>NW_026974824.1:600000-900000 GCF_030014295.1 Loxodonta africana
TGCCGAAATGAGCCGAATAGAGAGGAAAAGGGCCAAGTCCAACCGAATCGAGTTGAATTCGCACAAAAAGGAGCTGATTCGAGCCGATAGGACCTGAATCAGGTCGAATCCCGTTCAAGTCTGTTGAATAGAATAGAACAGATTGCAGTAGGCTAAGTTAGAGTAGGGTAGGATAGACCAAAATGCAGTAGAACAGAACAGGAGAGAAGAGAACTGAAAGACTAGAATAGGGTCGAGTAGTGCAGAGTCTAGAAGAATAGAGTTGAATATTGCCGACTAGAGCAAAATAGAGCCCAAAAGACCCAACGTGATAGAAATCAAGATGAATGGCGCCGAATCCCGCGGAATCATGCTGGATCGCGTCGAATCCCGTTGAATTGCATTGAATCCCATCCATTCAAGTCCAATCCAATCGAATCGATTAGAATAGACTAGAGAAGGGTAGAGTACAAGACAATAGAATAGAGAAGAATACAGTCGGATGGAGTAGAATGGTGTAGAATGGAGTTGAAAAGAGATAATAGAGTTGAGTAGACTCATAGAGCCATATAGAGTTGAATAGAGCCTATTCAAGCTGAATAGAACTGACCAGGGCGAAATGGAGCCGATTAGAACTGAATCGAACCGATTAGAGCCCAAGAGGGATGAATGGAGTGCAACGGAGCCGATTGGAGCCGAATCGCATCGAAATGCGTGGAATCGAATCCAGTGGAATAGATTAGAGTAGGGTTGGTTAAAATAGAGTAGAAGAGAATTGAACACAGTAAAAGAGAATAAAAAGAATACAAGAGAATCGAGTCCAAAAGGTTAGAGCAGAGCAGAATAGTGTAGAGCAGAACAGAGTCGAATAGAGTCTAAGCGAGCCAAATGGAGAAGAAACAAGGCAAATCGCGTTGAATCCCCTCGAACCAATTCCAGTCAATTAGGGTAGGGTAGAGTAAAATAGTGTTGAGTGGAGTAGAATGCTGTGCAACGCAATCGAATGGAGTCGAAAGGAGTGGAAAAGAGCCGAATAGAGCCGAATAGTGCTGAAGAGGGCCGAAGAGGGCCGAATCGAGCTGAATTGAGCCAAATCCAGTAAATCGAGCCTAATGGAGCCGAATTGAGCCGAATCCAGTTGAATCGACACCCTTCGAGCCAAATGGAGCCGAATGGACATGAATCGAACCAATTCGACCTGAATCGTGTCCAAATTCATGGAATCGAATTGAACAGATTAGAGTAGGGGAGGTTCGGGTATGGCAGGGTGGAATAGATTAGAGTAGCATAGAATAAAACAGAAGAGAATAGAAGAGAACAGAACAATACAGAACGAATACAGAAAACAGTAGGCTAGAGTAGCGTAGAGGGAAACAGAGTAGAGTAGAATAGATTCGAACGGAGCTAAATAGAGCCAAACTGAGCCGAATCGTGTCCAAATGGGTTGAATCCAATCCAATCCAACGGATTAGAATAGAGTAGAGTTGGGTAGCATAGGGTAGGGTAGAATAGAGTAGACTAGAACAGAACAGAATAGGAAGAATAAAGAAAATAAAGAAGAGTAGACTAGAGTACGATAGAGTAGGCTAGTGTATAATAGGGTAGACTCGAATACAGCTGAGTAGAGCCGAATGGAGTCGAAATGAGAGGAATCACGTCTAATCGATTCGAGTAAATTAGAGTGGTGTAGGCTAGAGTAGAGCAGAATAGTGTAGAATGGTGTGGAATAAATAGAATGGAGTAGAATGGAGTCAAATAGAGACAAAACGAGTAGAGAAGAGTCGAATAGAGCAGAATAGGGCCGAAAGAGGCGGAATTGAGCAGCATCGAAGCAATTCAAGCCAAACGAACCGAATAGAGCCAAATGGAATAGAATCGAGCTGATTCAAGCTTAATCACGTCGAATCCCGTTCAATGCATCCAATGCAATCCAAACGTCTAGATTAGAGAAGGGGAGAGGAGGGTGGAATAGAATAGAATAGAATAGAGTAGAGTAGACTAGAAGAGATTAGAACAGAATAGAAGGAATAGAATAGAGTAGAAAAGAGTAGGGTCGAATAGACTCGAATAGAGTCGATTAGAGACGAATAGGCCAAATAGAGACGAATAGAGAAAACAGAGCTGAATGGAGCCGAATAGAGACGTAAAGGAGCCATATAGAGCCGATTCGCACCTAATCGAGCTGAATCAAGCAGAATCACGCCGACTGTCACTGAATAGCGTCGAATCACATCGAATCACGTCGAATCGCATCAAATCACATCGTTTTGTGTCGGACCGGGTCGAATCGCTTCGGATCGCATCGGATTGCATCGAATGTCGTCGAATCACGACGAATCACGCCCCATCACGTCCAATAACTTCGAATTGCGTCCAATCTCCTAGAATTCTGCTGAATCACGTCGAATCGTATGGAATCTCGCCTAATCTCTTTGAATCCCGTCAAATGCCTTCGGACCTTGTCGAATCCCGTCAAATCCTGTCCAATCGCGTCGAAGTGAATCGAATTGAATCAAATAGATTCAAGTAGGGTGGGTTTGGGTGGGGTGCAGTAGGGTTGGGTAGGGTAGGATAGAACAGAGTCCAACAGAATAGGAGAGAACAGAACAGAAGAGAAAGAATCCAGCAGAATAGAATAGAGTAGAAAAGAGTCAGATAGTGCAGAACATAGCCGAATGGAGACAAAACAAGATGAATCGCGTTGAATCGCTTCGAATCGGGTCAAATCGAATCCATTCGAATAGATTAGGGTAGGGAAGGGTAGACGAGAATAGAGGAGAAGAGTGCAGAATGGTGTGGAATGGATTAGAACGGAGCCGACTCGAGACGAATAGAGTAGAAAAGAGTCGAATAGAGCATAGTTGGGCCGAATAGGGCCAAAGAAGGCCTAATCGAGCAGAATCCAGCAGAATCGATGCCATTGGAGCTGAATGGAGCAAAATGGAGCCCAATCGAACCGACTCGAAGCGAATTGATCTGATTCAAGCCTAATCGGGTGGAATGGCGTGAAAATGCGATGACTCGAACAGAATCAAAGATTAGAGAAGGGGAGGGGAGCGGCCGGGAGGGTAGAACAGAATAGAATAGAACAGTACATAATAGAAGGAAGAGAAGATAGCACAGTACGGTAGAGCAGAGAAGAGTAGAGTCGAATAGAGTGAAATAGTGCAGAATAGAGCTGAATAGAGCCAATTCTAGCCGAATCGAGCCCAATGGAAACAAAACGTGATGAATCGCGTCGAATAGCGTCCAATCGAATCCATTAGAATAGATTAGAGTAGGGTAGGGTAGAACAGAATAGAGTAGAATGGAGTCGAATGGAGTTGCATAGAGAAAACTAGAGTAGAAAAGAGTCGAATCGAGCCGAATAAGGCTGAACCAAGTCGAATTGAGTTGAAACAAGCTGAATCGAAGCGATTCAAGCTGAATCGAGCTGATGGTGCCGAATGAGCCGATTCAAGCCTCATCGCGTCCAATCACATTGAAATGCTTTGAATCGAATCCAATTGAATAGATTCGAAAAGGTTAGGGTAGGGTGGTTTTTGCTAGGGTAGACTAGGGTAGACGAAAGTAGACTAGAGTAGAGTAGACAAGAGAAGTCTAGACTAGTAGCCTAGACAAGACAGCTGGACTAGTCAGACTAGTGGTATAGATCAGTAGGCTAGACAACTAGCCTTGAAGAGTACCCTTGCCCTGACAAGTCCCCTAAATTCTGAATCTGAACTAGTCCCCTTGCCTTAACTAGTATCCTGAACTAGTAGCCTTGTCTGAACTAGTACCCTTAACTAGTGGCCTTGCCTTAAGTAATAGTCTTAATGTCTGCCCTTGCCTTACCAGTACCCTGAACTAGTAGCCCTGCCTTAACTAGTACTCTGGCCTTCACCAGTAGCCTTCACTAGTAGCCTTGCCTCAACTAGTACCCTTCACTAGTACCCTCGCATTAACTAGTTGTCTTAACTAGTACCTGGCCTTCTCAGTCCCCATAAGTCCTACCCTGGCCTTAACCAGCTGCCTTAACTGGTACCCTGGTCTTAACTAGTAGTATTCACTTGTACCCTTGAATCCACTGGTAGCCTAAACTAGTCGTCTTGCCTTAAGTAGTAGCCTTCGCTTGGACCTTGCCTTAACTAGTATCCTTAACTAGTACCTGTGCCTTAACTAGTACAGCGGCCATAACGAATAGCCTGAACTAGTAGCCTTGTCTGAATTAGTACCCGGAACTAGTAGCCTTGCTTTAAGTAATAGTCTTAACGTCTGCCCTTGCCTTCCTAGTACCCTTAACTAGTAGCCAAGCCTTCACTACTACCCCTAACTAGTAGCCTTGCCTTAACTAGTAGCCTTGACTAAACCAGTTGCCTTAACTAGGACCCTGGCCTTAACTAGAAGTATCAACTTGTAAACTTGCATCAGAGTAGCCTTAACTAGTACTCTTGCCTTAAGTAGTGGGCTGAACTAGTACTCGTGCCTTAGCTAGTACTCTTAACTAGTACAGTGCCCCTAACTCGTATCCTGAACTAGTAGCCTTCTCTTAACTAGTACCCTTAACTAGTAGCCTTGCCTTCACTGGTACCCTGGCCTTCTCCAGTAGCCTTAACTCAGACCCTGGCCTTCACTGGCAGCCTTAAGTAGTACCCTTAACTAGTACCCTCGCATTCACTAGTAGTCTGAACTAGTACCCTGGCCGTATCAGTACCCAGAACTACTACCCTTGCCGTAGCCAGTTGCCTTAAGTAGTACCCTGGCCTTAACTAGTAGTATTCACTTCTATTCTTGCATCAACTAGTAGCCTTAACTAGGCCTCTTGCCTTCAGTAGTGGCCTGAACTAGTACTCGTGCCTTAGCTAGTACTCTTAACTAGTACAGTGCCCCTAACTCATATCCTGAACTAGTAGCCTTCTCTAAACTAGTACCCTTCACTAGTACCCTTGCCTTCACTAGTACCCTGGCCTTCTCCAGTAGCCTTAACTCAGACCCTGGCCTTCACTGGCAGCCTTAAGTAGTACCCTTAACTAGTACCCTCGCATTCACTAGTAGCCTGAACTAGTACCCTGGCCGTATCAGTACCCAGAACTACTACCCTTGCCGTAACCAGTTGCCTTAAGTAGTACCCTGGCCTTAACTAGTAGTATTCACTTGTATTCTTGCATCAACTAGTAGCCTTAACTAGGACTCTTGCCTTAAGCAGTGGCCTGAATTTGTACCTTGCCTTAACTAGCAGCCTTAACTAGCACCCGTGCCTTTACTAGTACTCTTAACTAGTACAGTGGCCCTAACTAGTAGCCTGAACTAGTCCCCTTGCCTTAGGTAGTCCCTTTTCCAAACTAGTACCCTTCTTGAGTACCCCTTTTTCTATGGAGTAGGGTATGGTCCAGTAGGGTGTCATAAGGTAGGGTAGCATACGGTAGAACAGAGAAAACAGAATCCAATAGAATAGAAGAGGATAAGTCAGGATAGCTTAGTTTCGTGTAGGGTATGGTAGAGTAGCATAGGAAGGAATAGAGAAAAGAGAAAACGAGAATCCAATACAACAGAATCGAAAAGAAGAGACTAGATGAGGAAAGACTAGGGCGGGATAGGGTTCTGTCGAATAGAAGAGCGTAGAATGGTGTGGAATGGAGTCAAATGCAGTCAAACCGAGATGAATAGACGAGAAAAGAGTTGAATAGAGCGGAATAGCACCGAATAGGGACATATAGGGCTGAGTCGAGCCCAATCGAGCCCAATCGAGCCCGATCAAGTCAAATCGACCAGATTCGAGCTGAATGGAGCCGAATGGAGCTGGAATGAGCCAAATAGAGACACAGAAAATGAGCCAAGCTAGATCGAGCCAAATCGCACCTAATCGCATCCTATTGCATCGAATCTCGTCGAAGTCCATCCAATCCCACCAAAACCCATTGAATCTCATGAAATCTCACCGAATCCCGTCCAATTGTGTCCAATCGGGTCGAATCGAATGCAATCGAATTCAATAGAACAGCTTAGAGTAGTGTAGGTTAGGCTGGGATTCAATAGGGTAGGGCAGAGAGGAATAGACTAGAGAAGCATAGAGTAGAAGAGAAGAGAATACAAAGAGTAGAATGGAGTAGAGTGGAGTAGAGTAGACTAGTCAGAGTCGAGTAGTGCAGAATAGAGATGAATAGATCCAATTCGAGCTGAATCGAGTCGAATGGAGAGGAAATGAGACAAATCTCCATGAATCGAATAGATTAGAGTAGAGTAGGGTGGGGGAGAAGAGAATAGAATAGTGTAGAATGGAGTCGAACAGAGTAGAATGGTGTGGAATGGAGTCGAATGGAGCCAAATAGAGACGAATAAAGTAGAAAAGAGTTGAATAGAGCTGAACAGGGCCGGATACGTTTGGATCGAGCCTAATGATGCTGAGTCGAGCAGAATCGAGCGAAATTGTCCCGATTCAAGCCAAATCGAGCTAAATCAAGCCAATTCAAGCCTAATCCCATGGAATCGCCTTGAAAGGCATTGAATCGGATCGAATCGATTAGAGTAGAGGAGGGTAGAGTAGGAGGGGTTAGACTAGAAGAGAACAGAACACAAGAGAAAGAATCGAATAGAATGAAGTAGAGACGAGTACGGTAGAATAGAGTCCAATAGAGTTGAATAGAGCCAAAGAGAGCTGAATGCAGCCGAATCCACCAAATTCGAGGTGAATCGAGAAGAATCATGTCGAATCGCGTTGAAAAGTGTCGAATCCAATCCAATAGTTTAGTGTAGGGCAGGTAAGATGAGGGGAGGGGAGGGTAGAAAAGAATAGATTAGAATAGACCAGAAAGAATAG
The DNA here is from genome assembly GCF_030014295.1 of Loxodonta africana. NCBI lineage: Eukaryota > Metazoa > Chordata > Mammalia > Proboscidea > Elephantidae > Loxodonta > Loxodonta africana. The sequence goes on from NW_026974824.1 coordinate 606,776, forward strand.
AGAAGAGTAGACTAGAGTCAAATAGAGTCAAATCCTGCCGAAATGAGCCGAATAGAGAGGAAAAGGGCCAAGTCCAACCGAATCGAGTTGAATTCGCACAAAAAGGAGCTGATTCGAGCGAATAGGACCTGAATCAGGTCGAATCCCGTTCAAGTCTGTTGAATAGAATAGAACAGATTGCAGTAGGCTAAGTTAGAGTAGGGTAGGATAGACCAAAATGCAGTAGAACAGAACAGGATAGAAGAGAACTGAAAGACTAGAATAGGGTCGAGTAGTGCAGAGTCTAGAAGAATAGAGTTGAATATTGCCGACTAGAGCAAAATAGAGCCCAAAAGACCCAACGTGATAGAAATCAAGATGAATGGCGCCGAATCCCGCGGAATCATGCTGGATCGCGTCGAATCCCGTTGAATTGCATTGAATCCCATCCATTCAAGTCCAATCCAATCGAATCGATTAGAATAGACTAGAGAAGGGTAGAGTACAAGACAATAGAATAGAGAAGAATACAGTCGGATGGAGTAGAATGGTGTAGAATGGAGTTGAAAAGAGATAATAGAGTTGAGTAGACTCATAGAGCCATATAGAGTTGAATAGAGCCTATTCAAGCTGAATAGAACTGACCAGGGCGAAATGGAGCCGATTAGAACTGAATCGAACCGATTAGAGCCCAAGAGGGATGAATGGAGTGCAACGGAGCCGATTGGAGCCGAATCGCATCGAAATGCGTGGAATCGAATCCAGTGGAATAGATTAGAGTAGGGTTGGTTAAAATAGAGTAGAAGAGAATTGAACACAGTAAAAGAGAATAAAAAGAATACAAGAGAATCGAGTCCAAAAGGTTAGAGCAGAGCAGAATAGTGTAGAGCAGAACAGAGTCGAATAGAGTCTAAGCGAGCCAAATGGAGAAGAAACAAGGCAAATCGCGTTGAATCCCCTCGAACCAATTCCAGTCAATTAGGGTAGGGTAGAGTAAAATAGTGTTGAGTGGAGTAGAATGCTGTGCAACGCAATCGAATGGAGTCGAAAGGAGTAGAAAAGAGCCGAATAGAGCCGAATAGTGCTGAAGAGGGCCGAAGAGGGCCGAATCGAGCTGAATTGAGCCAAATCCAGTAAATCGAGCCTAATGGAGCCGAATTGAGCCGAATCCAGTTGAATCGACACCCTTCGAGCCAAATGGAGCCGAATGGACATGAATCGAACCAATTCGACGTGAATCGTGTCCAAATTCATGGAATCGAATTGAACAGATTAGAGTAGGGGAGGTTCGAGTATGGCAGGGTGGAATAGAGTAGAGTAGCATAGAATAAAACAGAAGAGAATAGAAGAGAACAGAACAATACAGAACGAATACAGAAAACAGTAGGCTAGAGTAGCGTAGAGGGAAACAGAGTAGAGTAGAATAGATTCGAACGGAGCTAAATAGAGCCAAAATGAGCCGAATCGTGTCCAAATGGGTTGAATCCAATCCAATCCAACGGATTAGAATAGAGTAGAGTTGGGTAGCATAGGGTAGGGTAGAATAGAGTAGACTAGAACAGAACAGAATAGGAAGAATAAAGAAAATAAAGAAGAGTAGACTAGAGTACGATAGAGTAGGCTAGTGTATAATAGGGTAGACTCGAATACAGCTGAGTAGAGCCGAATGGAGTCGAAATGAGAGGAATCACGTCTAATCGATTCGAGTAAATTAGAGTGGTGTAGGCTAGAGTAGAGCAGAATAGTGTAGAATGGTGTGGAATAAATAGAATGGAGTAGAATGGAGTCAAATAGAGACAAAAAGAGTAGAGAAGAGTCGAATAGAGCAGAATAGGGCCGAAAGAGGCGGAATTGAGCAGCATCGAAGCAATTCAAGCCAAACGAACCGAATAGAGCCAAATGGAATAGAATCGAGCTGATTCAAGCTTAATCACGTCGAATCCCGTTCAATGCATCCAATGCAATCCAAACGTCTAGATTAGAGAAGGGGAGAGGAGGGTGGAATAGAATAGAATAGAGTAGAGTAGACTAGAAGAGATTAGAACAGAATAGAAGGAATAGAATAGAGTAGAAAAGAGTAGGGTCGAATAGACTCGAATAGAGTCGATTAGAGACGAATAGGCCAAATAGAGACGAATAGAGAAAACAGAGCTGAATGGAGCCGAATAGAGACGTAAAGGAGCCATATAGAGCCGATTCGCACCTAATCGAGCTGAATCAAGCAGAATCACGCCGACTGTCACTGAATAGCGTCGAATCACATCGAATCACGTCGAATCGCATCAAATCACATCGTTTTGTGTCGGACCGGGTCGAATCGCTTCGGATCGCATCGGATTGCATCGAATGTCGTCGAATCACGACGAATCACGCCCCATCACGTCCAATAACTTCGAATTGCGTCCAATCTCCTAGAATTCTGCTGAATCACGTCGAATCGTATGGAATCTCGCCTAATCTCTTTGAATCCCGTCAAATGCCTTCGGACCTTGTCGAATCCCGTCAAATCCTGTCCAATCGCGTCGAAGTGAATCGAATTGAATCAAATAGATTCAAGTAGGGTGGGTTTGGGTGGGGTGCAGTAGGGTTGGGTAGGGTAGGATAGAACAGAGTCCAACAGAATAGGAGAGAACAGAACAGAAGAGAAAGAATCCAGCAGAATAGAATAGAGTAGAAAAGAGTCAGATAGTGCAGAACATAGCCGAATGGAGACAAAACAAGATGAATCGCGTTGAATCGCTTCGAATCGGGTCAAATCGAATCCATTCGAATAGATTAGGGTAGGGAAGGGTAGACGAGAATAGAGGAGAAGAGTGCAGAATGGTGTGGAATGGATTAGAACGGAGCCGACTCGAGACGAATAGAGTAGAAAAGAGTCGAATAGAGCATAGTTGGGCCGAATAGGGCCAAAGAAGGCCTAATCGAGCAGAATCCAGCAGAATCGATGCCATTGGAGCTGAATGGAGCAAAATGGAGCCCAATCGAACCGACTCGAAGCGAATTGATCTGATTCAAGCCTAATCGGGTGGAATGGCGTGAAAATGCGATGACTCGAACAGAATCAAAGATTAGAGAAGGGGAGGGGAGCGGCCGGGAGGGTAGAACAGAATAGAATAGAACAGTACATAATAGAAGGAAGAGAAGATAGCACAGTACGGTAGAGCAGAGAAGAGTAGAGTCGAATAGAGTGAAATAGTGCAGAATAGAGCTGAATAGAGCCAATTCTAGCCGAATCGAGCCCAATGGAAACAAAACGTGATGAATCGCGTCGAATAGCGTCCAATCGAATCCATTAGAATAGATTAGAGTAGGGTAGGGTAGAACAGAATAGAGTAGAATGGAGTCGAATGGAGTTGCATAGAGAAAACTAGAGTAGAAAAGAGTCGAATCGAGCCGAATAAGGCTGAACCAAGTCGAATTGAGTTGAAACAAGCTGAATCGAAGCGATTCAAGCTGAATCGAGCTGATGGTGCCGAATGAGCCGATTCAAGCCTCATCGCGTCCAATCACATTGAAATGCTTTGAATCGAATCCAATTGAATAGATTCGAAAAGGTTAGGGTAGGGTGGTTTTTGCTAGGGTAGACTAGGGTAGACGAAAGTAGACTAGAGTAGAGTAGACAAGAGAAGTCTAGACTAGTAGCCTAGACAAGACAGCTGGACTAGTCAGACTAGTGGTATAGATCAGTAGGCTAGACAACTAGCCTTGAAGAGTACCCTTGCCCTGACAAGTCCCCTAAATTCTGAATCTGAACTAGTCCCCTTGCCTTAACTAGTATCCTGAACTAGTAGCCTTGTCTGAACTAGTACCCTTAACTAGTGGCCTTGCCTTAAGTAATAGTCTTAATGTCTGCCCTTGCCTTACCAGTACCCTGAACTAGTAGCCCTGCCTTAACTAGTACCCTGGCCTTCACCAGTAGCCTTCACTAGTAGCCTTGCCTCAACTAGTACCCTTCACTAGTACCCTCGCATTAACTAGTTGTCTTAACTAGTACCTGGCCTTCTCAGTCCCCATAAGTCCTACCCTGGCCTTAACCAGCTGCCTTAACTGGTACCCTGGTCTTAACTAGTAGTATTCACTTGTACCCTTGAATCCACTGGTAGCCTAAACTAGTCGTCTTGCCTTAAGTAGTAGCCTTCGCTTGGACCTTGCCTTAACTAGTATCCTTAACTAGTACCTGTGCCTTAACTAGTACAGCGGCCATAACGAATAGCCTGAACTAGTAGCCTTGTCTGAATTAGTACCCGGAACTAGTAGCCTTGCTTTAAGTAATAGTCTTAACGTCTGCCCTTGCCTTCCTAGTACCCTTAACTAGTAGCCAAGCCTTCACTACTACCCCTAACTAGTAGCCTTGCCTTAACTAGTAGCCTTGCCTTAACCAGTTGCCTTAACTAGGACCCTGGCCTTAACTAGAAGTATCAACTTGTAAACTTGCATCAGAGTAGCCTTAACTAGTACTCTTGCCTTAAGTAGTGGGCTGAACTAGTACTCGTGCCTTAGCTAGTACTCTTAACTAGTACAGTGCCCCTAACTCGTATCCTGAACTAGTAGCCTTCTCTTAACTAGTACCCTTAACTAGTAGCCTTGCCTTCACTGGTACCCTGGCCTTCTCCAGTAGCCTTAACTCAGACCCTGGCCTTCACTGGCAGCCTTAAGTAGTACCCTTAACTAGTACCCTCGCATTCACTAGTAGCCTGAACTAGTACCCTGGCCGTATCAGTACCCAGAACTACTACCCTTGCCGTAGCCAGTTGCCTTAAGTAGTACCCTGGCCTTAACTAGTAGTATTCACTTGTATTCTTGCATCAACTAGTAGCCTTAACTAGGCCTCTTGCCTTCAGTAGTGGCCTGAACTAGTACTCGTGCCTTAGCTAGTACTCTTAACTAGTACAGTGCCCCTAACTCATATCCTGAACTAGTAGCCTTCTCTAAACTAGTACCCTTCACTAGTACCCTTGCCTTCACTAGTACCCTGGCCTTCTCCAGTAGCCTTAACTCAGACCCTGGCCTTCACTGGCAGCCTTAAGTAGTACCCTTAACTAGTACCCTCGCATTCACTAGTAGCCTGAACTAGTACCCTGGCCGTATCAGTACCCAGAACTACTACCCTTGCCGTAACCAGTTGCCTTAAGTAGTACCCTGGCCTTAACTAGTAGTATTCACTTGTATTCTTGCATCAACTAGTAGCCTTAACTAGGACTCTTGCCTTAAGCAGTGGCCTGAATTTGTACCTTGCCTTAACTAGCAGCCTTAACTAGCACCCGTGCCTTTACTAGTACTCTTAACTAGTACAGTGGCCCTAACTAGTAGCCTGAACTAGTCCCCTTGCCTTAGGTAGTCCCTTTTCCAAACTAGTACCCTTCTTGAGTACCCCTTTTTTTATGGAGTAGGGTATGGTCCAGTAGGGTGTCATAAGGTAGGGTAGCATACGGTAGAACAGAGAAAACAGAATCCAATAGAATAGAAGAGGATAAGTCAGGATAGCTTAGTTTCGTGTAGGGTATGGTAGAGTAGCATAGGAAGGAATAGAGAAAAGAGAAAACGAGAATCCAATACAACAGAATCGAAAAGAAGAGACTAGATGAGGAAAGACTAGGGCGGGATAGGGTTCTGTCGAATAGAAGAGCGTAGAATGGTGTGGAATGGAGTCAAATGCAGTCAAACCGAGATGAATAGACGAGAAAAGAGTTGAATAGAGCGGAATAGCACCGAATAGGGACATATAGGGCTGAGTCGAGCCCAATCGAGCCCAATCGAGCCCGATCAAGTCAAATCGACCAGATTCGAGCTGAATGGAGCCGAATGGAGCTGGAATGAGCCAAATAGAGACACAGAAAATGAGCCAAGCTAGATCGAGCCAAATCGCACCTAATCGCATCCTATTGCATCGAATCTCGTCGAAGTCCATCCAATCCCACCAAAACCCATTGAATCTCATGAAATCTCACCGAATCCCGTCCAATTGTGTCCAATCGGGTCGAATCGAATGCAATCGAATTCAATAGAACAGCTTAGAGTAGTGTAGGTTAGGCTGGGATTCAATAGGGTAGGGCAGAGAGGAATAGACTAGAGAAGCATAGAGTAGAAGAGAAGAGAATACAAAGAGTAGAATGGAGTAGAGTGGAGTAGAGTAGACTAGTCAGAGTCGAGTAGTGCAGAATAGAGATGAATAGATCCAATTCGAGCTGAATCGAGTCGAATGGAGAGGAAATGAGACAAATCTCCATGAATCGAATAGATTAGAGTAGAGTAGGGTGGGGGAGAAGAGAATAGAATAGTGTAGAATGGAGTCGAACAGAGTAGAATGGTGTGGAATGGAGTCGAATGGAGCCAAATAGAGACGAATAAAGTAGAAAAGAGTTGAATAGAGCTGAACAGGGCCGGATACGTTTGGATCGAGCCTAATGATGCTGAGTCGAGCAGAATCGAGCGAAATTGTCCCGATTCAAGCCAAATCGAGCTAAATCAAGCCAATTCAAGCCTAATCCCATGGAATCGCCTTGAAAGGCATTGAATCGGATCGAATCGATTAGAGTAGAGGAGGGTAGAGTAGGAGGGGTTAGACTAGAAGAGAACAGAACACAAGAGAAAGAATCGAATAGAATGAAGTAGAGACGAGTACGGTAGAATAGAGTCCAATAGAGTTGAATAGAGCCAAAGAGAGCTGAATGCAGCCGAATCCACCAAATTCGAGGTGAATCGAGAAGAATCATGTCGAATCGCGTTGAAAAGTGTCGAATCCAATCCAATAGTTTAGTGTAGGGCAGGTAAGATGAGGGGAGGGGAGGGTAGAAAAGAATAGATTAGAATAGACCAGAAAGAATAGAGAAGAGTAGACTAGAGTCAAATAGAGTCAAATCCTGCCGAAATGAGCCGAATAGAGAGGAAAAGGGCCAAGTCCAACCGAATCGAGTTGAATTCGCACAAAAAGGAGCTGATTCGAGCGAATAGGACCTGAATCAGGTCGAATCCCGTTCAAGTCTGTTGAATAGAATAGAACAGATTGCAGTAGGCTAAGTTAGAGTAGGGTAGGATAGACCAAAATGCAGTAGAACAGAACAGGATAGAAGAGAACTGAAAGACTAGAATAGGGTCGAGTAGTGCAGAGTCTAGAAGAATAGAGTTGAATATTGCCGACTAGAGCAAAATAGAGCCCAAAAGACCCAACGTGATAGAAATCAAGATGAATGGCGCCGAATCCCGCGGAATCATGCTGGATCGCGTCGAATCCCGTTGAATTGCATTGAATCCCATCCATTCAAGTCCAATCCAATCGAATCGATTAGAATAGACTAGAGAAGGGTAGAGTACAAGACAATAGAATAGAGAAGAATACAGTCGGATGGAGTAGAATGGTGTAGAATGGAGTTGAAAAGAGATAATAGAGTTGAGTAGACTCATAGAGCCATATAGAGTTGAATAGAGCCTATTCAAGCTGAATAGAACTGACCAGGGCGAAATGGAGCCGATTAGAACTGAATCGAACCGATTAGAGCCCAAGAGGGATGAATGGAGTGCAACGGAGCCGATTGGAGCCGAATCGCATCGAAATGCGTGGAATCGAATCCAGTGGAATAGATTAGAGTAGGGTTGGTTAAAATAGAGTAGAAGAGAATTGAACACAGTAAAAGAGAATAAAAAGAATACAAGAGAATCGAGTCCAAAAGGTTAGAGCAGAGCAGAATAGTGTAGAGCAGAACAGAGTCGAATAGAGTCTAAGCGAGCCAAATGGAGAAGAAACAAGGCAAATCGCGTTGAATCCCCTCGAACCAATTCCAGTCAATTAGGGTAGGGTAGAGTAAAATAGTGTTGAGTGGAGTAGAATGCTGTGCAACGCAATCGAATGGAGTCGAAAGGAGTAGAAAAGAGCCGAATAGAGCCGAATAGTGCTGAAGAGGGCCGAAGAGGGCCGAATCGAGCTGAATTGAGCCAAATCCAGTAAATCGAGCCTAATGGAGCCGAATTGAGCCGAATCCAGTTGAATCGACACCCTTCGAGCCAAATGGAGCCGAATGGACATGAATCGAACCAATTCGACCTGAATCGTGTCCAAATTCATGGAATCGAATTGAACAGATTAGAGTAGGGGAGGTTCGGGTATGGCAGGGTGGAATAGAGTAGAGTAGCATAGAATAAAACAGAAGAGAATAGAAGAGAACAGAACAATACAGAACGAATACAGAAAACAGTAGGCTAGAGTAGTGTAGAGGGAAACAGAGTAGAGTAGAATAGATTCGAACGGAGCTAAATAGAGGCAAACTGAGCCGAATCGTGTCCAAATGGGTTGAATCCAATCCAATCCAACGGATTAGAATAGAGTAGAGTTGGGTAGCATAGGGTAGGGTAGAATAGAGTAGACTAGAACAGAACAGAATAGGAAGAATAAAGAAAATAAAGAAGAGTAGACTAGAGTACGATAGAGTAGGCTAGTGTATAATAGGGTAGACTCGAATACAGCTGAGTAGAGCCGAATGGAGTCGAAATGAGAGGAATCACGTCTAATCGATTCGAGTAAATTAGAGTGGTGTAGGCTAGAGTAGAGCAGAATAGTGTAGAATGGTGTGGAATAAATAGAATGGAGTAGAATGGAGTCAAATAGAGACAAAAAGAGTAGAGAAGAGTCGAATAGAGCAGAATAGGGCCGAAAGAGGCGGAATTGAGCAGCATCGAAGCAATTCAAGCCAAACGAACCGAATAGAGCCAAATGGAATAGAATCGAGCTGATTCAAGCTTAATCACGTCGAATCCCGTTCAATGCATCCAATGCAATCCAAACGTCTAGATTAGAGAAGGGGAGAGGAGGGTGGAATAGAATAGAATAGAGTAGAGTAGAAGAGATTAGAACAGAATAGAAGGAATAGAATAGAGTAGAAAAGAGTAGGGTCGAATAGACTCGAATAGAGTCGATTAGAGACGAATAGGCCAAATAGAGACGAATAGAGAAAACAGAGCTGAATGGAGCCGAATAGAGACGTAAAGGAGCCATATAGAGCCGATTCGCACCTAATCGAGCTGAATCAAGCAGAATCACGCCGACTGTCACTGAATAGCGTCGAATCACATCGAATCACGTCGAATCGCATCAAATCACATCGTTTTGTGTCGGACCGGGTCGAATCGCTTCGGATCGCATCGGATTGCATCGAATGTCGTCGAATCACGACGAATCACGCCCCATCACGTCCAATAACTTCGAATTGCGTCCAATCTCCTAGAATTCTGCTGAATCACGTCGAATCGTATGGAATCTCGCCTAATCTCTTTGAATCCCGTCAAATGCCTTCGGACCTTGTCGAATCCCGTCAAATCCTGTCCAATCGCGTCGAAGTGAATCGAATTGAATCAAATAGATTCAAGTAGGGTGGGTTTGGGTGGGGTGCAGTAGGGTTGGGTAGGGTAGGATAGAACAGAGTCCAACAGAATAGGAGAGAACAGAACAGAAGAGAAAGAATCCAGCAGAATAGAATAGAGTAGAAAAGAGTCAGATAGTGCAGAACATAGCCGAATGGAGACAAAACAAGATGAATCGCGTTGAATCGCTTCGAATCGGGTCAAATCGAATCCATTCGAATAGATTAGGGTAGGGAAGGGTAGACGAGAATAGAGGAGAAGAGTGCAGAATGGTGTGGAATGGATTAGAACGGAGCCGACTCGAGACGAATAGAGTAGAAAAGAGTCGAATAGAGCATAGTTGGGCCGAATAGGGCCAAAGAAGGCCTAATCGAGCAGAATCCAGCAGAATCGATGCCATTGGAGCTGAATGGAGCAAAATGGAGCCCAATCGAACCGACTCGAAGCGAATTGATCTGATTCAAGCCTAATCGGGTGGAATGGCGTGAAAATGCGATGACTCGAACAGAATCAAAGATTAGAGAAGGGGAGGGGAGCGGCCGGGAGGGTAGAACAGAATAGAATAGAACAGTACATAATAGAAGGAAGAGAAGATAGCACAGTACGGTAGAGCAGAGAAGAGTAGAGTCGAATAGAGTGAAATAGTGCAGAATAGAGCTGAATAGAGCCAATTCTAGCCGAATCGAGCCCAATGGAAACAAAACGTGATGAATCGCGTCGAATAGCGTCCAATCGAATCCATTAGAATAGATTAGAGTAGGGTAGGGTAGAACAGAATAGAGTAGAATGGAGTCGAATGGAGTTGCATAGAGAAAACTAGAGTAGAAAAGAGTCGAATCGAGCCGAATAAGGCTGAACCAAGTCGAATTGAGTTGAAACAAGCTGAATCGAAGCGATTCAAGCTGAATCGAGCTGATGGTGCCGAATGAGCCGATTCAAGCCTCATCGCGTCCAATCACATTGAAATGCTTTGAATCGAATCCAATTGAATAGATTCGAAAAGGTTAGGGTAGGGTGGTTTTTGCTAGGGTAGACTAGGGTAGACGAAAGTAGACTAGAGTAGAGTAGACAAGAGAAGTCTAGACTAGTAGCCTAGACAAGACAGCTGGACTAGTCAGACTAGTGGTATAGATCAGTAGGCTAGACAACTAGCCTTGAAGAGTACCCTTGCCCTGACAAGTCCCCTAAATTCTGAATCTGAACTAGTCCCCTTGCCTTAACTAGTATCCTGAACTAGTAGCCTTGTCTGAACTAGTACCCTTAACTAGTGGCCTTGCCTTAAGTAATAGTCTTAATGTCTGCCCTTGCCTTACCAGTACCCTGAACTAGTAGCCCTGCCTTAACTAGTACCCTGGCCTTCACCAGTAGCCTTCACTAGTACCCTGGCCTTCACTAGTAGCCTTGCCTCAACTAGTACCCTTCACTAGTACCCTCGCATTAACTAGTTGTCTTAACTAGTACCTGGCCTTCTCAGTCCCCATAAGTCCTACCCTGGCCTTAACCAGCTGCCTTAACTGGTACCCTGGTCTTAACTAGTAGTATTCACTTGTACCCTTGAATCCACTGGTAGCCTAAACTAGTCGTCTTGCCTTAAGTAGTAGCCTTCGCTTGGACCTTGCCTTAACTAGTATCCTTAACTAGTACCTGTGCCTTAACTAGTACAGCGGCCATAACGAATAGCCTGAACTAGTAGCCTTGTCTGAATTAGTACCCGGAACTAGTAGCCTTGCTTTAAGTAATAGTCTTAACGTCTGCCCTTGCCTTCCTAGTACCCTTAACTAGTAGCCAAGCCTTCACTACTACCCCTAACTAGTAGCCTTGCCTTAACTAGTAGCCTTGCCTTAACCAGTTGCCTTAACTAGGACCCTGGCCTTAACTAGAAGTATCAACTTGTAAACTTGCATCAGAGTAGCCTTAACTAGTACTCTTGCCTTAAGTAGTGGGCTGAACTAGTACTCGTGCCTTAGCTAGTACTCTTAACTAGTACAGTGCCCCTAACTCGTATCCTGAACTAGTAGCCTTCTCTTAACTAGTACCCTTAACTAGTAGCCTTGCCTTCACTGGTACCCTGGCCTTCTCCAGTAGCCTTAACTCAGACCCTGGCCTTCACTGGCAGCCTTAAGTAGTACCCTTAACTAGTACCCTCGCATTCACTAGTACTCTGAACTAGTACCCTGGCCGTATCAGTACCCAGAACTACTACCCTTGCCGTAGCCAGTTGCCTTAAGTAGTACCCTGGCCTTAACTAGTAGTATTCACTTGTATTCTTGCATCAACTAGTAGCCTTAACTAGGCCTCTTGCCTTCAGTAGTGGCCTGAACTAGTACTCGTGCCTTAGCTAGTACTCTTAACTAGTACAGTGCCCCTAACTCATATCCTGAACTAGTAGCCTTCTCTAAACTAGTACCCTTCACTAGTACCCTTGCCTTCACTAGTACCCTGGCCTTCTCCAGTAGCCTTAACTCAGACCCTGGCCTTCACTGGCAGCCTTAAGTAGTACCCTTAACTAGTACCCTCGCATTCACTAGTAGCCTGAACTAGTACCCTGGCCGTATCAGTACCCAGAACTACTACCCTTGCCGTAACCAGTTGCCTTAAGTAGTACCCTGGCCTTAACTAGTAGTATTCACTTGTATTCTTGCATCAACTAGTAGCCTTAACTAGGACTCTTGCCTTAAGCAGTGGCCTGAATTTGTACCTTGCCTTAACTAGCAGCCTTAACTAGCACCCGTGCCTTTACTAGTACTCTTAACTAGTACAGTGGCCCTAACTAGTAGCCTGAACTAGTCCCCTTGCCTTAGGTAGTCCCTTTTCCAAACTAGTACCCTTCTTGAGTACCCCTTTTTCTATGGAGTAGGGTATGGTCCAGTAGGGTGTCATAAGGTAGGGTAGCATACGGTAGAACAGAGAAAACAGAATCCAATAGAATAGAAGAGGATAAGTCAGGATAGCTTAGTTTCGTGTAGGGTATGGTAGAGTAGCATAGGAAGGAATAGAGAAAAGAGAAAACGAGAATCCAATACAACAGAATCGAAAAGAAGAGACTAGATGAGGAAAGACTAGGGCGGGATAGGGTTCTGTCGAATAGAAGAGCGTAGAATGGTGTGGAATGGAGTCAAATGCAGTCAAACCGAGATGAATAGACGAGAAAAGAGTTGAATAGAGCGGAATAGCACCGAATAGGGACATATAGGGCTGAGTCGAGCCCAATCGAGCCCAATCGAGCCCGATCAAGTCAAATCGACCAGATTCGAGCTGAATGGAGCCGAATGGAGCTGGAATGAGCCAAATAGAGACACAGAAAATGAGCCAAGCTAGATCGAGCCAAATCGCACCTAATCGCATCCTATTGCATCGAATCTCGTCGAAGTCCATCCAATCCCACCAAAACCCATTGAATCTCATGAAATCTCACCGAATCCCGTCCAATTGTGTCCAATCGGGTCGAATCGAATGCAATCGAATTCAATAGAACAGCTTAGAGTAGTGTAGGTTAGGCTGGGATTCAATAGGGTAGGGCAGAGAGGAATAGACTAGAGAAGCATAGAGTAGAAGAGAAGAGAATACAAAGAGTAGAATGGAGTAGAGTGGAGTAGAGTAGACTAGTCAGAGTCGAGTAGTGCAGAATAGAGATGAATAGATCCAATTCGAGCTGAATCGAGTCGAATGGAGAGGAAATGAGACAAATCTCCATGAATCGAATAGATTAGAGTAGAGTAGGGTGGGGGAGAAGAGAATAGAATAGTGTAGAATGGAGTCGAACAGAGTAGAATGGTGTGGAATGGAGTCGAATGGAGCCAAATAGAGACGAATAAAGTAGAAAAGAGTTGAATAGAGCTGAACAGGGCCGGATACGTTTGGATCGAGCCTAATGATGCTGAGTCGAGCAGAATCGAGCGAAATTGTCCCGATTCAAGCCAAATCGAGCTAAATCAAGCCAATTCAAGCCTAATCCCATGGAATCGCCTTGAAAGGCATTGAATCGGATCGAATCGATTAGAGTAGAGGAGGGTAGAGTAGGAGGGGTTAGACTAGAAGAGAACAGAACACAAGAGAAAGAATCGAATAGAATGAAGTAGAGACGAGTACGGTAGAATAGAGTCCAATAGAGTTGAATAGAGCCAAAGAGAGCTGAATGCAGCCGAATCCACCAAATTCGAGGTGAATCGAGAAGAATCATGTCGAATCGCGTTGAAAAGTGTCGAATCCAATCCAATAGTTTAGTGTAGGGCAGGTAAGATGAGGGGAGGGGAGGGTAGAAAAGAATAGATTAGAATAGACCAGAAAGAATAGAGAAGAGTAGACTAGAGTCAAATAGAGTCAAATCCTGCCGAAATGAGCCGAATAGAGAGGAAAAGGGCCAAGTCCAACCGAATCGAGTTGAATTCGCACAAAAAGGAGCTGATTCGAGCGAATAGGACCTGAATCAGGTCGAATCCCGTTCAAGTCTGTTGAATAGAATAGAACAGATTGCAGTAGGCTAAGTTAGAGTAGGGTAGGATAGACCAAAATGCAGTAGAACAGAACAGGATAGAAGAGAACTGAAAGACTAGAATAGGGTCGAGTAGTGCAGAGTCTAGAAGAATAGAGTTGAATATTGCCGACTAGAGCAAAATAGAGCCCAAAAGACCCAACGTGATAGAAATCAAGATGAATGGCGCCGAATCCCGCGGAATCATGCTGGATCGCGTCGAATCCCGTTGAATTGCATTGAATCCCATCCATTCAAGTCCAATCCAATCGAATCGATTAGAATAGACTAGAGAAGGGTAGAGTACAAGACAATAGAATAGAGAAGAATACAGTCGGATGGAGTAGAATGGTGTAGAATGGAGTTGAAAAGAGATAATAGAGTTGAGTAGACTCATAGAGCCATATAGAGTTGAATAGAGCCTATTCAAGCTGAATAGAACTGACCAGGGCGAAATGGAGCCGATTAGAACTGAATCGAACCGATTAGAGCCCAAGAGGGATGAATGGAGTGCAACGGAGCCGATTGGAGCCGAATCGCATCGAAATGCGTGGAATCGAATCCAGTGGAATAGATTAGAGTAGGGTTGGTTAAAATAGAGTAGAAGAGAATTGAACACAGTAAAAGAGAATAAAAAGAATACAAGAGAATCGAGTCCAAAAGGTTAGAGCAGAGCAGAATAGTGTAGAGCAGAACAGAGTCGAATAGAGTCTAAGCGAGCCAAATGGAGAAGAAACAAGGCAAATCGCGTTGAATCCCCTCGAACCAATTCCAGTCAATTAGGGTAGGGTAGAGTAAAATAGTGTTGAGTGGAGTAGAATGCTGTGCAACGCAATCGAATGGAGTCGAAAGGAGTAGAAAAGAGCCGAATAGAGCCGAATAGTGCTGAAGAGGGCCGAAGAGGGCCGAATCGAGCTGAATTGAGCCAAATCCAGTAAATCGAGCCTAATGGAGCCGAATTGAGCCGAATCCAGTTGAATCGACACCCTTCGAGCCAAATGGAGCCGAATGGACATGAATCGAACCAATTCGACCTGAATCGTGTCCAAATTCATGGAATCGAATTGAACAGATTAGAGTAGGGGAGGTTCGAGTATGGCAGGGTGGAATAGAGTAGAGTAGCATAGAATAAAACAGAAGAGAATAGAAGAGAACAGAACAATACAGAACGAATACAGAAAACAGTAGGCTAGAGTAGCGTAGAGGGAAACAGAGTAGAGTAGAATAGATTCGAACGGAGCTAAATAGAGCCAAAATGAGCCGAATCGTGTCCAAATGGGTTGAATCCAATCCAATCCAACGGATTAGAATAGAGTAGAGTTGGGTAGCATAGGGTAGGGTAGAATAGAGTAGACTAGAACAGAACAGAATAGGAAGAATAAAGAAAATAAAGAAGAGTAGACTAGAGTACGATAGAGTAGGCTAGTGTATAATAGGGTAGACTCGAATACAGCTGAGTAGAGCCGAATGGAGTCGAAATGAGAGGAATCACGTCTAATCGATTCGAGTAAATTAGAGTGGTGTAGGCTAGAGTAGAGCAGAATAGTGTAGAATGGTGTGGAATAAATAGAATGGAGTAGAATGGAGTCAAATAGAGACAAAAAGAGTAGAGAAGAGTCGAATAGAGCAGAATAGGGCCGAAAGAGGCGGAATTGAGCAGCATCGAAGCAATTCAAGCCAAACGAACCGAATAGAGCCAAATGGAATAGAATCGAGCTGATTCAAGCTTAATCACGTCGAATCCCGTTCAATGCATCCAATGCAATCCAAACGTCTAGATTAGAGAAGGGGAGAGGAGGGTGGAATAGAATAGAATAGAGTAGAGTAGACTAGAAGAGATTAGAACAGAATAGAAGGAATAGAATAGAGTAGAAAAGAGTAGGGTCGAATAGACTCGAATAGAGTCGATTAGAGACGAATAGGCCAAATAGAGACGAATAGAGAAAACAGAGCTGAATGGAGCCGAATAGAGACGTAAAGGAGCCATATAGAGCCGATTCGCACCTAATCGAGCTGAATCAAGCAGAATCACGCCGACTGTCACTGAATAGCGTCGAATCACATCGAATCACGTCGAATCGCATCAAATCACATCGTTTTGTGTCGGACCGGGTCGAATCGCTTCGGATCGCATCGGATTGCATCGAATGTCGTCGAATCACGACGAATCACGCCCCATCACGTCCAATAACTTCGAATTGCGTCCAATCTCCTAGAATTCTGCTGAATCACGTCGAATCGTATGGAATCTCGCCTAATCTCTTTGAATCCCGTCAAATGCCTTCGGACCTTGTCGAATCCCGTCAAATCCTGTCCAATCGCGTCGAAGTGAATCGAATTGAATCAAATAGATTCAAGTAGGGTGGGTTTGGGTGGGGTGCAGTAGGGTTGGGTAGGGTAGGATAGAACAGAGTCCAACAGAATAGGAGAGAACAGAACAGAAGAGAAAGAATCCAGCAGAATAGAATAGAGTAGAAAAGAGTCAGATAGTGCAGAACATAGCCGAATGGAGACAAAACAAGATGAATCGCGTTGAATCGCTTCGAATCGGGTCAAATCGAATCCATTCGAATAGATTAGGGTAGGGAAGGGTAGACGAGAATAGAGGAGAAGAGTGCAGAATGGTGTGGAATGGATTAGAACGGAGCCGACTCGAGACGAATAGAGTAGAAAAGAGTCGAATAGAGCATAGTTGGGCCGAATAGGGCCAAAGAAGGCCTAATCGAGCAGAATCCAGCAGAATCGATGCCATTGGAGCTGAATGGAGCAAAATGGAGCCCAATCGAACCGACTCGAAGCGAATTGATCTGATTCAAGCCTAATCGGGTGGAATGGCGTGAAAATGCGATGACTCGAACAGAATCAAAGATTAGAGAAGGGGAGGGGAGCGGCCGGGAGGGTAGAACAGAATAGAATAGAACAGTACATAATAGAAGGAAGAGAAGATAGCACAGTACGGTAGAGCAGAGAAGAGTAGAGTCGAATAGAGTGAAATAGTGCAGAATAGAGCTGAATAGAGCCAATTCTAGCCGAATCGAGCCCAATGGAAACAAAACGTGATGAATCGCGTCGAATAGCGTCCAATCGAATCCATTAGAATAGATTAGAGTAGGGTAGGGTAGAACAGAATAGAGTAGAATGGAGTCGAATGGAGTTGCATAGAGAAAACTAGAGTAGAAAAGAGTCGAATCGAGCCGAATAAGGATGAACCAAGTCGAATTGAGTTGAAACAAGCTGAATCGAAGCGATTCAAGCTGAATCGAGCTGATGGTGCCGAATGAGCCGATTCAAGCCTCATCGCGTCCAATCACATTGAAATGCTTTGAATCGAATCCAATTGAATAGATTCGAAAAGGTTAGGGTAGGGTGGTTTTTGCTAGGGTAGACTAGGGTAGACGAAAGTAGACTAGAGTAGAGTAGACAAGAGAAGTCTAGACTAGTAGCCTAGACAAGACAGCTGGACTAGTCAGACTAGTGGTATAGATCAGTAGGCTAGACAACTAGCCTTGAAGAGTACCCTTGCCCTGACAAGTCCCCTAAATTCTGAATCTGAACTAGTCCCCTTGCCTTAACTAGTATCCTGAACTAGTAGCCTTGTCTGAACTAGTACCCTTAACTAGTGGCCTTGCCTTAAGTAATAGTCTTAATGTCTGCCCTTGCCTTACCAGTACCCTGAACTAGTAGCCCTGCCTTAACTAGTACCCTGGCCTTCACCAGTAGCCTTCACTAGTACCCTGGCCTTCACTAGTAGCCTTGCCTCAACTAGTACCCTTCACTAGTACCCTCGCATTAACTAGTTGTCTTAACTAGTACCTGGCCTTCTCAGTCCCCATAAGTCCTACCCTGGCCTTAACCAGCTGCCTTAACTGGTACCCTGGTCTTAACTAGTAGTATTCACTTGTACCCTTGAATCCACTGGTAGCCTAAACTAGTCGTCTTGCCTTAAGTAGTAGCCTTCGCTTGGACCTTGCCTTAACTAGTATCCTTAACTAGTACCTGTGCCTTAACTAGTACAGCGGCCATAACGAATAGCCTGAACTAGTAGCCTTGTCTGAATTAGTACCCGGAACTAGTAGCCTTGCTTTAAGTAATAGTCTTAACGTCTGCCCTTGCCTTCCTAGTACCCTTAACTAGTAGCCAAGCCTTCACTACTACCCCTAACTAGTAGCCTTGCCTTAACTAGTAGCCTTGCCTTAACCAGTTGCCTTAACTAGGACCCTGGCCTTAACTAGAAGTATCAACTTGTAAACTTGCATCAGAGTAGCCTTAACTAGTACTCTTGCCTTAAGTAGTGGGCTGAACTAGTACTCGTGCCTTAGCTAGTACTCTTAACTAGTACAGTGCCCCTAACTCGTATCCTGAACTAGTAGCCTTCTCTTAACTAGTACCCTTAACTAGTAGCCTTGCCTTCACTGGTACCCTGGCCTTCTCCAGTAGCCTTAACTCAGACCCTGGCCTTCACTGGCAGCCTTAAGTAGTACCCTTAACTAGTACCCTCGCATTCACTAGTAGTCTGAACTAGTACCCTGGCCGTATCAGTACCCAGAACTACTACCCTTGCCGTAGCCAGTTGCCTTAAGTAGTACCCTGGCCTTAACTAGTAGTATTCACTTCTATTCTTGCATCAACTAGTAGCCTTAACTAGGCCTCTTGCCTTCAGTAGTGGCCTGAACTAGTACTCGTGCCTTAGCTAGTACTCTTAACTAGTACAGTGCCCCTAACTCATATCCTGAACTAGTAGCCTTCTCTAAACTAGTACCCTTCACTAGTACCCTTGCCTTCACTAGTACCCTGGCCTTCTCCAGTAGCCTTAACTCAGACCCTGGCCTTCACTGGCAGCCTTAAGTAGTACCCTTAACTAGTACCCTCGCATTCACTAGTAGCCTGAACTAGTACCCTGGCCGTATCAGTACCCAGAACTACTACCCTTGCCGTAACCAGTTGCCTTAAGTAGTACCCTGGCCTTAACTAGTAGTATTCACTTGTATTCTTGCATCAACTAGTAGCCTTAACTAGGACTCTTGCCTTAAGCAGTGGCCTGAATTTGTACCTTGCCTTAACTAGCAGCCTTAACTAGCACCCGTGCCTTTACTAGTACTCTTAACTAGTACAGTGGCCCTAACTAGTAGCCTGAACTAGTCCCCTTGCCTTAGGTAGTCCCTTTTCCAAACTAGTACCCTTCTTGAGTACCCCTTTTTCTATGGAGTAGGGTATGGTCCAGTAGGGTGTCATAAGGTAGGGTAGCATACGGTAGAACAGAGAAAACAGAAACCAATAGAATAGAAGAGGATAAGTCAGGATAGCTTAGTTTCGTGTAGGGTATGGTAGAGTAGCATAGGAAGGAATAGAGAAAAGAGAAAACGAGAATCCAATACAACAGAATCGAAAAGAAGAGACTAGATGAGGAAAGACTAGGGCGGGATAGGGTTCTGTCGAATAGAAGAGCGTAGAATGGTGTGGAATGGAGTCAAATGCAGTCAAACCGAAATGAATAGACGAGAAAAGAGTTGAATAGAGCGGAATAGCACCGAATAGGGACATATAGGGCTGAGTCGAGCCCAATCGAGCCCAATCGAGCCCGATCAAGTCAAATCGACCAGATTCGAGCTGAATGGAGCCGAATGGAGCTGGAATGAGCCAAATAGAGACACAGAAAATGAGCCAAGCTAGATCGAGCCAAATCGCACCTAATCGCATCCTATTGCATCGAATCTCGTCGAAGTCCATCCAATCCCACCAAAACCCATTGAATCTCATGAAATCTCACCGAATCCCGTCCAATTGTGTCCAATCGGGTCGAATCGAATGCAATCGAATTCAATAGAACAGCTTAGAGTAGTGTAGGTTAGGCTGGGATTCAATAGGGTAGGGCAGAGAGGAATAGACTAGAGAAGCATAGAGTAGAAGAGAAGAGAATACAAAGAGTAGAATGGAGTAGAGTGGAGTAGAGTAGACTAGTCAGAGTCGAGTAGTGCAGAATAGAGATGAATAGATCCAATTCGAGCTGAATCGAGTCGAATGGAGAGGAAATGAGACAAATCTCCATGAATCGAATAGATTAGAGTAGAGTAGGGTGGGGGAGAAGAGAATAGAATAGTGTAGAATGGAGTCGAACAGAGTAGAATGGTGTGGAATGGAGTCGAATGGAGCCAAATAGAGACGAATAAAGTAGAAAAGAGTTGAATAGAGCTGAACAGGGCCGGATACGTTTGGATCGAGCCTAATGATGCTGAGTCGAGCAGAATCGAGCGAAATTGTCCCGATTCAAGCCAAATCGAGCTAAATCAAGCCAATTCAAGCCTAATCCCATGGAATCGCCTTGAAAGGCATTGAATCGGATCGAATCGATTAGAGTAGAGGAGGGTAGAGTAGGAGGGGTTAGACTAGAACAGAACAGAACACAAGAGAAAGAATCGAATAGAATGAAGTAGAGACGAGTACAGTAGAATAGAGTCCAATAGAGTTGAATAGAGCCAAAGAGAGCTGAATGCAGCCGAATCCACCAAATTCGAGGTGAATCGAGAAGAATCATGTCGAATCGCGTTGAAAAGTGTCGAATCCAATCCAATAGTTTAGTGTAGGGCAGGTAAGATGAGGGGAGGGGAGGGTAGAAAAGAATAGATTAGAATAGACCAGAAAGAATAGAGAAGAGTAGACTGGAGTCAAATAGAGTCAAATCCTGCCGAAATGAGCCGAATAGAGAGGAAAAGGGCCAAGTCCAACCGAATCGAGTTGAATTCGCACAAAAAGGAGCTGATTCGAGCGAATAGGACCTGAATCAGGTCGAATCCCGTTCAAGTCTGTTGAATAGAATAGAACAGATTGCAGTAGGCTAAGTTAGAGTAGGGTAGGATAGACCAAAATGCAGTAGAACAGAACAGGATAGAAGAGAACTGAAAGACTAGAATAGGGTCGAGTAGTGCAGAGTCTAGAAGAATAGAGTTGAATATTGCCGACTAGAGCAAAATAGAGCCCAAAAGACCCAACGTGATAGAAATCAAGATGAATGGCGCCGAATCCCGCGGAATCATGCTGGATCGCGTCGAATCCCGTTGAATTGCATTGAATCCCATCCATTCAAGTCCAATCCAATCGAATCGATTAGAATAGACTAGAGAAGGGTAGAGTACAAGACAATAGAATAGAGAAGAATACAGTCGGATGGAGTAGAATGGTGTAGAATGGAGTTGAAAAGAGATAATAGAGTTGAGTAGACTCATAGAGCCATATAGAGTTGAATAGAGCCTATTCAAGCTGAATAGAACTGACCAGGGCGAAATGGAGCCGATTAGAACTGAATCGAACCGATTAGAGCCCAAGAGGGATGAATGGAGTGCAACGGAGCCGATTGGAGCCGAATCGCATCGAAATGCGTGGAATCGAATCCAGTGGAATAGATTAGAGTAGGGTTGGTTAAAATAGAGTAGAAGAGAATTGAACACAGTAAAAGAGAATAAAAAGAATACAAGAGAATCGAGTCCAAAAGGTTAGAGCAGAGCAGAATAGTGTAGAGCAGAACAGAGTCGAATAGAGTCTAAGCGAGCCAAATGGAGAAGAAACAAGGCAAATCGCGTTGAATCCCCTCGAACCAATTCCAGTCAATTAGGGTAGGGTAGAGTAAAATAGTGTTGAGTGGAGTAGAATGCTGTGCAACGCAATCGAATGGAGTCGAAAGGAGTAGAAAAGAGCCGAATAGAGCCGAATAGTGCTGAAGAGGGCCGAAGAGGGCCGAATCGAGCTGAATTGAGCCAAATCCAGTAAATCGAGCCTAATGGAGCCGAATTGAGCCGAATCCAGTTGAATCGACACCCTTCGAGCCAAATGGAGCCGAATGGACATGAATCGAACCAATTCGACCTGAATCGTGTCCAAATTCATGGAATCGAATTGAACAGATTAGAGTAGGGGAGGTTCGGGTATGGCAGGGTGGAATAGAGTAGAGTAGCATAGAATAAAACAGAAGAGAATAGAAGAGAACAGAACAATACAGAACGAATACAGAAAACAGTAGGCTAGAGTAGTGTAGAGGGAAACAGAGTAGAGTAGAATAGATTCGAACGGAGCTAAATAGAGGCAAACTGAGCCGAATCGTGTCCAAATGGGTTGAATCCAATCCAATCCAACGGATTAGAATAGAGTAGAGTTGGGTAGCATAGGGTAGGGTAGAATAGAGTAGACTAGAACAGAACAGAATAGGAAGAATAAAGAAAATAAAGAAGAGTAGACTAGAGTACGATAGAGTAGGCTAGTGTATAATAGGGTAGACTCGAATACAGCTGAGTAGAGCCGAATGGAGTCGAAATGAGAGGAATCACGTCTAATCGATTCGAGTAAATTAGAGTGGTGTAGGCTAGAGTAGAGCAGAATAGTGTAGAATGGTGTGGAATAAATAGAATGGAGTAGAATGGAGTCAAATAGAGACAAAAAGAGTAGAGAAGAGTCGAATAGAGCAGAATAGGGCCGAAAGAGGCGGAATTGAGCAGCATCGAAGCAATTCAAGCCAAACGAACCGAATAGAGCCAAATGGAATAGAATCGAGCTGATTCAAGCTTAATCACGTCGAATCCCGTTCAATGCATCCAATGCAATCCAAACGTCTAGATTAGAGAAGGGGAGAGGAGGGTGGAATAGAATAGAATAGAGTAGAGTAGACTAGAAGAGATTAGAACAGAATAGAAGGAATAGAATAGAGTAGAAAAGAGTAGGGTCGAATAGACTCGAATAGAGTCGATTAGAGACGAATAGGCCAAATAGAGACGAATAGAGAAAACAGAGCTGAATGGAGCCGAATAGAGACGTAAAGGAGCCATATAGAGCCGATTCGCACCTAATCGAGCTGAATCAAGCAGAATCACGCCGACTGTCACTGAATAGCGTCGAATCACATCGAATCACGTCGAATCGCATCAAATCACATCGTTTTGTGTCGGACCGGGTCGAATCGCTTCGGATCGCATCGGATTGCATCGAATGTCGTCGAATCACGACGAATCACGCCCCATCACGTCCAATAACTTCGAATTGCGTCCAATCTCCTAGAATTCTGCTGAATCACGTCGAATCGTATGGAATCTCGCCTAATCTCTTTGAATCCCGTCAAATGCCTTCGGACCTTGTCGAATCCCGTCAAATCCTGTCCAATCGCGTCGAAGTGAATCGAATTGAATCAAATAGATTCAAGTAGGGTGGGTTTGGGTGGGGTGCAGTAGGGTTGGGTAGGGTAGGATAGAACAGAGTCCAACAGAATAGGAGAGAACAGAACAGAAGAGAAAGAATCCAGCAGAATAGAATAGAGTAGAAAAGAGTCAGATAGTGCAGAACATAGCCGAATGGAGACAAAACAAGATGAATCGCGTTGAATCGCTTCGAATCGGGTCAAATCGAATCCATTCGAATAGATTAGGGTAGGGAAGGGTAGACGAGAATAGAGGAGAAGAGTGCAGAATGGTGTGGAATGGATTAGAACGGAGCCGACTCGAGACGAATAGAGTAGAAAAGAGTCGAATAGAGCATAGTTGGGCCGAATAGGGCCAAAGAAGGCCTAATCGAGCAGAATCCAGCAGAATCGATGCCATTGGAGCTGAATGGAGCAAAATGGAGCCCAATCGAACCGACTCGAAGCGAATTGATCTGATTCAAGCCTAATCGGGTGGAATGGCGTGAAAATGCGATGACTCGAACAGAATCAAAGATTAGAGAAGGGGAGGGGAGCGGCCGGGAGGGTAGAACAGAATAGAATAGAACAGTACATAATAGAAGGAAGAGAAGATAGCACAGTACGGTAGAGCAGAGAAGAGTAGAGTCGAATAGAGTGAAATAGTGCAGAATAGAGCTGAATAGAGCCAATTCTAGCCGAATCGAGCCCAATGGAAACAAAACGTGATGAATCGCGTCGAATAGCGTCCAATCGAATCCATTAGAATAGATTAGAGTAGGGTAGGGTAGAACAGAATAGAGTAGAATGGAGTCGAATGGAGTTGCATAGAGAAAACTAGAGTAGAAAAGAGTCGAATCGAGCCGAATAAGGCTGAACCAAGTCGAATTGAGTTGAAACAAGCTGAATCGAAGCGATTCAAGCTGAATCGAGCTGATGGTGCCGAATGAGCCGATTCAAGCCTCATCGCGTCCAATCACATTGAAATGCTTTGAATCGAATCCAATTGAATAGATTCGAAAAGGTTAGGGTAGGGTGGTTTTTGCTAGGGTAGACTAGGGTAGACGAAAGTAGACTAGAGTAGAGTAGACAAGAGAAGTCTAGACTAGTAGCCTAGACAAGACAGCTGGACTAGTCAGACTAGTGGTATAGATCAGTAGGCTAGACAACTAGCCTTGAAGAGTACCCTTGCCCTGACAAGTCCCCTAAATTCTGAATCTGAACTAGTCCCCTTGCCTTAACTAGTATCCTGAACTAGTAGCCTTGTCTGAACTAGTACCCTTAACTAGTGGCCTTGCCTTAAGTAATAGTCTTAATGTCTGCCCTTGCCTTACCAGTACCCTGAACTAGTAGCCCTGCCTTAACTAGTACCCTGGCCTTCACCAGTAGCCTTCACTAGTACCCTGGCCTTCACTAGTAGCCTTGCCTCAACTAGTACCCTTCACTAGTACCCTCGCATTAACTAGTTGTCTTAACTAGTACCTGGCCTTCTCAGTCCCCATAAGTCCTACCCTGGCCTTAACCAGCTGCCTTAACTGGTACCCTGGTCTTAACTAGTAGTATTCACTTGTACCCTTGAATCCACTGGTAGCCTAAACTAGTCGTCTTGCCTTAAGTAGTAGCCTTCGCTTGGACCTTGCCTTAACTAGTATCCTTAACTAGTACCTGTGCCTTAACTAGTACAGCGGCCATAACGAATAGCCTGAACTAGTAGCCTTGTCTGAATTAGTACCCGGAACTAGTAGCCTTGCTTTAAGTAATAGTCTTAACGTCTGCCCTTGCCTTCCTAGTACCCTTAACTAGTAGCCAAGCCTTCACTACTACCCCTAACTAGTAGCCTTGCCTTAACTAGTAGCCTTGCCTTAACCAGTTGCCTTAACTAGGACCCTGGCCTTAACTAGAAGTATCAACTTGTAAACTTGCATCAGAGTAGCCTTAACTAGTACTCTTGCCTTAAGTAGTGGGCTGAACTAGTACTCGTGCCTTAGCTAGTACTCTTAACTAGTACAGTGCCCCTAACTCGTATCCTGAACTAGTAGCCTTCTCTTAACTAGTACCCTTAACTAGTAGCCTTGCCTTCACTGGTACCCTGGCCTTCTCCAGTAGCCTTAACTCAGACCCTGGCCTTCACTGGCAGCCTTAAGTAGTACCCTTAACTAGTACCCTCGCATTCACTAGTAGTCTGAACTAGTACCCTGGCCGTATCAGTACCCAGAACTACTACCCTTGCCGTAGCCAGTTGCCTTAAGTAGTACCCTGGCCTTAACTAGTAGTATTCACTTGTATTCTTGCATCAACTAGTAGCCTTAACTAGGCCTCTTGCCTTCAGTAGTGGCCTGAACTAGTACTCGTGCCTTAGCTAGTACTCTTAACTAGTACAGTGCCCCTAACTCATATCCTGAACTAGTAGCCTTCTCTAAACTAGTACCCTTCACTAGTACCCTTGCCTTCACTAGTACCCTGGCCTTCTCCAGTAGCCTTAACTCAGACCCTGGCCTTCACTGGCAGCCTTAAGTAGTACCCTTAACTAGTACCCTCGCATTCACTAGTAGCCTGAACTAGTACCCTGGCCGTATCAGTACCCAGAACTACTACCCTTGCCGTAACCAGTTGCCTTAAGTAGTACCCTGGCCTTAACTAGTAGTATTCACTTGTATTCTTGCATCAACTAGTAGCCTTAACTAGGACTCTTGCCTTAAGCAGTGGCCTGAATTTGTACCTTGCCTTAACTAGCAGCCTTAACTAGCACCCGTGCCTTTACTAGTACTCTTAACTAGTACAGTGGCCCTAACTAGTAGCCTGAACTAGTCCCCTTGCCTTAGGTAGTCCCTTTTCCAAACTAGTACCCTTCTTGAGTACCCCTTTTTCTATGGAGTAGGGTATGGTCCAGTAGGGTGTCATAAGGTAGGGTAGCATACGGTAGAACAGAGAAAACAGAAACCAATAGAATAGAAGAGGATAAGTCAGGATAGCTTAGTTTCGTGTAGGGTATGGTAGAGTAGCATAGGAAGGAATAGAGAAAAGAGAAAACGAGAATCCAATACAACAGAATCGAAAAGAAGAGACTAGATGAGGAAAGACTAGGGCGGGATAGGGTTCTGTCGAATAGAAGAGCGTAGAATGGTGTGGAATGGAGTCAAATGCAGTCAAACCGAAATGAATAGACGAGAAAAGAGTTGAATAGAGCGGAATAGCACCGAATAGGGACATATAGGGCTGAGTCGAGCCCAATCGAGCCCAATCGAGCCCGATCAAGTCAAATCGACCAGATTCGAGCTGAATGGAGCCGAATGGAGCTGGAATGAGCCAAATAGAGACACAGAAAATGAGCCAAGCTAGATCGAGCCAAATCGCACCTAATCGCATCCTATTGCATCGAATCTCGTCGAAGTCCATCCAATCCCACCAAAACCCATTGAATCTCATGAAATCTCACCGAATCCCGTCCAATTGTGTCCAATCGGGTCGAATCGAATGCAATCGAATTCAATAGAACAGCTTAGAGTAGTGTAGGTTAGGCTGGGATTCAATAGGGTAGGGCAGAGAGGAATAGACTAGAGAAGCATAGAGTAGAAGAGAAGAGAATACAAAGAGTAGAATGGAGTAGAGTGGAGTAGAGTAGACTAGTCAGAGTCGAGTAGTGCAGAATAGAGATGAATAGATCCAATTCGAGCTGAATCGAGTCGAATGGAGAGGAAATGAGACAAATCTCCATGAATCGAATAGATTAGAGTAGAGTAGGGTGGGGGAGAAGAGAATAGAATAGTGTAGAATGGAGTCGAACAGAGTAGAATGGTGTGGAATGGAGTCGAATGGAGCCAAATAGAGACGAATAAAGTAGAAAAGAGTTGAATAGAGCTGAACAGGGCCGGATACGTTTGGATCGAGCCTAATGATGCTGAGTCGAGCAGAATCGAGCGAAATTGTCCCGATTCAAGCCAAATCGAGCTAAATCAAGCCAATTCAAGCCTAATCCCATGGAATCGCCTTGAAAGGCATTGAATCGGATCGAATCGATTAGAGTAGAGGAGGGTAGAGTAGGAGGGGTTAGACTAGAAGAGAACAGAACACAAGAGAAAGAATCGAATAGAATGAAGTAGAGACGAGTACGGTAGAATAGAGTCCAATAGAGTTGAATAGAGCCAAAGAGAGCTGAATGCAGCCGAATCCACCAAATTCGAGGTGAATCGAGAAGAATCATGTCGAATCGCGTTGAAAAGTGTCGAATCCAATCCAATAGTTTAGTGTAGGGCAGGTAAGATGAGGGGAGGGGAGGGTAGAAAAGAATAGATTAGAATAGACCAGAAAGAATAGAGAAGAGTAGACTGGAGTCAAATAGAGTCAAATCCTGCCGAAATGAGCCGAATAGAGAGGAAAAGGGCCAAGTCCAACCGAATCGAGTTGAATTCGCACAAAAAGGAGCTGATTCGAGCCGATAGGACCTGAATCAGGTCGAATCCCGTTCAAGTCTGTTGAATAGAATAGAACAGATTGCAGTAGGCTAAGTTAGAGTAGGGTAGGATAGACCAAAATGCAGTAGAACAGAACAGGATAGAAGAGAACTGAAAGACTAGAATAGGGTCGAGTAGTGCAGAGTCTAGAAGAATAGAGTTGAATATTGCCGACTAGAGCAAAATAGAGCCCAAAAGACCCAACGTGATAGAAATCAAGATGAATGGCGCCGAATCCCGCGGAATCATGCTGGATCGCGTCGAATCCCGTTGAATTGCATTGAATCCCATCCATTCAAGTCCAATCCAATCGAATCGATTAGAATAGACTAGAGAAGGGTAGAGTACAAGACAATAGAATAGAGAAGAATACAGTCGGATGGAGTAGAATGGTGTAGAATGGAGTTGAAAAGAGATAATAGAGTTGAGTAGACTCATAGAGCCATATAGAGTTGAATAGAGCCTATTCAAGCTGAATAGAACTGACCAGGGCGAAATGGAGCCGATTAGAACTGAATCGAACCGATTAGAGCCCAAGAGGGATGAATGGAGTGCAACGGAGCCGATTGGAGCCGAATCGCATCGAAATGCGTGGAATCGAATCCAGTGGAATAGATTAGAGTAGGGTTGGTTAAAATAGAGTAGAAGAGAATTGAACACAGTAAAAGAGAATAAAAAGAATACAAGAGAATCGAGTCCAAAAGGTTAGAGCAGAGCAGAATAGTGTAGAGCAGAACAGAGTCGAATAGAGTCTAAGCGAGCCAAATGGAGAAGAAACAAGGCAAATCGCGTTGAATCCCCTCGAACCAATTCCAGTCAATTAGGGTAGGGTAGAGTAAAATAGTGTTGAGTGGAGTAGAATGCTGTGCAACGCAATCGAATGGAGTCGAAAGGAGTAGAAAAGAGCCGAATAGAGCCGAATAGTGCTGAAGAGGGCCGAAGAGGGCCGAATCGAGCTGAATTGAGCCAAATCCAGTAAATCGAGCCTAATGGAGCCGAATTGAGCCGAATCCAGTTGAATCGACACCCTTCGAGCCAAATGGAGCCGAATGGACATGAATCGAACCAATTCGACCTGAATCGTGTCCAAATTCATGGAATCGAATTGAACAGATTAGAGTAGGGGAGGTTCGGGTATGGCAGGGTGGAATAGAGTAGAGTAGCATAGAATAAAACAGAAGAGAATAGAAGAGAACAGAACAATACAGAACGAATACAGAAAACAGTAGGCTAGAGTAGTGTAGAGGGAAACAGAGTAGAGTAGAATAGATTCGAACGGAGCTAAATAGAGGCAAACTGAGCCGAATCGTGTCCAAATGGGTTGAATCCAATCCAATCCAACGGATTAGAATAGAGTAGAGTTGGGTAGCATAGGGTAGGGTAGAATAGAGTAGACTAGAACAGAACAGAATAGGAAGAATAAAGAAAATAAAGAAGAGTAGACTAGAGTACGATAGAGTAGGCTAGTGTATAATAGGGTAGACTCGAATACAGCTGAGTAGAGCCGAATGGAGTCGAAATGAGAGGAATCACGTCTAATCGATTCGAGTAAATTAGAGTGGTGTAGGCTAGAGTAGAGCAGAATAGTGTAGAATGGTGTGGAATAAATAGAATGGAGTAGAATGGAGTCAAATAGAGACAAAAAGAGTAGAGAAGAGTCGAATAGAGCAGAATAGGGCCGAAAGAGGCGGAATTGAGCAGCATCGAAGCAATTCAAGCCAAACGAACCGAATAGAGCCAAATGGAATAGAATCGAGCTGATTCAAGCTTAATCACGTCGAATCCCGTTCAATGCATCCAATGCAATCCAAACGTCTAGATTAGAGAAGGGGAGAGGAGGGTGGAATAGAATAGAATAGAGTAGAGTAGACTAGAAGAGATTAGAACAGAATAGAAGGAATAGAATAGAGTAGAAAAGAGTAGGGTCGAATAGACTCGAATAGAGTCGATTAGAGACGAATAGGCCAAATAGAGACGAATAGAGAAAACAGAGCTGAATGGAGCCGAATAGAGACGTAAAGGAGCCATATAGAGCCGATTCGCACCTAATCGAGCTGAATCAAGCAGAATCACGCCGACTGTCACTGAATAGCGTCGAATCACATCGAATCACGTCGAATCGCATCAAATCACATCGTTTTGTGTCGGACCGGGTCGAATCGCTTCGGATCGCATCGGATTGCATCGAATGTCGTCGAATCACGACGAATCACGCCCCATCACGTCCAATAACTTCGAATTGCGTCCAATCTCCTAGAATTCTGCTGAATCACGTCGAATCGTATGGAATCTCGCCTAATCTCTTTGAATCCCGTCAAATGCCTTCGGACCTTGTCGAATCCCGTCAAATCCTGTCCAATCGCGTCGAAGTGAATCGAATTGAATCAAATAGATTCAAGTAGGGTGGGTTTGGGTGGGGTGCAGTAGGGTTGGGTAGGGTAGGATAGAACAGAGTCCAACAGAATAGGAGAGAACAGAACAGAAGAGAAAGAATCCAGCAGAATAGAATAGAGTAGAAAAGAGTCAGATAGTGCAGAACATAGCCGAATGGAGACAAAACAAGATGAATCGCGTTGAATCGCTTCGAATCGGGTCAAATCGAATCCATTCGAATAGATTAGGGTAGGGAAGGGTAGACGAGAATAGAGGAGAAGAGTGCAGAATGGTGTGGAATGGATTAGAACGGAGCCGACTCGAGACGAATAGAGTAGAAAAGAGTCGAATAGAGCATAGTTGGGCCGAATAGGGCCAAAGAAGGCCTAATCGAGCAGAATCCAGCAGAATCGATGCCATTGGAGCTGAATGGAGCAAAATGGAGCCCAATCGAACCGACTCGAAGCGAATTGATCTGATTCAAGCCTAATCGGGTGGAATGGCGTGAAAATGCGATGACTCGAACAGAATCAAAGATTAGAGAAGGGGAGGGGAGCGGCCGGGAGGGTAGAACAGAATAGAATAGAACAGTACATAATAGAAGGAAGAGAAGATAGCACAGTACGGTAGAGCAGAGAAGAGTAGAGTCGAATAGAGTGAAATAGTGCAGAATAGAGCTGAATAGAGCCAATTCTAGCCGAATCGAGCCCAATGGAAACAAAACGTGATGAATCGCGTCGAATAGCGTCCAATCGAATCCATTAGAATAGATTAGAGTAGGGTAGGGTAGAACAGAATAGAGTAGAATGGAGTCGAATGGAGTTGCATAGAGAAAACTAGAGTAGAAAAGAGTCGAATCGAGCCGAATAAGGATGAACCAAGTCGAATTGAGTTGAAACAAGCTGAATCGAAGCGATTCAAGCTGAATCGAGCTGATGGTGCCGAATGAGCCGATTCAAGCCTCATCGCGTCCAATCACATTGAAATGCTTTGAATCGAATCCAATTGAATAGATTCGAAAAGGTTAGGGTAGGGTGGTTTTTGCTAGGGTAGACTAGGGTAGACGAAAGTAGACTAGAGTAGAGTAGACAAGAGAAGTCTAGACTAGTAGCCTAGACAAGACAGCTGGACTAGTCAGACTAGTGGTATAGATCAGTAGGCTAGACAACTAGCCTTGAAGAGTACCCTTGCCCTGACAAGTCCCCTAAATTCTGAATCTGAACTAGTCCCCTTGCCTTAACTAGTATCCTGAACTAGTAGCCTTGTCTGAACTAGTACCCTTAACTAGTGGCCTTGCCTTAAGTAATAGTCTTAATGTCTGCCCTTGCCTTACCAGTACCCTGAACTAGTAGCCCTGCCTTAACTAGTACCCTGGCCTTCACCAGTAGCCTTCACTAGTACCCTGGCCTTCACTAGTAGCCTTGCCTCAACTAGTACCCTTCACTAGTACCCTCGCATTAACTAGTTGTCTTAACTAGTACCTGGCCTTCTCAGTCCCCATAAGTCCTACCCTGGCCTTAACCAGCTGCCTTAACTGGTACCCTGGTCTTAACTAGTAGTATTCACTTGTACCCTTGAATCCACTGGTAGCCTAAACTAGTCGTCTTGCCTTAAGTAGTAGCCTTCGCTTGGACCTTACCTTAACTAGTATCCTTAACTAGTACCTGTGCCTTAACTAGTACAGCGGCCATAACGAATAGCCTGAACTAGTAGCCTTGTCTGAATTAGTACCCGGAACTAGTAGCCTTGCTTTAAGTAATAGTCTTAACGTCTGCCCTTGCCTTCCTAGTACCCTTAACTAGTAGCCAAGCCTTCACTACTACCCCTAACTAGTAGCCTTGCCTTAACTAGTAGCCTTGCCTTAACCAGTTGCCTTAACTAGGACCCTGGCCTTAACTAGAAGTATCAACTTGTAAACTTGCATCAGAGTAGCCTTAACTAGTACTCTTGCCTTAAGTAGTGGGCTGAACTAGTACTCGTGCCTTAGCTAGTACTCTTAACTAGTACAGTGCCCCTAACTCGTATCCTGAACTAGTAGCCTTCTCTTAACTAGTACCCTTAACTAGTAGCCTTGCCTTCACTGGTACCCTGGCCTTCTCCAGTAGCCTTAACTCAGACCCTGGCCTTCACTGGCAGCCTTAAGTAGTACCCTTAACTAGTACCCTCGCATTCACTAGTAGTCTGAACTAGTACCCTGGCCGTATCAGTACCCAGAACTACTACCCTTGCCGTAGCCAGTTGCCTTAAGTAGTACCCTGGCCTTAACTAGTAGTATTCACTTGTATTCTTGCATCAACTAGTAGCCTTAACTAGGCCTCTTGCCTTCAGTAGTGGCCTGAACTAGTACTCGTGCCTTAGCTAGTACTCTTAACTAGTACAGTGCCCCTAACTCATATCCTGAACTAGTAGCCTTCTCTAAACTAGTACCCTTCACTAGTACCCTTGCCTTCACTAGTACCCTGGCCTTCTCCAGTAGCCTTAACTCAGACCCTGGCCTTCACTGGCAGCCTTAAGTAGTACCCTTAACTAGTACCCTCGCATTCACTAGTAGCCTGAACTAGTACCCTGGCCGTATCAGTACCCAGAACTACTACCCTTGCCGTAACCAGTTGCCTTAAGTAGTACCCTGGCCTTAACTAGTAGTATTCACTTGTATTCTTGCATCAACTAGTAGCCTTAACTAGGACTCTTGCCTTAAGCAGTGGCCTGAATTTGTACCTTGCCTTAACTAGCAGCCTTAACTAGCACCCGTGCCTTTACTAGTACTCTTAACTAGTACAGTGGCCCTAACTAGTAGCCTGAACTAGTCCCCTTGCCTTAGGTAGTCCCTTTTCCAAACTAGTACCCTTCTTGAGTACCCCTTTTTCTATGGAGTAGGGTATGGTCCAGTAGGGTGTCATAAGGTAGGGTAGCATACGGTAGAACAGAGAAAACAGAATCCAATAGAATAGAAGAGGATAAGTCAGGATAGCTTAGTTTCGTGTAGGGTATGGTAGAGTAGCATAGGAAGGAATAGAGAAAAGAGAAAACGAGAATCCAATACAACAGAATCGAAAAGAAGAGACTAGATGAGGAAAGACTAGGGCGGGATAGGGTTCTGTCGAATAGAAGAGCGTAGAATGGTGTGGAATGGAGTCAAATGCAGTCAAACCGAAATGAATAGACGAGAAAAGAGTTGAATAGAGCGGAATAGCACCGAATAGGGACATATAGGGCTGAGTCGAGCCCAATCGAGCCCAATCGAGCCCGATCAAGTCAAATCGACCAGATTCGAGCTGAATGGAGCCGAATGGAGCTGGAATGAGCCAAATAGAGACACAGAAAATGAGCCAAGCTAGATCGAGCCAAATCGCACCTAATCGCATCCTATTGCATCGAATCTCGTCGAAGTCCATCCAATCCCACCAAAACCCATTGAATCTCATGAAATCTCACCGAATCCCGTCCAATTGTGTCCAATCGGGTCGAATCGAATGCAATCGAATTCAATAGAACAGCTTAGAGTAGTGTAGGTTAGGCTGGGATTCAATAGGGTAGGGCAGAGAGGAATAGACTAGAGAAGCATAGAGTAGAAGAGAAGAGAATACAAAGAGTAGAATGGAGTAGAGTGGAGTAGAGTAGACTAGTCAGAGTCGAGTAGTGCAGAATAGAGATGAATAGATCCAATTCGAGCTGAATCGAGTCGAATGGAGAGGAAATGAGACAAATCTC
Source organism: Loxodonta africana (assembly GCF_030014295.1). Taxonomy (NCBI): domain Eukaryota; kingdom Metazoa; phylum Chordata; class Mammalia; order Proboscidea; family Elephantidae; genus Loxodonta; species Loxodonta africana. The sequence continues at coordinate 640,266 of NW_026974824.1, forward strand.
CATGAATCGAATAGATTAGAGTAGAGTAGGGTGGGGGAGAAGAGAATAGAATAGTGTAGAATGGAGTCGAACAGAGTAGAATGGTGTGGAATGGAGTCGAATGGAGCCAAATAGAGACGAATAAAGTAGAAAAGAGTTGAATAGAGCTGAACAGGGCCGGATACGTTTGGATCGAGCCTAATGATGCTGAGTCGAGCAGAATCGAGCGAAATTGTCCCGATTCAAGCCAAATCGAGCTAAATCAAGCCAATTCAAGCCTAATCCCATGGAATCGCTTGAAAGGCATTGAATCGGATCGAATCGATTAGAGTAGAGGAGGGTAGAGTAGGAGGGGTTAGACTAGAACAGAACAGAACACAAGAGAAAGAATCGAATAGAATGAAGTAGAGACGAGTACGGTAGAATAGAGTCCAATAGAGTTGAATAGAGCCAAAGAGAGCTGAATGCAGCCGAATCCACCAAATTCGAGGTGAATCGAGAAGAATCATGTCGAATCGCGTTGAAAAGTGTCGAATCCAATCCAATAGTTTAGTGTAGGGCAGGTAAGATGAGGGGAGGGGAGGGTAGAAAAGAATAGATTAGAATAGACCAGAAAGAATAGAGAAGAGTAGACTGGAGTCAAATAGAGTCAAATCCTGCCGAAATGAGCCGAATAGAGAGGAAAAGGGCCAAGTCCAACCGAATCGAGTTGAATTCGCACAAAAAGGAGCTGATTCGAGCGAATAGGACCTGAATCAGGTCGAATCCCGTTCAAGTCTGTTGAATAGAATAGAACAGATTGCAGTAGGCTAAGTTAGAGTAGGGTAGGATAGACCAAAATGCAGTAGAACAGAACAGGATAGAAGAGAACTGAAAGACTAGAATAGGGTCGAGTAGTGCAGAGTCTAGAAGAATAGAGTTGAATATTGCCGACTAGAGCAAAATAGAGCCCAAAAGACCCAACGTGATAGAAATCAAGATGAATGGCGCCGAATCCCGCGGAATCATGCTGGATCGCGTCGAATCCCGTTGAATTGCATTGAATCCCATCCATTCAAGTCCAATCCAATCGAATCGATTAGAATAGACTAGAGAAGGGTAGAGTACAAGACAATAGAATAGAGAAGAATACAGTCGGATGGAGTAGAATGGTGTAGAATGGAGTTGAAAAGAGATAATAGAGTTGAGTAGACTCATAGAGCCATATAGAGTTGAATAGAGCCTATTCAAGCTGAATAGAACTGACCAGGGCGAAATGGAGCCGATTAGAACTGAATCGAACCGATTAGAGCCCAAGAGGGATGAATGGAGTGCAACGGAGCCGATTGGAGCCGAATCGCATCGAAATGCGTGGAATCGAATCCAGTGGAATAGATTAGAGTAGGGTTGGTTAAAATAGAGTAGAAGAGAATTGAACACAGTAAAAGAGAATAAAAAGAATACAAGAGAATCGAGTCCAAAAGGTTAGAGCAGAGCAGAATAGTGTAGAGCAGAACAGAGTCGAATAGAGTCTAAGCGAGCCAAATGGAGAAGAAACAAGGCAAATCGCGTTGAATCCCCTCGAACCAATTCCAGTCAATTAGGGTAGGGTAGAGTAAAATAGTGTTGAGTGGAGTAGAATGCTGTGCAACGCAATCGAATGGAGTCGAAAGGAGTAGAAAAGAGCCGAATAGAGCCGAATAGTGCTGAAGAGGGCCGAAGAGGGCCGAATCGAGCTGAATTGAGCCAAATCCAGTAAATCGAGCCTAATGGAGCCGAATTGAGCCGAATCCAGTTGAATCGACACCCTTCGAGCCAAATGGAGCCGAATGGACATGAATCGAACCAATTCGACGTGAATCGTGTCCAAATTCATGGAATCGAATTGAACAGATTAGAGTAGGGGAGGTTCGGGTATGGCAGGGTGGAATAGAGTAGAGTAGCATAGAATAAAACAGAAGAGAATAGAAGAGAACAGAACAATACAGAACGAATACAGAAAACAGTAGGCTAGAGTAGTGTAGAGGGAAACAGAGTAGAGTAGAATAGATTCGAACGGAGCTAAATAGAGGCAAACTGAGCCGAATCGTGTCCAAATGGGTTGAATCCAATCCAATCCAACGGATTAGAATAGAGTAGAGTTGGGTAGCATAGGGTAGGGTAGAATAGAGTAGACTAGAACAGAACAGAATAGGAAGAATAAAGAAAATAAAGAAGAGTAGACTAGAGTACGATAGAGTAGGCTAGTGTATAATAGGGTAGACTCGAATACAGCTGAGTAGAGCCGAATGGAGTCGAAATGAGAGGAATCACGTCTAATCGATTCGAGTAAATTAGAGTGGTGTAGGCTAGAGTAGAGCAGAATAGTGTAGAATGGTGTGGAATAAATAGAATGGAGTAGAATGGAGTCAAATAGAGACAAAAAGAGTAGAGAAGAGTCGAATAGAGCAGAATAGGGCCGAAAGAGGCGGAATTGAGCAGCATCGAAGCAATTCAAGCCAAACGAACCGAATAGAGCCAAATGGAATAGAATCGAGCTGATTCAAGCTTAATCACGTCGAATCCCGTTCAATGCATCCAATGCAATCCAAACGTCTAGATTAGAGAAGGGGAGAGGAGGGTGGAATAGAATAGAATAGAGTAGAGTAGACTAGAAGAGATTAGAACAGAATAGAAGGAATAGAATAGAGTAGAAAAGAGTAGGGTCGAATAGACTCGAATAGAGTCGATTAGAGACGAATAGGCCAAATAGAGACGAATAGAGAAAACAGAGCTGAATGGAGCCGAATAGAGACGTAAAGGAGCCATATAGAGCCGATTCGCACCTAATCGAGCTGAATCAAGCAGAATCACGCCGACTGTCACTGAATAGCGTCGAATCACATCGAATCACGTCGAATCGCATCAAATCACATCGTTTTGTGTCGGACCGGGTCGAATCGCTTCGGATCGCATCGGATTGCATCGAATGTCGTCGAATCACGACGAATCACGCCCCATCACGTCCAATAACTTCGAATTGCGTCCAATCTCCTAGAATTCTGCTGAATCACGTCGAATCGTATGGAATCTCGCCTAATCTCTTTGAATCCCGTCAAATGCCTTCGGACCTTGTCGAATCCCGTCAAATCCTGTCCAATCGCGTCGAAGTGAATCGAATTGAATCAAATAGATTCAAGTAGGGTGGGTTTGGGTGGGGTGCAGTAGGGTTGGGTAGGGTAGGATAGAACAGAGTCCAACAGAATAGGAGAGAACAGAACAGAAGAGAAAGAATCCAGCAGAATAGAATAGAGTAGAAAAGAGTCAGATAGTGCAGAACATAGCCGAATGGAGACAAAACAAGATGAATCGCGTTGAATCGCTTCGAATCGGGTCAAATCGAATCCATTCGAATAGATTAGGGTAGGGAAGGGTAGACGAGAATAGAGGAGAAGAGTGCAGAATGGTGTGGAATGGATTAGAACGGAGCCGACTCGAGACGAATAGAGTAGAAAAGAGTCGAATAGAGCATAGTTGGGCCGAATAGGGCCAAAGAAGGCCTAATCGAGCAGAATCCAGCAGAATCGATGCCATTGGAGCTGAATGGAGCAAAATGGAGCCCAATCGAACCGACTCGAAGCGAATTGATCTGATTCAAGCCTAATCGGGTGGAATGGCGTGAAAATGCGATGACTCGAACAGAATCAAAGATTAGAGAAGGGGAGGGGAGCGGCCGGGAGGGTAGAACAGAATAGAATAGAACAGTACATAATAGAAGGAAGAGAAGATAGCACAGTACGGTAGAGCAGAGAAGAGTAGAGTCGAATAGAGTGAAATAGTGCAGAATAGAGCTGAATAGAGCCAATTCTAGCCGAATCGAGCCCAATGGAAACAAAACGTGATGAATCGCGTCGAATAGCGTCCAATCGAATCCATTAGAATAGATTAGAGTAGGGTAGGGTAGAACAGAATAGAGTAGAATGGAGTCGAATGGAGTTGCATAGAGAAAACTAGAGTAGAAAAGAGTCGAATCGAGCCGAATAAGGATGAACCAAGTCGAATTGAGTTGAAACAAGCTGAATCGAAGCGATTCAAGCTGAATCGAGCTGATGGTGCCGAATGAGCCGATTCAAGCCTCATCGCGTCCAATCACATTGAAATGCTTTGAATCGAATCCAATTGAATAGATTCGAAAAGGTTAGGGTAGGGTGGTTTTTGCTAGGGTAGACTAGGGTAGACGAAAGTAGACTAGAGTAGAGTAGACAAGAGAAGTCTAGACTAGTAGCCTAGACAAGACAGCTGGACTAGTCAGACTAGTGGTATAGATCAGTAGGCTAGACAACTAGCCTTGAAGAGTACCCTTGCCCTGACAAGTCCCCTAAATTCTGAATCTGAACTAGTCCCCTTGCCTTAACTAGTATCCTGAACTAGTAGCCTTGTCTGAACTAGTACCCTTAACTAGTGGCCTTGCCTTAAGTAATAGTCTTAATGTCTGCCCTTGCCTTACCAGTACCCTGAACTAGTAGCCCTGCCTTAACTAGTACCCTGGCCTTCACCAGTAGCCTTCACTAGTACCCTGGCCTTCACTAGTAGCCTTGCCTCAACTAGTACCCTTCACTAGTACCCTCGCATTAACTAGTTGTCTTAACTAGTACCTGGCCTTCTCAGTCCCCATAAGTCCTACCCTGGCCTTAACCAGCTGCCTTAACTGGTACCCTGGTCTTAACTAGTAGTATTCACTTGTACCCTTGAATCCACTGGTAGCCTAAACTAGTCGTCTTGCCTTAAGTAGTAGCCTTCGCTTGGACCTTGCCTTAACTAGTATCCTTAACTAGTACCTGTGCCTTAACTAGTACAGCGGCCATAACGAATAGCCTGAACTAGTAGCCTTGTCTGAATTAGTACCCGGAACTAGTAGCCTTGCTTTAAGTAATAGTCTTAACGTCTGCCCTTGCCTTCCTAGTACCCTTAACTAGTAGCCAAGCCTTCACTACTACCCCTAACTAGTAGCCTTGCCTTAACTAGTAGCCTTGCCTTAACCAGTTGCCTTAACTAGGACCCTGGCCTTAACTAGAAGTATCAACTTGTAAACTTGCATCAGAGTAGCCTTAACTAGTACTCTTGCCTTAAGTAGTGGGCTGAACTAGTACTCGTGCCTTAGCTAGTACTCTTAACTAGTACAGTGCCCCTAACTCGTATCCTGAACTAGTAGCCTTCTCTTAACTAGTACCCTTAACTAGTAGCCTTGCCTTCACTGGTACCCTGGCCTTCTCCAGTAGCCTTAACTCAGACCCTGGCCTTCACTGGCAGCCTTAAGTAGTACCCTTAACTAGTACCCTCGCATTCACTAGTAGTCTGAACTAGTACCCTGGCCGTATCAGTACCCAGAACTACTACCCTTGCCGTAGCCAGTTGCCTTAAGTAGTACCCTGGCCTTAACTAGTAGTATTCACTTGTATTCTTGCATCAACTAGTAGCCTTAACTAGGCCTCTTGCCTTCAGTAGTGGCCTGAACTAGTACTCGTGCCTTAGCTAGTACTCTTAACTAGTACAGTGCCCCTAACTCATATCCTGAACTAGTAGCCTTCTCTAAACTAGTACCCTTCACTAGTACCCTTGCCTTCACTAGTACCCTGGCCTTCTCCAGTAGCCTTAACTCAGACCCTGGCCTTCACTGGCAGCCTTAAGTAGTACCCTTAACTAGTACCCTCGCATTCACTAGTAGCCTGAACTAGTACCCTGGCCGTATCAGTACCCAGAACTACTACCCTTGCCGTAACCAGTTGCCTTAAGTAGTACCCTGGCCTTAACTAGTAGTATTCACTTGTATTCTTGCATCAACTAGTAGCCTTAACTAGGACTCTTGCCTTAAGCAGTGGCCTGAATTTGTACCTTGCCTTAACTAGCAGCCTTAACTAGCACCCGTGCCTTTACTAGTACTCTTAACTAGTACAGTGGCCCTAACTAGTAGCCTGAACTAGTCCCCTTGCCTTAGGTAGTCCCTTTTCCAAACTAGTACCCTTCTTGAGTACCCCTTTTTCTATGGAGTAGGGTATGGTCCAGTAGGGTGTCATAAGGTAGGGTAGCATACGGTAGAACAGAGAAAACAGAATCCAATAGAATAGAAGAGGATAAGTCAGGATAGCTTAGTTTCGTGTAGGGTATGGTAGAGTAGCATAGGAAGGAATAGAGAAAAGAGAAAACGAGAATCCAATACAACAGAATCGAAAAGAAGAGACTAGATGAGGAAAGACTAGGGCGGGATAGGGTTCTGTCGAATAGAAGAGCGTAGAATGGTGTGGAATGGAGTCAAATGCAGTCAAACCGAAATGAATAGACGAGAAAAGAGTTGAATAGAGCGGAATAGCACCGAATAGGGACATATAGGGCTGAGTCGAGCCCAATCGAGCCCAATCGAGCCCGATCAAGTCAAATCGACCAGATTCGAGCTGAATGGAGCCGAATGGAGCTGGAATGAGCCAAATAGAGACACAGAAAATGAGCCAAGCTAGATCGAGCCAAATCGCACCTAATCGCATCCTATTGCATCGAATCTCGTCGAAGTCCATCCAATCCCACCAAAACCCATTGAATCTCATGAAATCTCACCGAATCCCGTCCAATTGTGTCCAATCGGGTCGAATCGAATGCAATCGAATTCAATAGAACAGCTTAGAGTAGTGTAGGTTAGGCTGGGATTCAATAGGGTAGGGCAGAGAGGAATAGACTAGAGAAGCATAGAGTAGAAGAGAAGAGAATACAAAGAGTAGAATGGAGTAGAGTGGAGTAGAGTAGACTAGTCAGAGTCGAGTAGTGCAGAATAGAGATGAATAGATCCAATTCGAGCTGAATCGAGTCGAATGGAGAGGAAATGAGACAAATCTCCATGAATCGAATAGATTAGAGTAGAGTAGGGTGGGGGAGAAGAGAATAGAATAGTGTAGAATGGAGTCGAACAGAGTAGAATGGTGTGGAATGGAGTCGAATGGAGCCAAATAGAGACGAATAAAGTAGAAAAGAGTTGAATAGAGCTGAACAGGGCCGGATACGTTTGGATCGAGCCTAATGATGCTGAGTCGAGCAGAATCGAGCGAAATTGTCCCGATTCAAGCCAAATCGAGCTAAATCAAGCCAATTCAAGCCTAATCCCATGGAATCGCCTTGAAAGGCATTGAATCGGATCGAATCGATTAGAGTAGAGGAGGGTAGAGTAGGAGGGGTTAGACTAGAAGAGAACAGAACACAAGAGAAAGAATCGAATAGAATGAAGTAGAGACGAGTACGGTAGAATAGAGTCCAATAGAGTTGAATAGAGCCAAAGAGAGCTGAATGCAGCCGAATCCACCAAATTCGAGGTGAATCGAGAAGAATCATGTCGAATCGTGTTGAAAAGTGTCGAATCCAATCCAATAGTTTAGTGTAGGGCAGGTAAGATGAGGGGAGGGGAGGGTAGAAAAGAATAGATTAGAATAGACCAGAAAGAATAGAGAAGAGTAGACTGGAGTCAAATAGAGTCAAATCCTGCCGAAATGAGCCGAATAGAGAGGAAAAGGGCCAAGTCCAACCGAATCGAGTTGAATTCGCACAAAAAGGAGCTGATTCGAGCGAATAGGACCTGAATCAGGTCGAATCCCGTTCAAGTCTGTTGAATAGAATAGAACAGATTGCAGTAGGCTAAGTTAGAGTAGGGTAGGATAGACCAAAATGCAGTAGAACAGAACAGGATAGAAGAGAACTGAAAGACTAGAATAGGGTCGAGTAGTGCAGAGTCTAGAAGAATAGAGTTGAATATTGCCGACTAGAGCAAAATAGAGCCCAAAAGACCCAACGTGATAGAAATCAAGATGAATGGCGCCGAATCCCGCGGAATCATGCTGGATCGCGTCGAATCCCGTTGAATTGCATTGAATCCCATCCATTCAAGTCCAATCCAATCGAATCGATTAGAATAGACTAGAGAAGGGTAGAGTACAAGACAATAGAATAGAGAAGAATACAGTCGGATGGAGTAGAATGGTGTAGAATGGAGTTGAAAAGAGATAATAGAGTTGAGTAGACTCATAGAGCCATATAGAGTTGAATAGAGCCTATTCAAGCTGAATAGAACTGACCAGGGCGAAATGGAGCCGATTAGAACTGAATCGAACCGATTAGAGCCCAAGAGGGATGAATGGAGTGCAACGGAGCCGATTGGAGCCGAATCGCATCGAAATGCGTGGAATCGAATCCAGTGGAATAGATTAGAGTAGGGTTGGTTAAAATAGAGTAGAAGAGAATTGAACACAGTAAAAGAGAATAAAAAGAATACAAGAGAATCGAGTCCAAAAGGTTAGAGCAGAGCAGAATAGTGTAGAGCAGAACAGAGTCGAATAGAGTCTAAGCGAGCCAAATGGAGAAGAAACAAGGCAAATCGCGTGGAATCCCCTCGAACCAATTCCAGTCAATTAGGGTAGGGTAGAGTAAAATAGTGTTGAGTGGAGTAGAATGCTGTGCAACGCAATCGAATGGAGTCGAAAGGAGTAGAAAAGAGCCGAATAGAGCCGAATAGTGCTGAAGAGGGCCGAAGAGGGCCGAATCGAGCTGAATTGAGCCAAATCCAGTAAATCGAGCCTAATGGAGCCGAATTGAGCCGAATCCAGTTGAATCGACACCCTTCGAGCCAAATGGAGCCGAATGGACATGAATCGAACCAATTCGACGTGAATCGTGTCCAAATTCATGGAATCGAATTGAACAGATTAGAGTAGGGGAGGTTCGGGTATGGCAGGGTGGAATAGAGTAGAGTAGCATAGAATAAAACAGAAGAGAATAGAAGAGAACAGAACAATACAGAACGAATACAGAAAACAGTAGGCTAGAGTAGTGTAGAGGGAAACAGAGTAGAGTAGAATAGATTCGAACGGAGCTAAATAGAGGCAAACTGAGCCGAATCGTGTCCAAATGGGTTGAATCCAATCCAATCCAACGGATTAGAATAGAGTAGAGTTGGGTAGCATAGGGTAGGGTAGAATAGAGTAGACTAGAACAGAACAGAATAGGAAGAATAAAGAAAATAAAGAAGAGTAGACTAGAGTACGATAGAGTAGGCTAGTGTATAATAGGGTAGACTCGAATACAGCTGAGTAGAGCCGAATGGAGTCGAAATGAGAGGAATCACGTCTAATCGATTCGAGTAAATTAGAGTGGTGTAGGCTAGAGTAGAGCAGAATAGTGTAGAATGGTGTGGAATAAATAGAATGGAGTAGAATGGAGTCAAATAGAGACAAAAAGAGTAGAGAAGAGTCGAATAGAGCAGAATAGGGCCGAAAGAGGCGGAATTGAGCAGCATCGAAGCAATTCAAGCCAAACGAACCGAATAGAGCCAAATGGAATAGAATCGAGCTGATTCAAGCTTAATCACGTCGAATCCCGTTCAATGCATCCAATGCAATCCAAACGTCTAGATTAGAGAAGGGGAGAGGAGGGTGGAATAGAATAGAATAGAGTAGAGTAGACTAGAAGAGATTAGAACAGAATAGAAGGAATAGAATAGAGTAGAAAAGAGTAGGGTCGAATAGACTCGAATAGAGTCGATTAGAGACGAATAGGCCAAATAGAGACGAATAGAGAAAACAGAGCTGAATGGAGCCGAATAGAGACGTAAAGGAGCCATATAGAGCCGATTCGCACCTAATCGAGCTGAATCAAGCAGAATCACGCCGACTGTCACTGAATAGCGTCGAATCACATCGAATCACGTCGAATCGCATCAAATCACATCGTTTTGTGTCGGACCGGGTCGAATCGCTTCGGATCGCATCGGATTGCATCGAATGTCGTCGAATCACGACGAATCACGCCCCATCACGTCCAATAACTTCGAATTGCGTCCAATCTCCTAGAATTCTGCTGAATCACGTCGAATCGTATGGAATCTCGCCTAATCTCTTTGAATCCCGTCAAATGCCTTCGGACCTTGTCGAATCCCGTCAAATCCTGTCCAATCGCGTCGAAGTGAATCGAATTGAATCAAATAGATTCAAGTAGGGTGGGTTTGGGTGGGGTGCAGTAGGGTTGGGTAGGGTAGGATAGAACAGAGTCCAACAGAATAGGAGAGAACAGAACAGAAGAGAAAGAATCCAGCAGAATAGAATAGAGTAGAAAAGAGTCAGATAGTGCAGAACATAGCCGAATGGAGACAAAACAAGATGAATCGCGTTGAATCGCTTCGAATCGGGTCAAATCGAATCCATTCGAATAGATTAGGGTAGGGAAGGGTAGACGAGAATAGAGGAGAAGAGTGCAGAATGGTGTGGAATGGATTAGAACGGAGCCGACTCGAGACGAATAGAGTAGAAAAGAGTCGAATAGAGCATAGTTGGGCCGAATAGGGCCAAAGAAGGCCTAATCGAGCAGAATCCAGCAGAATCGATGCCATTGGAGCTGAATGGAGCAAAATGGAGCCCAATCGAACCGACTCGAAGCGAATTGATCTGATTCAAGCCTAATCGGGTGGAATGGCGTGAAAATGCGATGACTCGAACAGAATCAAAGATTAGAGAAGGGAAGGGGAGCGGCCGGGAGGGTAGAACAGAATAGAATAGAACAGTACATAATAGAAGGAAGAGAAGATAGCACAGTACGGTAGAGCAGAGAAGAGTAGAGTCGAATAGAGTGAAATAGTGCAGAATAGAGCTGAATAGAGCCAATTCTAGCCGAATCGAGCCCAATGGAAACAAAACGTGATGAATCGCGTCGAATAGCGTCCAATCGAATCCATTAGAATAGATTAGAGTAGGGTAGGGTAGAACAGAATAGAGTAGAATGGAGTCGAATGGAGTTGCATAGAGAAAACTAGAGTAGAAAAGAGTCGAATCGAGCCGAATAAGGCTGAACCAAGTCGAATTGAGTTGAAACAAGCTGAATCGAAGCGATTCAAGCTGAATCGAGCTGATGGTGCCGAATGAGCCGATTCAAGCCTCATCGCGTCCAATCACATTGAAATGCTTTGAATCGAATCCAATTGAATAGATTCGAAAAGGTTAGGGTAGGGTGGTTTTTGCTAGGGTAGACTAGGGTAGACGAAAGTAGACTAGAGTAGAGTAGACAAGAGAAGTCTAGACTAGTAGCCTAGACAAGACAGCTGGACTAGTCAGACTAGTGGTATAGATCAGTAGGCTAGACAACTAGCCTTGAAGAGTACCCTTGCCCTGACAAGTCCCCTAAATTCTGAATCTGAACTAGTCCCCTTGCCTTAACTAGTATCCTGAACTAGTAGCCTTGTCTGAACTAGTACCCTTAACTAGTGGCCTTGCCTTAAGTAATAGTCTTAATGTCTGCCCTTGCCTTACCAGTACCCTGAACTAGTAGCCCTGCCTTAACTAGTACCCTGGCCTTCACCAGTAGCCTTCACTAGTACCCTGGCCTTCACTAGTAGCCTTGCCTCAACTAGTACCCTTCACTAGTACCCTCGCATTAACTAGTTGTCTTAACTAGTACCTGGCCTTCTCAGTCCCCATAAGTCCTACCCTGGCCTTAACCAGCTGCCTTAACTGGTACCCTGGTCTTAACTAGTAGTATTCACTTGTACCCTTGAATCCACTGGTAGCCTAAACTAGTCGTCTTGCCTTAAGTAGTAGCCTTCGCTTGGACCTTGCCTTAACTAGTATCCTTAACTAGTACCTGTGCCTTAACTAGTACAGCGGCCATAACGAATAGCCTGAACTAGTAGCCTTGTCTGAATTAGTACCCGGAACTAGTAGCCTTGCTTTAAGTAATAGTCTTAACGTCTGCCCTTGCCTTCCTAGTACCCTTAACTAGTAGCCAAGCCTTCACTACTACCCCTAACTAGTAGCCTTGCCTTAACTAGTAGCCTTGCCTTAACCAGTTGCCTTAACTAGGACCCTGGCCTTAACTAGAAGTATCAACTTGTAAACTTGCATCAGAGTAGCCTTAACTAGTACTCTTGCCTTAAGTAGTGGGCTGAACTAGTACTCGTGCCTTAGCTAGTACTCTTAACTAGTACAGTGCCCCTAACTCGTATCCTGAACTAGTAGCCTTCTCTTAACTAGTACCCTTAACTAGTAGCCTTGCCTTCACTGGTACCCTGGCCTTCTCCAGTAGCCTTAACTCAGACCCTGGCCTTCACTGGCAGCCTTAAGTAGTACCCTTAACTAGTACCCTCGCATTCACTAGTAGTCTGAACTAGTACCCTGGCCGTATCAGTACCCAGAACTACTACCCTTGCCGTAGCCAGTTGCCTTAAGTAGTACCCTGGCCTTAACTAGTAGTATTCACTTGTATTCTTGCATCAACTAGTAGCCTTAACTAGGCCTCTTGCCTTCAGTAGTGGCCTGAACTAGTACTCGTGCCTTAGCTAGTACTCTTAACTAGTACAGTGCCCCTAACTCATATCCTGAACTAGTAGCCTTCTCTAAACTAGTACCCTTCACTAGTACCCTTGCCTTCACTAGTACCCTGGCCTTCTCCAGTAGCCTTAACTCAGACCCTGGCCTTCACTGGCAGCCTTAAGTAGTACCCTTAACTAGTACCCTCGCATTCACTAGTAGCCTGAACTAGTACCCTGGCCGTATCAGTACCCAGAACTACTACCCTTGCCGTAACCAGTTGCCTTAAGTAGTACCCTGGCCTTAACTAGTAGTATTCACTTGTATTCTTGCATCAACTAGTAGCCTTAACTAGGACTCTTGCCTTAAGCAGTGGCCTGAATTTGTACCTTGCCTTAACTAGCAGCCTTAACTAGCACCCGTGCCTTTACTAGTACTCTTAACTAGTACAGTGGCCCTAACTAGTAGCCTGAACTAGTCCCCTTGCCTTAGGTAGTCCCTTTTCCAAACTAGTACCCTTCTTGAGTACCCCTTTTTCTATGGAGTAGGGTATGGTCCAGTAGGGTGTCATAAGGTAGGGTAGCATACGGTAGAACAGAGAAAACAGAATCCAATAGAATAGAAGAGGATAAGTCAGGATAGCTTAGTTTCGTGTAGGGTATGGTAGAGTAGCATAGGAAGGAATAGAGAAAAGAGAAAACGAGAATCCAATACAACAGAATCGAAAAGAAGAGACTAGATGAGGAAAGACTAGGGCGGGATAGGGTTCTGTCGAATAGAAGAGCGTAGAATGGTGTGGAATGGAGTCAAATGCAGTCAAACCGAAATGAATAGACGAGAAAAGAGTTGAATAGAGCGGAATAGCACCGAATAGGGACATATAGGGCTGAGTCGAGCCCAATCGAGCCCAATCGAGCCCGATCAAGTCAAATCGACCAGATTCGAGCTGAATGGAGCCGAATGGAGCTGGAATGAGCCAAATAGAGACACAGAAAATGAGCCAAGCTAGATCGAGCCAAATCGCACCTAATCGCATCCTATTGCATCGAATCTCGTCGAAGTCCATCCAATCCCACCAAAACCCATTGAATCTCATGAAATCTCACCGAATCCCGTCCAATTGTGTCCAATCGGGTCGAATCGAATGCAATCGAATTCAATAGAACAGCTTAGAGTAGTGTAGGTTAGGCTGGGATTCAATAGGGTAGGGCAGAGAGGAATAGACTAGAGAAGCATAGAGTAGAAGAGAAGAGAATACAAAGAGTAGAATGGAGTAGAGTGGAGTAGAGTAGACTAGTCAGAGTCGAGTAGTGCAGAATAGAGATGAATAGATCCAATTCGAGCTGAATCGAGTCGAATGGAGAGGAAATGAGACAAATCTCCATGAATCGAATAGATTAGAGTAGAGTAGGGTGGGGGAGAAGAGAATAGAATAGTGTAGAATGGAGTCGAACAGAGTAGAATGGTGTGGAATGGAGTCGAATGGAGCCAAATAGAGACGAATAAAGTAGAAAAGAGTTGAATAGAGCTGAACAGGGCCGGATACGTTTGGATCGAGCCTAATGATGCTGAGTCGAGCAGAATCGAGCGAAATTGTCCCGATTCAAGCCAAATCGAGCTAAATCAAGCCAATTCAAGCCTAATCCCATGGAATCGCCTTGAAAGGCATTGAATCGGATCGAATCGATTAGAGTAGAGGAGGGTAGAGTAGGAGGGGTTAGACTAGAAGAGAACAGAACACAAGAGAAAGAATCGAATAGAATGAAGTAGAGACGAGTACGGTAGAATAGAGTCCAATAGAGTTGAATAGAGCCAAAGAGAGCTGAATGCAGCCGAATCCACCAAATTCGAGGTGAATCGAGAAGAATCATGTCGAATCGCGTTGAAAAGTGTCGAATCCAATCCAATAGTTTAGTGTAGGGCAGGTAAGATGAGGGGAGGGGAGGGTAGAAAAGAATAGATTAGAATAGACCAGAAAGAATAGAGAAGAGTAGACTAGAGTCAAATAGAGTCAAATCCTGCCGAAATGAGCCGAATAGAGAGGAAAAGGGCCAAGTCCAACCGAATCGAGTTGAATTCGCACAAAAAGGAGCTGATTCGAGCCGATAGGACCTGAATCAGGTCGAATCCCGTTCAAGTCTGTTGAATAGAATAGAACAGATTGCAGTAGGCTAAGTTAGAGTAGGGTAGGATAGACCAAAATGCAGTAGAACAGAACAGGATAGAAGAGAACTGAAAGACTAGAATAGGGTCGAGTAGTGCAGAGTCTAGAAGAATAGAGTTGAATATTGCCGACTAGAGCAAAATAGAGCCCAAAAGACCCAACGTGATAGAAATCAAGATGAATGGCGCCGAATCCCGCGGAATCATGCTGGATCGCGTCGAATCCCGTTGAATTGCATTGAATCCCATCCATTCAAGTCCAATCCAATCGAATCGATTAGAATAGACTAGAGAAGGGTAGAGTACAAGACAATAGAATAGAGAAGAATACAGTCGGATGGAGTAGAATGGTGTAGAATGGAGTTGAAAAGAGATAATAGAGTTGAGTAGACTCATAGAGCCATATAGAGTTGAATAGAGCCTATTCAAGCTGAATAGAACTGACCAGGGCGAAATGGAGCCGATTAGAACTGAATCGAACCGATTAGAGCCCAAGAGGGATGAATGGAGTGCAACGGAGCCGATTGGAGCCGAATCGCATCGAAATGCGTGGAATCGAATCCAGTGGAATAGATTAGAGTAGGGTTGGTTAAAATAGAGTAGAAGAGAATTGAACACAGTAAAAGAGAATAAAAAGAATACAAGAGAATCGAGTCCAAAAGGTTAGAGCAGAGCAGAATAGTGTAGAGCAGAACAGAGTCGAATAGAGTCTAAGCGAGCCAAATGGAGAAGAAACAAGGCAAATCGCGTTGAATCCCCTCGAACCAATTCCAGTCAATTAGGGTAGGGTAGAGTAAAATAGTGTTGAGTGGAGTAGAATGCTGTGCAACGCAATTGAATGGAGTCGAAAGGAGTAGAAAAGAGCCGAATAGAGCCGAATAGTGCTGAAGAGGGCCGAAGAGGGCCGAATCGAGCTGAATTGAGCCAAATCCAGTAAATCGAGCCTAATGGAGCCGAATTGAGCCGAATCCAGTTGAATCGACACCCTTCGAGCCAAATGGAGCCGAATGGACATGAATCGAACCAATTCGACGTGAATCGTGTCCAAATTCATGGAATCGAATTGAACAGATTAGAGTAGGGGAGGTTCGGGTATGGCAGGGTGGAATAGAGTAGAGTAGCATAGAATAAAACAGAAGAGAATAGAAGAGAACAGAACAATACAGAACGAATACAGAAAACAGTAGGCTAGAGTAGTGTAGAGGGAAACAGAGTAGAGTAGAATAGATTCGAACGGAGCTAAATAGAGGCAAACTGAGCCGAATCGTGTCCAAATGGGTTGAATCCAATCCAATCCAACGGATTAGAATAGAGTAGAGTTGGGTAGCATAGGGTAGGGTAGAATAGAGTAGACTAGAACAGAACAGAGTAGGAAGAATAAAGAAAATAAAGAAGAGTAGACTAGAGTACGATAGAGTAGGCTAGTGTATAATAGGGTAGACTCGAATACAGCTGAGTAGAGCCGAATGGAGTCGAAATGAGAGGAATCACGTCTAATCGATTCGAGTAAATTAGAGTGGTGTAGGCTAGAGTAGAGCAGAATAGTGTAGAATGGTGTGGAATAAATAGAATGGAGTAGAATGGAGTCAAATAGAGACAAAAAGAGTAGAGAAGAGTCGAATAGAGCAGAATAGGGCCGAAAGAGGCGGAATTGAGCAGCATCGAAGCAATTCAAGCCAAACGAACCGAATAGAGCCAAATGGAATAGAATCGAGCTGATTCAAGCTTAATCACGTCGAATCCCGTTCAATGCATCCAATGCAATCCAAACGTCTAGATTAGAGAAGGGGAGAGGAGGGTGGAATAGAATAGAATAGAGTAGAGTAGACTAGAAGAGATTAGAACAGAATAGAAGGAATAGAATAGAGTAGAAAAGAGTAGGGTCGAATAGACTCGAATAGAGTCGATTAGAGACGAATAGGCCAAATAGAGACGAATAGAGAAAACAGAGCTGAATGGAGCCGAATAGAGACGTAAAGGAGCCATATAGAGCCGATTCGCACCTAATCGAGCTGAATCAAGCAGAATCACGCCGACTGTCACTGAATAGCGTCGAATCACATCGAATCACGTCGAATCGCATCAAATCACATCGTTTTGTGTCGGACCGGGTCGAATCGCTTCGGATCGCATCGGATTGCATCGAATGTCGTCGAATCACGACGAATCACGCCCCATCACGTCCAATAACTTCGAATTGCGTCCAATCTCCTAGAATTCTGCTGAATCACGTCGAATCGTATGGAATCTCGCCTAATCTCTTTGAATCCCGTCAAATGCCTTCGGACCTTGTCGAATCCCGTCAAATCCTGTCCAATCGCGTCGAAGTGAATCGAATTGAATCAAATAGATTCAAGTAGGGTGGGTTTGGGTGGGGTGCAGTAGGGTTGGGTAGGGTAGGATAGAACAGAGTCCAACAGAATAGGAGAGAACAGAACAGAAGAGAAAGAATCCAGCAGAATAGAATAGAGTAGAAAAGAGTCAGATAGTGCAGAACATAGCCGAATGGAGACAAAACAAGATGAATCGCGTTGAATCGCTTCGAATCGGGTCAAATCGAATCCATTCGAATAGATTAGGGTAGGGAAGGGTAGACGAGAATAGAGGAGAAGAGTGCAGAATGGTGTGGAATGGATTAGAACGGAGCCGACTCGAGACGAATAGAGTAGAAAAGAGTCGAATAGAGCATAGTTGGGCCGAATAGGGCCAAAGAAGGCCTAATCGAGCAGAATCCAGCAGAATCGATGCCATTGGAGCTGAATGGAGCAAAATGGAGCCCAATCGAACCGACTCGAAGCGAATTGATCTGATTCAAGCCTAATCGGGTGGAATGGCGTGAAAATGCGATGACTCGAACAGAATCAAAGATTAGAGAAGGGGAGGGGAGCGGCCGGGAGGGTAGAACAGAATAGAATAGAACAGTACATAATAGAAGGAAGAGAAGATAGCACAGTACGGTAGAGCAGAGAAGAGTAGAGTCGAATAGAGTGAAATAGTGCAGAATAGAGCTGAATAGAGCCAATTCTAGCCGAATCGAGCCCAATGGAAACAAAACGTGATGAATCGCGTCGAATAGCGTCCAATCGAATCCATTAGAATAGATTAGAGTAGGGTAGGGTAGAACAGAATAGAGTAGAATGGAGTCGAATGGAGTTGCATAGAGAAAACTAGAGTAGAAAAGAGTCGAATCGAGCCGAATAAGGCTGAACCAAGTCGAATTGAGTTGAAACAAGCTGAATCGAAGCGATTCAAGCTGAATCGAGCTGATGGTGCCGAATGAGCCGATTCAAGCCTCATCGCGTCCAATCACATTGAAATGCTTTGAATCGAATCCAATTGAATAGATTCGAAAAGGTTAGGGTAGGGTGGTTTTTGCTAGGGTAGACTAGGGTAGACGAAAGTAGACTAGAGTAGAGTAGACAAGAGAAGTCTAGACTAGTAGCCTAGACAAGACAGCTGGACTAGTCAGACTAGTGGTATAGATCAGTAGGCTAGACAACTAGCCTTGAAGAGTACCCTTGCCCTGACAAGTCCCCTAAATTCTGAATCTGAACTAGTCCCCTTGCCTTAACTAGTATCCTGAACTAGTAGCCTTGTCTGAACTAGTACCCTTAACTAGTGGCCTTGCCTTAAGTAATAGTCTTAATGTCTGCCCTTGCCTTACCAGTACCCTGAACTAGTAGCCCTGCCTTAACTAGTACCCTGGCCTTCACCAGTAGCCTTCACTAGTACCCTGGCCTTCACTAGTAGCCTTGCCTCAACTAGTACCCTTCACTAGTACCCTCGCATTAACTAGTTGTCTTAACTAGTACCTGGCCT
This sequence comes from Loxodonta africana, assembly GCF_030014295.1. Lineage (NCBI taxonomy): Eukaryota > Metazoa > Chordata > Mammalia > Proboscidea > Elephantidae > Loxodonta > Loxodonta africana. The sequence continues at coordinate 658,511 of NW_026974824.1, forward strand.
TCTCAGTCCCCATAAGTCCTACCCTGGCCTTAACCAGCTGCCTTAACTGGTACCCTGGTCTTAACTAGTAGTATTCACTTGTACCCTTGAATCCACTGGTAGCCTAAACTAGTCGTCTTGCCTTAAGTAGTAGCCTTCGCTTGGACCTTGCCTTAACTAGTATCCTTAACTAGTACCTGTGCCTTAACTAGTACAGCGGCCATAACGAATAGCCTGAACTAGTAGCCTTGTCTGAATTAGTACCCGGAACTAGTAGCCTTGCTTTAAGTAATAGTCTTAACGTCTGCCCTTGCCTTCCTAGTACCCTTAACTAGTAGCCAAGCCTTCACTACTACCCCTAACTAGTAGCCTTGCCTTAACTAGTAGCCTTGCCTTAACCAGTTGCCTTAACTCGGACCCTGGCCTTAACTAGAAGTATCAACTTGTAAACTTGCATCAGAGTAGCCTTAACTAGTACTCTTGCCTTAAGTAGTGGGCTGAACTAGTACTCGTGCCTTAGCTAGTACTCTTAACTAGTACAGTGCCCCTAACTCGTATCCTGAACTAGTAGCCTTCTCTTAACTAGTACCCTTAACTAGTAGCCTTGCCTTCACTGGTACCCTGGCCTTCTCCAGTAGCCTTAACTCAGACCCTGGCCTTCACTGGCAGCCTTAAGTAGTACCCTTAACTAGTACCCTCGCATTCACTAGTAGTCTGAACTAGTACCCTGGCCGTATCAGTACCCAGAACTACTACCCTTGCCGTAGCCAGTTGCCTTAAGTAGTACCCTGGCCTTAACTAGTAGTATTCACTTGTATTCTTGCATCAACTAGTAGCCTTAACTAGGCCTCTTGCCTTCAGTAGTGGCCTGAACTAGTACTCGTGCCTTAGCTAGTACTCTTAACTAGTACAGTGCCCCTAACTCATATCCTGAACTAGTAGCCTTCTCTAAACTAGTACCCTTCACTAGTACCCTTGCCTTCACTAGTACCCTGGCCTTCTCCAGTAGCCTTAACTCAGACCCTGGCCTTCACTGGCAGCCTTAAGTAGTACCCTTAACTAGTACCCTCGCATTCACTAGTAGCCTGAACTAGTACCCTGGCCGTATCAGTACCCAGAACTACTACCCTTGCCGTAACCAGTTGCCTTAAGTAGTACCCTGGCCTTAACTAGTAGTATTCACTTGTATTCTTGCATCAACTAGTAGCCTTAACTAGGACTCTTGCCTTAAGCAGTGGCCTGAATTTGTACCTTGCCTTAACTAGCAGCCTTAACTAGCACCCGTGCCTTTACTAGTACTCTTAACTAGTACAGTGGCCCTAACTAGTAGCCTGAACTAGTCCCCTTGCCTTAGGTAGTCCCTTTTCCAAACTAGTACCCTTCTTGAGTACCCCTTTTTCTATGGAGTAGGGTATGGTCCAGTAGGGTGTCATAAGGTAGGGTAGCATACGGTAGAACAGAGAAAACAGAATCCAATAGAATAGAAGAGGATAAGTCAGGATAGCTTAGTTTCGTGTAGGGTATGGTAGAGTAGCATAGGAAGGAATAGAGAAAAGAGAAAACGAGAATCCAATACAACAGAATCGAAAAGAAGAGACTAGATGAGGAAAGACTAGGGCGGGATAGGGTTCTGTCGAATAGAAGAGCGTAGAATGGTGTGGAATGGAGTCAAATGCAGTCAAACCGAAATGAATAGACGAGAAAAGAGTTGAATAGAGCGGAATAGCACCGAATAGGGACATATAGGGCTGAGTCGAGCCCAATCGAGCCCAATCGAGCCCGATCAAGTCAAATCGACCAGATTCGAGCTGAATGGAGCCGAATGGAGCTGGAATGAGCCAAATAGAGACACAGAAAATGAGCCAAGCTAGATCGAGCCAAATCGCACCTAATCGCATCCTATTGCATCGAATCTCGTCGAAGTCCATCCAATCCCACCAAAACCCATTGAATCTCATGAAATCTCACCGAATCCCATCCAATTGTGTCCAATCGGGTCGAATCGAATGCAATCGAATTCAATAGAACAGCTTAGAGTAGTGTAGGTTAGGCTGGGATTCAATAGGGTAGGGCAGAGAGGAATAGACTAGAGAAGCATAGAGTAGAAGAGAAGAGAATACAAAGAGTAGAATGGAGTAGAGTGGAGTAGAGTAGACTAGTCAGAGTCGAGTAGTGCAGAATAGAGATGAATAGATCCAATTCGAGCTGAATCGAGTCGAATGGAGAGGAAATGAGACAAATCTCCATGAATCGAATAGATTAGAGTAGAGTAGGGTGGGGGAGAAGAGAATAGAATAGTGTAGAATGGAGTCGAACAGAGTAGAATGGTGTGGAATGGAGTCGAATGGAGCCAAATAGAGACGAATAAAGTAGAAAAGAGTTGAATAGAGCTGAACAGGGCCGGATACGTTTGGATCGAGCCTAATGATGCTGAGTCGAGCAGAATCGAGCGAAATTGTCCCGATTCAAGCCAAATCGAGCTAAATCAAGCCAATTCAAGCCTAATCCCATGGAATCGCCTTGAAAGGCATTGAATCGGATCGAATCGATTAGAGTAGAGGAGGGTAGAGTAGGAGGGGTTAGACTAGAAGAGAACAGAACACAAGAGAAAGAATCGAATAGAATGAAGTAGAGACGAGTACGGTAGAATAGAGTCCAATAGAGTTGAATAGAGCCAAAGAGAGCTGAATGCAGCCGAATCCACCAAATTCGAGGTGAATCGAGAAGAATCATGTCGAATCGTGTTGAAAAGTGTCGAATCCAATCCAATAGTTTAGTGTAGGGCAGGTAAGATGAGGGGAGGGGAGGGTAGAAAAGAATAGATTAGAATAGACCAGAAAGAATAGAGAAGAGTAGACTAGAGTCAAATAGAGTCAAATCCTGCCGAAATGAGCCGAATAGAGAGGAAAAGGGCCAAGTCCAACCGAATCGAGTTGAATTCGCACAAAAAGGAGCTGATTCGAGCAAATAGGACCTGAATCAGGTCGAATCCCGTTCAAGTCTGTTGAATAGAATAGAACAGATTGCAGTAGGCTAAGTTAGAGTAGGGTAGGATAGACCAAAATGCAGTAGAACAGAACAGGATAGAAGAGAACTGAAAGACTAGAATAGGGTCGAGTAGTGCAGAGTCTAGAAGAATAGAGTTGAATATTGCCGACTAGAGCAAAATAGAGCCCAAAAGACCCAACGTGATAGAAATCAAGATGAATGGCGCCGAATCCCGCGGAATCATGCTGGATCGCGTCGAATCCCGTTGAATTGCATTGAATCCCATCCATTCAAGTCCAATCCAATCGAATCGATTAGAATAGACTAGAGAAGGGTAGAGTACAAGACAATAGAATAGAGAAGAATACAGTCGGATGGAGTAGAATGGTGTAGAATGGAGTTGAAAAGAGATAATAGAGTTGAGTAGACTCATAGAGCCATATAGAGTTGAATAGAGCCTATTCAAGCTGAATAGAACTGACCAGGGCGAAATGGAGCCGATTAGAACTGAATCGAACCGATTAGAGCCCAAGAGGGATGAATGGAGTGCAACGGAGCCGATTGGAGCCGAATCGCATCGAAATGCGTGGAATCGAATCCAGTGGAATAGATTAGAGTAGGGTTGGTTAAAATAGAGTAGAAGAGAATTGAACACAGTAAAAGAGAATAAAAAGAATACAAGAGAATCGAGTCCAAAAGGTTAGAGCAGAGCAGAATAGTGTAGAGCAGAACAGAGTCGAATAGAGTCTAAGCGAGCCAAATGGAGAAGAAACAAGGCAAATCGCGTTGAATCCCCTCGAACCAATTCCAGTCAATTAGGGTAGGGTAGAGTAAAATAGTGTTGAGTGGAGTAGAATGCTGTGCAACGCAATTGAATGGAGTCGAAAGGAGTAGAAAAGAGCCGAATAGAGCCGAATAGTGCTGAAGAGGGCCGAAGAGGGCCGAATCGAGCTGAATTGAGCCAAATCCAGTAAATCGAGCCTAATGGAGCCGAATTGAGCCGAATCCAGTTGAATCGACACCCTTCGAGCCAAATGGAGCCGAATGGACATGAATCGAACCAATTCGACGTGAATCGTGTCCAAATTCATGGAATCGAATTGAACAGATTAGAGTAGGGGAGGTTCGGGTATGGCAGGGTGGAATAGAGTAGAGTAGCATAGAATAAAACAGAAGAGAATAGAAGAGAACAGAACAATACAGAACGAATACAGAAAACAGTAGGCTAGAGTAGTGTAGAGGGAAACAGAGTAGAGTAGAATAGATTCGAACGGAGCTAAATAGAGGCAAACTGAGCCGAATCGTGTCCAAATGGGTTGAATCCAATCCAATCCAACGGATTAGAATAGAGTAGAGTTGGGTAGCATAGGGTAGGGTAGAATAGAGTAGACTAGAACAGAACAGAATAGGAAGAATAAAGAAAATAAAGAAGAGTAGACTAGAGTACGATAGAGTAGGCTAGTGTATAATAGGGTAGACTCGAATACAGCTGAGTAGAGCCGAATGGAGTCGAAATGAGAGGAATCACGTCTAATCGATTCGAGTAAATTAGAGTGGTGTAGGCTAGAGTAGAGCAGAATAGTGTAGAATGGTGTGGAATAAATAGAATGGAGTAGAATGGAGTCAAATAGAGACAAAAAGAGTAGAGAAGAGTCGAATAGAGCAGAATAGGGCCGAAAGAGGCGGAATTGAGCAGAATCGAAGCAATTCAAGCCAAACGAACCGAATAGAGCCAAATGGAATAGAATCGAGCTGATTCAAGCTTAATCACGTCGAATCCCGTTCAATGCATCCAATGCAATCCAAACGTCTAGATTAGAGAAGGGGAGAGGAGGGTGGAATAGAATAGAATAGAGTAGAGTAGACTAGAAGAGATTAGAACAGAATAGAAGGAATAGAATAGAGTAGAAAAGAGTAGGGTCGAATAGACTCGAATAGAGTCGATTAGAGACGAATAGGCCAAATAGAGACGAATAGAGAAAACAGAGCTGAATGGAGCCGAATAGAGACGTAAAGGAGCCATATAGAGCCGATTCGCACCTAATCGAGCTGAATCAAGCAGAATCACGCCGACTGTCACTGAATAGCGTCGAATCACATCGAATCACGTCGAATCGCATCAAATCACATCGTTTTGTGTCGGACCGGGTCGAATCGCTTCGGATCGCATCGGATTGCATCGAATGTCGTCGAATCACGACGAATCACGCCCCATCACGTCCAATAACTTCGAATTGCGTCCAATCTCCTAGAATTCTGCTGAATCACGTCGAATCGTATGGAATCTCGCCTAATCTCTTTGAATCCCGTCAAATGCCTTCGGACCTTGTCGAATCCCGTCAAATCCTGTCCAATCGCGTCGAAGTGAATCGAATTGAATCAAATAGATTCAAGTAGGGTGGGTTTGGGTGGGGTGCAGTAGGGTTGGGTAGGGTAGGATAGAACAGAGTCCAACAGAATAGGAGAGAACAGAACAGAAGAGAAAGAATCCAGCAGAATAGAATAGAGTAGAAAAGAGTCAGATAGTGCAGAACATAGCCGAATGGAGACAAAACAAGATGAATCGCGTTGAATCGCTTCGAATCGGGTCAAATCGAATCCATTCGAATAGATTAGGGTAGGGAAGGGTAGACGAGAATAGAGGAGAAGAGTGCAGAATGGTGTGGAATGGATTAGAACGGAGCCGACTCGAGACGAATAGAGTAGAAAAGAGTCGAATAGAGCATAGTTGGGCCGAATAGGGCCAAAGAAGGCCTAATCGAGCAGAATCCAGCAGAATCGATGCCATTGGAGCTGAATGGAGCAAAATGGAGCCCAATCGAACCGACTCGAAGCGAATTGATCTGATTCAAGCCTAATCGGGTGGAATGGCGTGAAAATGCGATGACTCGAACAGAATCAAAGATTAGAGAAGGGGAGGGGAGCGGCCGGGAGGGTAGAACAGAATAGAATAGAACAGTACATAATAGAAGGAAGAGAAGATAGCACAGTACGGTAGAGCAGAGAAGAGTAGAGTCGAATAGAGTGAAATAGTGCAGAATAGAGCTGAATAGAGCCAATTCTAGCCGAATCGAGCCCAATGGAAACAAAATGTGATGAATCGCGTCGAATAGCGTCCAATCGAATCCATTAGAATAGATTAGAGTAGGGTAGGGTAGAACAGAATAGAGTAGAATGGAGTCGAATGGAGTTGCATAGAGAAAACTAGAGTAGAAAAGAGTCGAATCGAGCCGAATAAGGCTGAACCAAGTCGAATTGAGTTGAAACAAGCTGAATCGAAGCGATTCAAGCTGAATCGAGCTGATGGTGCCGAATGAGCCGATTCAAGCCTCATCGCGTCCAATCACATTGAAATGCTTTGAATCGAATCCAATTGAATAGATTCGAAAAGGTTAGGGTAGGGTGGTTTTTGCTAGGGTAGACTAGGGTAGACGAAAGTAGACTAGAGTAGAGTAGACAAGAGAAGTCTAGACTAGTAGCCTAGACAAGACAGCTGGACTAGTCAGACTAGTGGTATAGATCAGTAGGCTAGACAACTAGCCTTGAAGAGTACCCTTGCCCTGACAAGTCCCCTAAATTCTGAATCTGAACTAGTCCCCTTGCCTTAACTAGTATCCTGAACTAGTAGCCTTGTCTGAACTAGTACCCTTAACTAGTAGCCTTGCCTTAAGTAATAGTCTTAATGTCTGCCCTTGCCTTACCAGTACCCTGAACTAGTAGCCCTGCCTTAACTAGTACCCTGGCCTTCACCAGTAGCCTTCACTAGTACCCTGGCCTTCACTAGTAGCCTTGCCTCAACTAGTACCCTTCACTAGTACCCTCGCATTAACTAGTTGTCTTAACTAGTACCTGGCCTTCTCAGTCCCCATAAGTCCTACCCTGGCCTTAACCAGCTGCCTTAACTGGTACCCTGGTCTTAACTAGTAGTATTCACTTGTACCCTTGAATCCACTGGTAGCCTAAACTAGTCGTCTTGCCTTAAGTAGTAGCCTTCGCTTGGACCTTGCCTTAACTAGTATCCTTAACTAGTACCTGTGCCTTAACTAGTACAGCGGCCATAACGAATAGCCTGAACTAGTAGCCTTGTCTGAATTAGTACCCGGAACTAGTAGCCTTGCTTTAAGTAATAGTCTTAACGTCTGCCCTTGCCTTCCTAGTACCCTTAACTAGTAGCCAAGCCTTCACTGCTACCCCTAACTAGTAGCCTTGCCTTAACTAGTAGCCTTGCCTTAACCAGTTGCCTTAACTAGGACCCTGGCCTTAACTAGAAGTATCAACTTGTAAACTTGCATCAGAGTAGCCTTAACTAGTACTCTTGCCTTAAGTAGTGGGCTGAACTAGTACTCGTGCCTTAGCTAGTACTCTTAACTAGTACAGTGCCCCTAACTCGTATCCTGAACTAGTAGCCTTCTCTTAACTAGTACCCTTAACTAGTAGCCTTGCCTTCACTGGTACCCTGGCCTTCTCCAGTAGCCTTAACTCAGACCCTGGCCTTCACTGGCAGCCTTAAGTAGTACCCTTAACTAGTACCCTCGCATTCACTAGTAGTCTGAACTAGTACCCTGGCCGTATCAGTACCCAGAACTACTACCCTTGCCGTAGCCAGTTGCCTTAAGTAGTACCCTGGCCTTAACTAGTAGTATTCACTTGTATTCTTGCATCAACTAGTAGCCTTAACTAGGCCTCTTGCCTTCAGTAGTGGCCTGAACTAGTACTCGTGCCTTAGCTAGTACTCTTAACTAGTACAGTGCCCCTAACTCATATCCTGAACTAGTAGCCTTCTCTAAACTAGTACCCTTCACTAGTACCCTTGCCTTCACTAGTACCCTGGCCTTCTCCAGTAGCCTTAACTCAGACCCTGGCCTTCACTGGCAGCCTTAAGTAGTACCCTTAACTAGTACCCTCGCATTCACTAGTAGCCTGAACTAGTACCCTGGCCGTATCAGTACCCAGAACTACTACCCTTGCCGTAACCAGTTGCCTTAAGTAGTACCCTGGCCTTAACTAGTAGTATTCACTTGTATTCTTGCATCAACTAGTAGCCTTAACTAGGACTCTTGCCTTAAGCAGTGGCCTGAATTTGTACCTTGCCTTAACTAGCAGCCTTAACTAGCACCCGTGCCTTTACTAGTACTCTTAACTAGTACAGTGGCCCTAACTAGTAGCCTGAACTAGTCCCCTTGCCTTAGGTAGTCCCTTTTCCAAACTAGTACCCTTCTTGAGTACCCCTTTTTTTATGGAGTAGGGTATGGTCCAGTAGGGTGTCATAAGGTAGGGTAGCATACGGTAGAACAGAGAAAACAGAATCCAATAGAATAGAAGAGGATAAGTCAGGATAGCTTAGTTTCGTGTAGGGTATGGTAGAGTAGCATAGGAAGGAATAGAGAAAAGAGAAAACGAGAATCCAATACAACAGAATCGAAAAGAAGAGACTAGATGAGGAAAGACTAGGGCGGGATAGGGTTCTGTCGAATAGAAGAGCGTAGAATGGTGTGGAATGGAGTCAAATGCAGTCAAACCGAGATGAATAGACGAGAAAAGAGTTGAATAGAGCGGAATAGCACCGAATAGGGACATATAGGGCTGAGTCGAGCCCAATCGAGCCCAATCGAGCCCGATCAAGTCAAATCGACCAGATTCGAGCTGAATGGAGCCGAATGGAGCTGGAATGAGCCAAATAGAGACACAGAAAATGAGCCAAGCTAGATCGAGCCAAATCGCACCTAATCGCATCCTATTGCATCGAATCTCGTCGAAGTCCATCCAATCCCACCAAAACCCATTGAATCTCATGAAATCTCACCGAATCCCGTCCAATTGTGTCCAATCGGGTCGAATCGAATGCAATCGAATTCAATAGAACAGCTTAGAGTAGTGTAGGTTAGGCTGGGATTCAATAGGGTAGGGCAGAGAGGAATAGACTAGAGAAGCATAGAGTAGAAGAGAAGAGAATACAAAGAGTAGAATGGAGTAGAGTGGAGTAGAGTAGACTAGTCAGAGTCGAGTAGTGCAGAATAGAGATGAATAGATCCAATTCGAGCTGAATCGAGTCGAATGGAGAGGAAATGAGACAAATCTCCATGAATCGAATAGATTAGAGTAGAGTAGGGTGGGGGAGAAGAGAATAGAATAGTGTAGAATGGAGTCGAACAGAGTAGAATGGTGTGGAATGGAGTCGAATGGAGCCAAATAGAGACGAATAAAGTAGAAAAGAGTTGAATAGAGCTGAACAGGGCCGGATACGTTTGGATCGAGCCTAATGATGCTGAGTCGAGCAGAATCGAGCGAAATTGTCCCGATTCAAGCCAAATCGAGCTAAATCAAGCCAATTCAAGCCTAATCCCATGGAATCGCCTTGAAAGGCATTGAATCGGATCGAATCGATTAGAGTAGAGGAGGGTAGAGTAGGAGGGGTTAGACTAGAAGAGAACAGAACACAAGAGAAAGAATCGAATAGAATGAAGTAGAGACGAGTACGGTAGAATAGAGTCCAATAGAGTTGAATAGAGCCAAAGAGAGCTGAATGCAGCCGAATCCACCAAATTCGAGGTGAATCGAGAAGAATCATGTCGAATCGTGTTGAAAAGTGTCGAATCCAATCCAATAGTTTAGTGTAGGGCAGGTAAGATGAGGGGAGGGGAGGGTAGAAAAGAATAGATTAGAATAGACCAGAAAGAATAGAGAAGAGTAGACTAGAGTCAAATAGAGTCAAATCCTGCCGAAATGAGCCGAATAGAGAGGAAAAGGGCCAAGTCCAACCGAATCGAGTTGAATTCGCACAAAAAGGAGCTGATTCGAGCAAATAGGACCTGAATCAGGTCGAATCCCGTTCAAGTCTGTTGAATAGAATAGAACAGATTGCAGTAGGCTAAGTTAGAGTAGGGTAGGATAGACCAAAATGCAGTAGAACAGAACAGGATAGAAGAGAACTGAAAGACTAGAATAGGGTCGAGTAGTGCAGAGTCTAGAAGAATAGAGTTGAATATTGCCGACTAGAGCAAAATAGAGCCCAAAAGACCCAACGTGATAGAAATCAAGATGAATGGCGCCGAATCCCGCGGAATCATGCTGGATCGCGTCGAATCCCGTTGAATTGCATTGAATCCCATCCATTCAAGTCCAATCCAATCGAATCGATTAGAATAGACTAGAGAAGGGTAGAGTACAAGACAATAGAATAGAGAAGAATACAGTCGGATGGAGTAGAATGGTGTAGAATGGAGTTGAAAAGAGATAATAGAGTTGAGTAGACTCATAGAGCCATATAGAGTTGAATAGAGCCTATTCAAGCTGAATAGAACTGACCAGGGCGAAATGGAGCCGATTAGAACTGAATCGAACCGATTAGAGCCCAAGAGGGATGAATGGAGTGCAACGGAGCCGATTGGAGCCGAATCGCATCGAAATGCGTGGAATCGAATCCAGTGGAATAGATTAGAGTAGGGTTGGTTAAAATAGAGTAGAAGAGAATTGAACACAGTAAAAGAGAATAAAAAGAATACAAGAGAATCGAGTCCAAAAGGTTAGAGCAGAGCAGAATAGTGTAGAGCAGAACAGAGTCGAATAGAGTCTAAGCGAGCCAAATGGAGAAGAAACAAGGCAAATCGCGTTGAATCCCCTCGAACCAATTCCAGTCAATTAGGGTAGGGTAGAGTAAAATAGTGTTGAGTGGAGTAGAATGCTGTGCAACGCAATTGAATGGAGTCGAAAGGAGTAGAAAAGAGCCGAATAGAGCCGAATAGTGCTGAAGAGGGCCGAAGAGGGCCGAATCGAGCTGAATTGAGCCAAATCCAGTAAATCGAGCCTAATGGAGCCGAATTGAGCCGAATCCAGTTGAATCGACACCCTTCGAGCCAAATGGAGCCGAATGGACATGAATCGAACCAATTCGACGTGAATCGTGTCCAAATTCATGGAATCGAATTGAACAGATTAGAGTAGGGGAGGTTCGGGTATGGCAGGGTGGAATAGAGTAGAGTAGCATAGAATAAAACAGAAGAGAATAGAAGAGAACAGAACAATACAGAACGAATACAGAAAACAGTAGGCTAGAGTAGTGTAGAGGGAAACAGAGTAGAGTAGAATAGATTCGAACGGAGCTAAATAGAGGCAAACTGAGCCGAATCGTGTCCAAATGGGTTGAATCCAATCCAATCCAACGGATTAGAATAGAGTAGAGTTGGGTAGCATAGGGTAGGGTAGAATAGAGTAGACTAGAACAGAACAGAATAGGAAGAATAAAGAAAATAAAGAAGAGTAGACTAGAGTACGATAGAGTAGGCTAGTGTATAATAGGGTAGACTCGAATACAGCTGAGTAGAGCCGAATGGAGTCGAAATGAGAGGAATCACGTCTAATCGATTCGAGTAAATTAGAGTGGTGTAGGCTAGAGTAGAGCAGAATAGTGTAGAATGGTGTGGAATAAATAGAATGGAGTAGAATGGAGTCAAATAGAGACAAAAAGAGTAGAGAAGAGTCGAATAGAGCAGAATAGGGCCGAAAGAGGCGGAATTGAGCAGCATCGAAGCAATTCAAGCCAAACGAACCGAATAGAGCCAAATGGAATAGAATCGAGCTGATTCAAGCTTAATCACGTCGAATCCCGTTCAATGCATCCAATGCAATCCAAACGTCTAGATTAGAGAAGGGGAGAGGAGGGTGGAATAGAATAGAATAGAGTAGAGTAGACTAGAAGAGATTAGAACAGAATAGAAGGAATAGAATAGAGTAGAAAAGAGTAGGGTCGAATAGACTCGAATAGAGTCGATTAGAGACGAATAGGCCAAATAGAGACGAATAGAGAAAACAGAGCTGAATGGAGCCGAATAGAGACGTAAAGGAGCCATATAGAGCCGATTCGCACCTAATCGAGCTGAATCAAGCAGAATCACGCCGACTGTCACTGAATAGCGTCGAATCACATCGAATCACGTCGAATCGCATCAAATCACATCGTTTTGTGTCGGACCGGGTCGAATCGCTTCGGATCGCATCGGATTGCATCGAATGTCGTCGAATCACGACGAATCACGCCCCATCACGTCCAATAACTTCGAATTGCGTCCAATCTCCTAGAATTCTGCTGAATCACGTCGAATCGTATGGAATCTCGCCTAATCTCTTTGAATCCCGTCAAATGCCTTCGGACCTTGTCGAATCCCGTCAAATCCTGTCCAATCGCGTCGAAGTGAATCGAATTGAATCAAATAGATTCAAGTAGGGTGGGTTTGGGTGGGGTGCAGTAGGGTTGGGTAGGGTAGGATAGAACAGAGTCCAACAGAATAGGAGAGAACAGAACAGAAGAGAAAGAATCCAGCAGAATAGAATAGAGTAGAAAAGAGTCAGATAGTGCAGAACATAGCCGAATGGAGACAAAACAAGATGAATCGCGTTGAATCGCTTCGAATCGGGTCAAATCGAATCCATTCGAATAGATTAGGGTAGGGAAGGGTAGACGAGAATAGAGGAGAAGAGTGCAGAATGGTGTGGAATGGATTAGAACGGAGCCGACTCGAGACGAATAGAGTAGAAAAGAGTCGAATAGAGCATAGTTGGGCCGAATAGGGCCAAAGAAGGCCTAATCGAGCAGAATCCAGCAGAATCGATGCCATTGGAGCTGAATGGAGCAAAATGGAGCCCAATCGAACCGACTCGAAGCGAATTGATCTGATTCAAGCCTAATCGGGTGGAATGGCGTGAAAATGCGATGACTCGAACAGAATCAAAGATTAGAGAAGGGGAGGGGAGCGGCCGGGAGGGTAGAACAGAATAGAATAGAACAGTACATAATAGAAGGAAGAGAAGATAGCACAGTACGGTAGAGCAGAGAAGAGTAGAGTCGAATAGAGTGAAATAGTGCAGAATAGAGCTGAATAGAGCCAATTCTAGCCGAATCGAGCCCAATGGAAACAAAATGTGATGAATCGCGTCGAATAGCGTCCAATCGAATCCATTAGAATAGATTAGAGTAGGGTAGGGTAGAACAGAATAGAGTAGAATGGAGTCGAATGGAGTTGCATAGAGAAAACTAGAGTAGAAAAGAGTCGAATCGAGCCGAATAAGGCTGAACCAAGTCGAATTGAGTTGAAACAAGCTGAATCGAAGCGATTCAAGCTGAATCGAGCTGATGGTGCCGAATGAGCCGATTCAAGCCTCATCGCGTCCAATCACATTGAAATGCTTTGAATCGAATCCAATTGAATAGATTCGAAAAGGTTAGGGTAGGGTGGTTTTTGCTAGGGTAGACTAGGGTAGACGAAAGTAGACTAGAGTAGAGTAGACAAGAGAAGTCTAGACTAGTAGCCTAGACAAGACAGCTGGACTAGTCAGACTAGTGGTATAGATCAGTAGGCTAGACAACTAGCCTTGAAGAGTACCCTTGCCCTGACAAGTCCCCTAAATTCTGAATCTGAACTAGTCCCCTTGCCTTAACTAGTATCCTGAACTAGTAGCCTTGTCTGAACTAGTACCCTTAACTAGTAGCCTTGCCTTAAGTAATAGTCTTAATGTCTGCCCTTGCCTTACCAGTACCCTGAACTAGTAGCCCTGCCTTAACTAGTACCCTGGCCTTCACCAGTAGCCTTCACTAGTACCCTGGCCTTCACTAGTAGCCTTGCCTCAACTAGTACCCTTCACTAGTACCCTCGCATTAACTAGTTGTCTTAACTAGTACCTGGCCTTCTCAGTCCCCATAAGTCCTACCCTGGCCTTAACCAGCTGCCTTAACTGGTACCCTGGTCTTAACTAGTAGTATTCACTTGTACCCTTGAATCCACTGGTAGCCTAAACTAGTCGTCTTGCCTTAAGTAGTAGCCTTCGCTTGGACCTTGCCTTAACTAGTATCCTTAACTAGTACCTGTGCCTTAACTAGTACAGCGGCCATAACGAATAGCCTGAACTAGTAGCCTTGTCTGAATTAGTACCCGGAACTAGTAGCCTTGCTTTAAGTAATAGTCTTAACGTCTGCCCTTGCCTTCCTAGTACCCTTAACTAGTAGCCAAGCCTTCACTGCTACCCCTAACTAGTAGCCTTGCCTTAACTAGTAGCCTTGCCTTAACCAGTTGCCTTAACTAGGACCCTGGCCTTAACTAGAAGTATCAACTTGTAAACTTGCATCAGAGTAGCCTTAACTAGTACTCTTGCCTTAAGTAGTGGGCTGAACTAGTACTCGTGCCTTAGCTAGTACTCTTAACTAGTACAGTGCCCCTAACTCGTATCCTGAACTAGTAGCCTTCTCTTAACTAGTACCCTTAACTAGTAGCCTTGCCTTCACTGGTACCCTGGCCTTCTCCAGTAGCCTTAACTCAGACCCTGGCCTTCACTGGCAGCCTTAAGTAGTACCCTTAACTAGTACCCTCGCATTCACTAGTAGTCTGAACTAGTACCCTGGCCGTATCAGTACCCAGAACTACTACCCTTGCCGTAGCCAGTTGCCTTAAGTAGTACCCTGGCCTTAACTAGTAGTATTCACTTGTATTCTTGCATCAACTAGTAGCCTTAACTAGGCCTCTTGCCTTCAGTAGTGGCCTGAACTAGTACTCGTGCCTTAGCTAGTACTCTTAACTAGTACAGTGCCCCTAACTCATATCCTGAACTAGTAGCCTTCTCTAAACTAGTACCCTTCACTAGTACCCTTGCCTTCACTAGTACCCTGGCCTTCTCCAGTAGCCTTAACTCAGACCCTGGCCTTCACTGGCAGCCTTAAGTAGTACCCTTAACTAGTACCCTCGCATTCACTAGTAGCCTGAACTAGTACCCTGGCCGTATCAGTACCCAGAACTACTACCCTTGCCGTAACCAGTTGCCTTAAGTAGTACCCTGGCCTTAACTAGTAGTATTCACTTGTATTCTTGCATCAACTAGTAGCCTTAACTAGGACTCTTGCCTTAAGCAGTGGCCTGAATTTGTACCTTGCCTTAACTAGCAGCCTTAACTAGCACCCGTGCCTTTACTAGTACTCTTAACTAGTACAGTGGCCCTAACTAGTAGCCTGAACTAGTCCCCTTGCCTTAGGTAGTCCCTTTTCCAAACTAGTACCCTTCTTGAGTACCCCTTTTTTTATGGAGTAGGGTATGGTCCAGTAGGGTGTCATAAGGTAGGGTAGCATACGGTAGAACAGAGAAAACAGAATCCAATAGAATAGAAGAGGATAAGTCAGGATAGCTTAGTTTCGTGTAGGGTATGGTAGAGTAGCATAGGAAGGAATAGAGAAAAGAGAAAACGAGAATCCAATACAACAGAATCGAAAAGAAGAGACTAGATGAGGAAAGACTAGGGCGGGATAGGGTTCTGTCGAATAGAAGAGCGTAGAATGGTGTGGAATGGAGTCAAATGCAGTCAAACCGAGATGAATAGACGAGAAAAGAGTTGAATAGAGCGGAATAGCACCGAATAGGGACATATAGGGCTGAGTCGAGCCCAATCGAGCCCAATCGAGCCCGATCAAGTCAAATCGACCAGATTCGAGCTGAATGGAGCCGAATGGAGCTGGAATGAGCCAAATAGAGACACAGAAAATGAGCCAAGCTAGATCGAGCCAAATCGCACCTAATCGCATCCTATTGCATCGAATCTCGTCGAAGTCCATCCAATCCCACCAAAACCCATTGAATCTCATGAAATCTCACCGAATCCCGTCCAATTGTGTCCAATCGGGTCGAATCGAATGCAATCGAATTCAATAGAACAGCTTAGAGTAGTGTAGGTTAGGCTGGGATTCAATAGGGTAGGGCAGAGAGGAATAGACTAGAGAAGCATAGAGTAGAAGAGAAGAGAATACAAAGAGTAGAATGGAGTAGAGTGGAGTAGAGTAGACTAGTCAGAGTCGAGTAGTGCAGAATAGAGATGAATAGATCCAATTCGAGCTGAATCGAGTCGAATGGAGAGGAAATGAGACAAATCTCCATGAATCGAATAGATTAGAGTAGAGTAGGGTGGGGGAGAAGAGAATAGAATAGTGTAGAATGGAGTCGAACAGAGTAGAATGGTGTGGAATGGAGTCGAATGGAGCCAAATAGAGACGAATAAAGTAGAAAAGAGTTGAATAGAGCTGAACAGGGCCGGATACGTTTGGATCGAGCCTAATGATGCTGAGTCGAGCAGAATCGAGCGAAATTGTCCCGATTCAAGCCAAATCGAGCTAAATCAAGCCAATTCAAGCCTAATCCCATGGAATCGCCTTGAAAGGCATTGAATCGGATCGAATCGATTAGAGTAGAGGAGGGTAGAGTAGGAGGGGTTAGACTAGAAGAGAACAGAACACAAGAGAAAGAATCGAATAGAATGAAGTAGAGACGAGTACGGTAGAATAGAGTCCAATAGAGTTGAATAGAGCCAAAGAGAGCTGAATGCAGCCGAATCCACCAAATTCGAGGTGAATCGAGAAGAATCATGTCGAATCGCGTTGAAAAGTGTCGAATCCAATCCAATAGTTTAGTGTAGGGCAGGTAAGATGAGGGGAGGGGAGGGTAGAAAAGAATAGATTAGAATAGACCAGAAAGAATAGAGAAGAGTAGACTAGAGTCAAATAGAGTCAAATCCTGCCGAAATGAGCCGAATAGAGAGGAAAAGGGCCAAGTCCAACCGAATCGAGTTGAATTCGCACAAAAAGGAGCTGATTCGAGCCGATAGGACCTGAATCAGGTCGAATCCCGTTCAAGTCTGTTGAATAGAATAGAACAGATTGCAGTAGGCTAAGTTAGAGTAGGGTAGGATAGACCAAAATGCAGTAGAACAGAACAGGATAGAAGAGAACTGAAAGACTAGAATAGGGTCGAGTAGTGCAGAGTCTAGAAGAATAGAGTTGAATATTGCCGACTAGAGCAAAATAGAGCCCAAAAGACCCAACGTGATAGAAATCAAGATGAATGGCGCCGAATCCCGCGGAATCATGCTGGATCGCGTCGAATCCCGTTGAATTGCATTGAATCCCATCCATTCAAGTCCAATCCAATCGAATCGATTAGAATAGACTAGAGAAGGGTAGAGTACAAGACAATAGAATAGAGAAGAATACAGTCGGATGGAGTAGAATGGTGTAGAATGGAGTTGAAAAGAGATAATAGAGTTGAGTAGACTCATAGAGCCATATAGAGTTGAATAGAGCCTATTCAAGCTGAATAGAACTGACCAGGGCGAAATGGAGCCGATTAGAACTGAATCGAACCGATTAGAGCCCAAGAGGGATGAATGGAGTGCAACGGAGCCGATTGGAGCCGAATCGCATCGAAATGCGTGGAATCGAATCCAGTGGAATAGATTAGAGTAGGGTTGGTTAAAATAGAGTAGAAGAGAATTGAACACAGTAAAAGAGAATAAAAAGAATACAAGAGAATCGAGTCCAAAAGGTTAGAGCAGAGCAGAATAGTGTAGAGCAGAACAGAGTCGAATAGAGTCTAAGCGAGCCAAATGGAGAAGAAACAAGGCAAATCGCGTTGAATCCCCTCGAACCAATTCCAGTCAATTAGGGTAGGGTAGAGTAAAATAGTGTTGAGTGGAGTAGAATGCTGTGCAACGCAATTGAATGGAGTCGAAAGGAGTAGAAAAGAGCCGAATAGAGCCGAATAGTGCTGAAGAGGGCCGAAGAGGGCCGAATCGAGCTGAATTGAGCCAAATCCAGTAAATCGAGCCTAATGGAGCCGAATTGAGCCGAATCCAGTTGAATCGACACCCTTCGAGCCAAATGGAGCCGAATGGACATGAATCGAACCAATTCGACGTGAATCGTGTCCAAATTCATGGAATCGAATTGAACAGATTAGAGTAGGGGAGGTTCGGGTATGGCAGGGTGGAATAGAGTAGAGTAGCATAGAATAAAACAGAAGAGAATAGAAGAGAACAGAACAATACAGAACGAATACAGAAAACAGTAGGCTAGAGTAGTGTAGAGGGAAACAGAGTAGAGTAGAATAGATTCGAACGGAGCTAAATAGAGGCAAACTGAGCCGAATCGTGTCCAAATGGGTTGAATCCAATCCAATCCAACGGATTAGAATAGAGTAGAGTTGGGTAGCATAGGGTAGGGTAGAATAGAGTAGACTAGAACAGAACAGAATAGGAAGAATAAAGAAAATAAAGAAGAGTAGACTAGAGTACGATAGAGTAGGCTAGTGTATAATAGGGTAGACTCGAATACAGCTGAGTAGAGCCGAATGGAGTCGAAATGAGAGGAATC
Source organism: Loxodonta africana (assembly GCF_030014295.1). Lineage (NCBI taxonomy): Eukaryota > Metazoa > Chordata > Mammalia > Proboscidea > Elephantidae > Loxodonta > Loxodonta africana. Next base: position 676,650 of record NW_026974824.1, read on the forward strand.
ACGTCTAATCGATTCGAGTAAATTAGAGTGGTGTAGGCTAGAGTAGAGCAGAATAGTGTAGAATGGTGTGGAATAAATAGAATGGAGTAGAATGGAGTCAAATAGAGACAAAAAGAGTAGAGAAGAGTCGAATAGAGCAGAATAGGGCCGAAAGAGGCGGAATTGAGCAGAATCGAAGCAATTCAAGCCAAACGAACCGAATAGAGCCAAATGGAATAGAATCGAGCTGATTCAAGCTTAATCACGTCGAATCCCGTTCAATGCATCCAATGCAATCCAAACGTCTAGATTAGAGAAGGGGAGAGGAGGGTGGAATAGAATAGAATAGAGTAGAGTAGACTAGAAGAGATTAGAACAGAATAGAAGGAATAGAATAGAGTAGAAAAGAGTAGGGTCGAATAGACTTGAATAGAGTCGATTAGAGACGAATAGGCCAAATAGAGACGAATAGAGAAAACAGAGCTGAATGGAGCCGAATAGAGACGTAAAGGAGCCATATAGAGCCGATTCGCACCTAATCGAGCTGAATCAAGCAGAATCACGCCGACTGTCACTGAATAGCGTCGAATCACATCGAATCACGTCGAATCGCATCAAATCACATCGTTTTGTGTCGGACCGGGTCGAATCGCTTCGGATCGCATCGGATTGCATCGAATGTCGTCGAATCACGACGAATCACGCCCCATCACGTCCAATAACTTCGAATTGCGTCCAATCTCCTAGAATTCTGCTGAATCACGTCGAATCGTATGGAATCTCGCCTAATCTCTTTGAATCCCGTCAAATGCCTTCGGACCTTGTCGAATCCCGTCAAATCCTGTCCAATCGCGTCGAAGTGAATCGAATTGAATCAAATAGATTCAAGAAGGGTGGGTTTGGGTGGGGTGCAGTAGGGTTGGGTAGGGTAGGATAGAACAGAGTCCAACAGAATAGGAGAGAACAGAACAGAAGAGAAAGAATCCAGCAGAATAGAATAGAGTAGAAAAGAGTCCGATAGTGCAGAACATAGCCGAATGGAGACAAAACAAGATGAATCGCGTTGAATCGCTTCGAATCGGGTCAAATCGAATCCATTCGAATAGATTAGGGTAGGGAAGGGTAGACGAGAATAGAGGAGAAGAGTGCAGAATGGTGTGGAATGGATTAGAACGGAGCCGACTCGAGACGAATAGAGTAGAAAAGAGTCGAATAGAGCATGGTTGGGCCGAATAGGGCCAAAGAAGGCCTAATCGAGCAGAATCCAGCAGAATCGATGCCATTGGAGCTGAATGGAGCAAAATGGAGCCCAATCGAACCGACTCGAAGCGAATTGATCTGATTCAAGCCTAATCGGGTGGAATGGCGTGAAAATGCGATGACTCGAACAGAATCAAAGATTAGAGAAGGGGAGGGGAGCGGCCGGGAGGGTAGAACAGAATAGAATAGAACAGTACATAATAGAAGGAAGAGAAGATAGCACAGTACGGTAGAGCAGAGAAGAGTAGAGTCGAATAGAGTGAAATAGTGCAGAATAGAGCTGAATAGAGCCAATTCTAGCCGAATCGAGCCCAATGGAAACAAAACGTGATGAATCGCGTCGAATAGCGTCCAATCGAATCCATTAGAATAGATTAGAGTAGGGTAGGGTAGAACAGAATAGAGTAGAATGGAGTCGAATGGAGTTGCATAGAGAAAACTAGAGTAGAAAAGAGTCGAATCGAGCCGAATAAGGCTGAACCAAGTCGAATTGAGTTGAAACAAGCTGAATCGAAGCGATTCAAGCTGAATCGAGCTGATGGTGCCGAATGAGCCGATTCAAGCCTCATCGCGTCCAATCACATTGAAATGCTTTGAATCGAATCCAATTGAATAGATTCGAAAAGGTTAGGGTAGGGTGGTTTTTGCTAGGGTAGACTAGGGTAGACGAAAGTAGACTAGAGTAGAGTAGACAAGAGAAGTCTAGACTAGTAGCCTAGACAAGACAGCTGGACTAGTCAGACTAGTGGTATAGATCAGTAGGCTAGACAACTAGCCTTGAAGAGTACCCTTGCCCTGACAAGTCCCCTAAATTCTGAATCTGAACTAGTCCCCTTGCCTTAACTAGTATCCTGAACTAGTAGCCTTGTCTGAACTAGTACCCTTAACTAGTGGCCTTGCCTTAAGTAATAGTCTTAATGTCTGCCCTTGCCTTACCAGTACCCTGAACTAGTAGCCCTGCCTTAACTAGTACCCTGGCCTTCACCAGTAGCCTTCACTAGTACCCTGGCCTTCACTAGTAGCCTTGCCTCAACTAGTACCCTTCACTAGTACCCTCGCATTAACTAGTTGTCTTAACTAGTACCTGGCCTTCTCAGTCCCCATAAGTCCTACCCTGGCCTTAACCAGCTGCCTTAACTGGTACCCTGGTCTTAACTAGTAGTATTCACTTGTACCCTTGAATCCACTGGTAGCCTAAACTAGTCGTCTTGCCTTAAGTAGTAGCCTTCGCTTGGACCTTGCCTTAACTAGTATCCTTAACTAGTACCTGTGCCTTAACTAGTACAGCGGCCATAACGAATAGCCTGAACTAGTAGCCTTGTCTGAATTAGTACCCGGAACTAGTAGCCTTGCTTTAAGTAATAGTCTTAACGTCTGCCCTTGCCTTCCTAGTACCCTTAACTAGTAGCCAAGCCTTCACTGCTACCCCTAACTAGTAGCCTTGCCTTAACTAGTAGCCTTGCCTTAACCAGTTGCCTTAACTAGGACCCTGGCCTTAACTAGAAGTATCAACTTGTAAACTTGCATCAGAGTAGCCTTAACTAGTACTCTTGCCTTAAGTAGTGGGCTGAACTAGTACTCGTGCCTTAGCTAGTACTCTTAACTAGTACAGTGCCCCTAACTCGTATCCTGAACTAGTAGCCTTCTCTTAACTAGTACCCTTAACTAGTAGCCTTGCCTTCACTGGTACCCTGGCCTTCTCCAGTAGCCTTAACTCAGACCCTGGCCTTCACTGGCAGCCTTAAGTAGTACCCTTAACTAGTACCCTCGCATTCACTAGTAGTCTGAACTAGTACCCTGGCCGTATCAGTACCCAGAACTACTACCCTTGCCGTAGCCAGTTGCCTTAAGTAGTACCCTGGCCTTAACTAGTAGTATTCACTTGTATTCTTGCATCAACTAGTAGCCTTAACTAGGCCTCTAGCCTTCAGTAGTGGCCTGAACTAGTACTCGTGCCTTAGCTAGTACTCTTAACTAGTACAGTGCCCCTAACTCATATCCTGAACTAGTAGCCTTCTCTAAACTAGTACCCTTCACTAGTACCCTTGCCTTCACTAGTACCCTGGCCTTCTCCAGTAGCCTTAACTCAGACCCTGGCCTTCACTGGCAGCCTTAAGTAGTACCCTTAACTAGTACCCTCGCATTCACTAGTAGCCTGAACTAGTACCCTGGCCGTATCAGTACCCAGAACTACTACCCTTGCCGTAACCAGTTGCCTTAAGTAGTACCCTGGCCTTAACTAGTAGTATTCACTTGTATTCTTGCATCAACTAGTAGCCTTAACTAGGACTCTTGCCTTAAGCAGTGGCCTGAATTTGTACCTTGCCTTAACTAGCAGCCTTAACTAGCACCCGTGCCTTTACTAGTACTCTTAACTAGTACAGTGGCCCTAACTAGTAGCCTGAACTAGTCCCCTTGCCTTAGGTAGTCCCTTTTCCAAACTAGTACCCTTCTTGAGTACCCCTTTTTTTATGGAGTAGGGTATGGTCCAGTAGGGTGTCATAAGGTAGGGTAGCACACGGTAGAACAGAGAAAACAGAATCCAATAGAATAGAAGAGGATAAGTCAGGATAGCTTAGTTTCGTGTAGGGTATGGTAGAGTAGCATAGGAAGGAATAGAGAAAAGAGAAAACGAGAATCCAATACAACAGAATCGAAAAGAAGAGACTAGATGAGGAAAGACTAGGGCGGGATAGGGTTCTGTCGAATAGAAGAGCGTAGAATGGTGTGGAATGGAGTCAAATGCAGTCAAACCGAGATGAATAGACGAGAAAAGAGTTGAATAGAGCGGAATAGCACCGAATAGGGACATATAGGGCTGAGTCGAGCCCAATCGAGCCCAATCGAGCCCGATCAAGTCAAATCGACCAGATTCGAGCTGAATGGAGCCGAATGGAGCTGGAATGAGCCAAATAGAGACACAGAAAATGAGCCAAGCTAGATCGAGCCAAATCGCACCTAATCGCATCCTATTGCATCGAATCTCGTCGAAGTCCATCCAATCCCACCAAAACCCATTGAATCTCATGAAATCTCACCGAATCCCGTCCAATTGTGTCCAATCGGGTCGAATCGAATGCAATCGAATTCAATAGAACAGCTTAGAGTAGTGTAGGTTAGGCTGGGATTCAATAGGGTAGGGCAGAGAGGAATAGACTAGAGAAGCATAGAGTAGAAGAGAAGAGAATACAAAGAGTAGAATGGAGTAGAGTGGAGTAGAGTAGACTAGTCAGAGTCGAGTAGTGCAGAATAGAGATGAATAGATCCAATTCGAGCTGAATCGAGTCGAATGGAGAGGAAATGAGACAAATCTCCATGAATCGAATAGATTAGAGTAGAGTAGGGTGGGGGAGAAGAGAATAGAATAGTGTAGAATGGAGTTGAACAGAGTAGAATGGTGTGGAATGGAGTCGAATGGAGCCAAATAGAGACGAATAAAGTAGAAAAGAGTTGAATAGAGCTGAACAGGGCCGGATACGTTTGGATCGAGCCTAATGATGCTGAGTCGAGCAGAATCGAGCGAAATTGTCCCGATTCAAGCCAAATCGAGCTAAATCAAGCCAATTCAAGCCTAATCCCATGGAATCGCCTTGAAAGGCATTGAATCGGATCGAATCGATTAGAGTAGAGGAGGGTAGAGTAGGAGGGGTTAGACTAGAAGAGAACAGAACACAAGAGAAAGAATCGAATAGAATGAAGTAGAGACGAGTACAGTAGAATAGAGTCCAATAGAGTTGAATAGAGCCAAAGAGAGCTGAATGCAGCCGAATCCACCAAATTCGAGGTGAATCGAGAAGAATCATGTCGAATGGCGTTGAAAAGTGTCGAATCCAATCCAATAGTTTAGTGTAGGGCAGGTAAGATGAGGGGAGGGGAGGGTAGAAAAGAATAGATTAGAATAGACCAGAAAGAATAGAGAAGAGTAGACTGGAGTCAAATAGAGTCAAATCCTGCCGAAATGAGCCGAATAGAGAGGAAAAGGGCCAAGTCCAACCGAATCGAGTTGAATTCGCACAAAAAGGAGCTGATTCGAGCGAATAGGACCTGAATCAGGTCGAATCCCGTTCAAGTCTGTTGAATAGAATAGAACAGATTGCAGTAGGCTAAGTTAGAGTAGGGTAGGATAGACCAAAATGCAGTAGAACAGAACAGGATAGAAGAGAACTGAAAGACTAGAATAGGGTCGAGTAGTGCAGAGTCTAGAAGAATAGAGTTGAATATTGCCGACTAGAGCAAAATAGAGCCCAAAAGACCCAACGTGATAGAAATCAAGATGAATGGCGCCGAATCCCGCGGAATCATGCTGGATCGCGTCGAATCCCGTTGAATTGCATTGAATCCCATCCATTCAAGTCCAATCCAATCGAATCGATTAGAATAGACTAGAGAAGGGTAGAGTACAAGACAATAGAATAGAGAAGAATACAGTCGGATGGAGTAGAATGGTGTAGAATGGAGTTGAAAAGAGATAATAGAGTTGAGTAGACTCATAGAGCCATATAGAGTTGAATAGAGCCTATTCAAGCTGAATAGAACTGACCAGGGCGAAATGGAGCCGATTAGAACTGAATCGAACCGATTAGAGCCCAAGAGGGATGAATGGAGTGCAACGGAGCCGATTGGAGCCGAATCGCATCGAAATGCGTGGAATCGAATCCAGTGGAATAGATTAGAGTAGGGTTGGTTAAAATAGAGTAGAAGAGAATTGAACACAGTAAAAGAGAATAAAAAGAATACAAGAGAATCGAGTCCAAAAGGTTAGAGCAGAGCAGAATAGTGTAGAGCAGAACAGAGTCGAATAGAGTCTAAGCGAGCCAAATGGAGAAGAAACAAGGCAAATCGCGTTGAATCCCCTCGAACCAATTCCAGTCAATTAGGGTAGGGTAGAGTAAAATAGTGTTGAGTGGAGTAGAATGCTGTGCAACGCAATTGAATGGAGTCGAAAGGAGTAGAAAAGAGCCGAATAGAGCCGAATAGTGCTGAAGAGGGCCGAAGAGGGCCGAATCGAGCTGAATTGAGCCAAATCCAGTAAATCGAGCCTAATGGAGCCGAATTGAGCCGAATCCAGTTGAATCGACACCCTTCGAGCCAAATGGAGCCGAATGGACATGAATCGAACCAATTCGACGTGAATCGTGTCCAAATTCATGGAATCGAATTGAACAGATTAGAGTAGGGGAGGTTCGGGTATGGCAGGGTGGAATAGAGTAGAGTAGCATAGAATAAAACAGAAGAGAATAGAAGAGAACAGAACAATACAGAACGAATACAGAAAACAGTAGGCTAGAGTAGTGTAGAGGGAAACAGAGTAGAGTAGAATAGATTCGAACGGAGCTAAATAGAGGCAAACTGAGCCGAATCGTGTCCAAATGGGTTGAATCCAATCCAATCCAACGGATTAGAATAGAGTAGAGTTGGGTAGCATAGGGTAGGGTAGAATAGAGTAGACTAGAACAGAACAGAATAGGAAGAATAAAGAAAATAAAGAAGAGTAGACTAGAGTACGATAGAGTAGGCTAGTGTATAATAGGGTAGACTCGAATACAGCTGAGTAGAGCCGAATGGAGTCGAAATGAGAGGAATCACGTCTAATCGATTCGAGTAAATTAGAGTGGTGTAGGCTAGAGTAGAGCAGAATAGTGTAGAATGGTGTGGAATAAATAGAATGGAGTAGAATGGAGTCAAATAGAGACAAAAAGAGTAGAGAAGAGTCGAATAGAGCAGAATAGGGCCGAAAGAGGCGGAATTGAGCAGAATCGAAGCAATTCAAGCCAAACGAACCGAATAGAGCCAAATGGAATAGAATCGAGCTGATTCAAGCTTAATCACGTCGAATCCCGTTCAATGCATCCAATGCAATCCAAACGTCTAGATTAGAGAAGGGGAGAGGAGGGTGGAATAGAATAGAATAGAGTAGAGTAGACTAGAAGAGATTAGAACAGAATAGAAGGAATAGAATAGAGTAGAAAAGAGTAGGGTCGAATAGACTTGAATAGAGTCGATTAGAGACGAATAGGCCAAATAGAGACGAATAGAGAAAACAGAGCTGAATGGAGCCGAATAGAGACGTAAAGGAGCCATATAGAGCCGATTCGCACCTAATCGAGCTGAATCAAGCAGAATCACGCCGACTGTCACTGAATAGCGTCGAATCACATCGAATCACGTCGAATCGCATCAAATCACATCGTTTTGTGTCGGACCGGGTCGAATCGCTTCGGATCGCATCGGATTGCATCGAATGTCGTCGAATCACGACGAATCACGCCCCATCACGTCCAATAACTTCGAATTGCGTCCAATCTCCTAGAATTCTGCTGAATCACGTCGAATCGTATGGAATCTCGCCTAATCTCTTTGAATCCCGTCAAATGCCTTCGGACCTTGTCGAATCCCGTCAAATCCTGTCCAATCGCGTCGAAGTGAATCGAATTGAATCAAATAGATTCAAGAAGGGTGGGTTTGGGTGGGGTGCAGTAGGGTTGGGTAGGGTAGGATAGAACAGAGTCCAACAGAATAGGAGAGAACAGAACAGAAGAGAAAGAATCCAGCAGAATAGAATAGAGTAGAAAAGAGTCCGATAGTGCAGAACATAGCCGAATGGAGACAAAACAAGATGAATCGCGTTGAATCGCTTCGAATCGGGTCAAATCGAATCCATTCGAATAGATTAGGGTAGGGAAGGGTAGACGAGAATAGAGGAGAAGAGTGCAGAATGGTGTGGAATGGATTAGAACGGAGCCGACTCGAGACGAATAGAGTAGAAAAGAGTCGAATAGAGCATGGTTGGGCCGAATAGGGCCAAAGAAGGCCTAATCGAGCAGAATCCAGCAGAATCGATGCCATTGGAGCTGAATGGAGCAAAATGGAGCCCAATCGAACCGACTCGAAGCGAATTGATCTGATTCAAGCCTAATCGGGTGGAATGGCGTGAAAATGCGATGACTCGAACAGAATCAAAGATTAGAGAAGGGGAGGGGAGCGGCCGGGAGGGTAGAACAGAATAGAATAGAACAGTACATAATAGAAGGAAGAGAAGATAGCACAGTACGGTAGAGCAGAGAAGAGTAGAGTCGAATAGAGTGAAATAGTGCAGAATAGAGCTGAATAGAGCCAATTCTAGCCGAATCGAGCCCAATGGAAACAAAACGTGATGAATCGCGTCGAATAGCGTCCAATCGAATCCATTAGAATAGATTAGAGTAGGGTAGGGTAGAACAGAATAGAGTAGAATGGAGTCGAATGGAGTTGCATAGAGAAAACTAGAGTAGAAAAGAGTCGAATCGAGCCGAATAAGGCTGAACCAAGTCGAATTGAGTTGAAACAAGCTGAATCGAAGCGATTCAAGCTGAATCGAGCTGATGGTGCCGAATGAGCCGATTCAAGCCTCATCGCGTCCAATCACATTGAAATGCTTTGAATCGAATCCAATTGAATAGATTCGAAAAGGTTAGGGTAGGGTGGTTTTTGCTAGGGTAGACTAGGGTAGACGAAAGTAGACTAGAGTAGAGTAGACAAGAGAAGTCTAGACTAGTAGCCTAGACAAGACAGCTGGACTAGTCAGACTAGTGGTATAGATCAGTAGGCTAGACAACTAGCCTTGAAGAGTACCCTTGCCCTGACAAGTCCCCTAAATTCTGAATCTGAACTAGTCCCCTTGCCTTAACTAGTATCCTGAACTAGTAGCCTTGTCTGAACTAGTACCCTTAACTAGTGGCCTTGCCTTAAGTAATAGTCTTAATGTCTGCCCTTGCCTTACCAGTACCCTGAACTAGTAGCCCTGCCTTAACTAGTACCCTGGCCTTCACCAGTAGCCTTCACTAGTACCCTGGCCTTCACTAGTAGCCTTGCCTCAACTAGTACCCTTCACTAGTACCCTCGCATTAACTAGTTGTCTTAACTAGTACCTGGCCTTCTCAGTCCCCATAAGTCCTACCCTGGCCTTAACCAGCTGCCTTAACTGGTACCCTGGTCTTAACTAGTAGTATTCACTTGTACCCTTGAATCCACTGGTAGCCTAAACTAGTCGTCTTGCCTTAAGTAGTAGCCTTCGCTTGGACCTTGCCTTAACTAGTATCCTTAACTAGTACCTGTGCCTTAACTAGTACAGCGGCCATAACGAATAGCCTGAACTAGTAGCCTTGTCTGAATTAGTACCCGGAACTAGTAGCCTTGCTTTAAGTAATAGTCTTAACGTCTGCCCTTGCCTTCCTAGTACCCTTAACTAGTAGCCAAGCCTTCACTACTACCCCTAACTAGTAGCCTTGCCTTAACTAGTAGCCTTGACTAAACCAGTTGCCTTAACTAGGACCCTGGCCTTAACTAGAAGTATCAACTTGTAAACTTGCATCAGAGTAGCCTTAACTAGTACTCTTGCCTTAAGTAGTGGGCTGAACTAGTACTCGTGCCTTAGCTAGTACTCTTAACTAGTACAGTGCCCCTAACTCGTATCCTGAACTAGTAGCCTTCTCTTAACTAGTACCCTTAACTAGTAGCCTTGCCTTCACTGGTACCCTGGCCTTCTCCAGTAGCCTTAACTCAGACCCTGGCCTTCACTGGCAGCCTTAAGTAGTACCCTTAACTAGTACCCTCGCATTCACTAGTAGTCTGAACTAGTACCCTGGCCGTATCAGTACCCAGAACTACTACCCTTGCCGTAGCCAGTTGCCTTAAGTAGTACCCTGGCCTTAACTAGTAGTATTCACTTGTATTCTTGCATCAACTAGTAGCCTTAACTAGGCCTCTTGCCTTCAGTAGTGGCCTGAACTAGTACTCGTGCCTTAGCTAGTACTCTTAACTAGTACAGTGCCCCTAACTCATATCCTGAACTAGTAGCCTTCTCTAAACTAGTACCCTTCACTAGTACCCTTGCCTTCACTAGTACCCTGGCCTTCTCCAGTAGCCTTAACTCAGACCCTGGCCTTCACTGGCAGCCTTAAGTAGTACCCTTAACTAGTACCCTCGCATTCACTAGTAGCCTGAACTAGTACCCTGGCCGTATCAGTACCCAGAACTACTACCCTTGCCGTAACCAGTTGCCTTAAGTAGTACCCTGGCCTTAACTAGTAGTATTCACTTGTATTCTTGCATCAACTAGTAGCCTTAACTAGGACTCTTGCCTTAAGCAGTGGCCTGAATTTGTACCTTGCCTTAACTAGCAGCCTTAACTAGCACCCGTGCCTTTACTAGTACTCTTAACTAGTACAGTGGCCCTAACTAGTAGCCTGAACTAGTCCCCTTGCCTTAGGTAGTCCCTTTTCCAAACTAGTACCCTTCTTGAGTACCCCTTTTTCTATGGAGTAGGGTATGGTCCAGTAGGGTGTCATAAGGTAGGGTAGCATATGGTAGAACAGAGAAAACAGAATCCAATAGAATAGAAGAGGATAAGTCAGGATAGCTTAGTTTCGTGTAGGGTATGGTAGAGTAGCATAGGAAGGAATAGAGAAAAGAGAAAACGAGAATCCAATACAACAGAATCGAAAAGAAGAGACTAGATGAGGAAAGACTAGGGCGGGATAGGGTTCTGTCGAATAGAAGAGCGTAGAATGGTGTGGAATGGAGTCAAATGCAGTCAAACCGAGATGAATAGACGAGAAAAGAGTTGAATAGAGCGGAATAGCACCGAATAGGGACATATAGGGCTGAGTCGAGCCCAATCGAGCCCAATCGAGCCCGATCAAGTCAAATCGACCAGATTCGAGCTGAATGGAGCCGAATGGAGCTGGAATGAGCCAAATAGAGACACAGAAAATGAGCCAAGCTAGATCGAGCCAAATCGCACCTAATCGCATCCTATTGCATCGAATCTCGTCGAAGTCCATCCAATCCCACCAAAACCCATTGAATCTCATGAAATCTCACCGAATCCCGTCCAATTGTGTCCAATCGGGTCGAATCGAATGCAATCGAATTCAATAGAACAGCTTAGAGTAGTGTAGGTTAGGCTGGGATTCAATAGGGTAGGGCAGAGAGGAATAGACTAGAGAAGCATAGAGTAGAAGAGAAGAGAATACAAAGAGTAGAATGGAGTAGAGTGGAGTAGAGTAGAATAGTCAGAGTCGAGTAGTGCAGAATAGAGATGAATAGATCCAATTCGAGCTGAATCGAGTCGAATGGAGAGGAAATGAGACAAATCTCCATGAATCGAATAGATTAGAGTAGAGTAGGGTGGGGGAGAAGAGAATAGAATAGTGTAGAATGGAGTCGAACAGAGTAGAATGGTGTGGAATGGAGTCGAATGGAGCCAAATAGAGACGAATAAAGTAGAAAAGAGTTGAATAGAGCTGAACAGGGCCGGATACGTTTGGATCGAGCCTAATGATGCTGAGTCGAGCAGAATCGAGCGAAATTGTCCCGATTCAAGCCAAATCGAGCTAAATCAAGCCAATTCAAGCCTAATCCCATGGAATCGCCTTGAAAGGCATTGAATCGGATCGAATCGATTAGAGTAGAGGAGGGTAGAGTAGGAGGGGTTAGACTAGAAGAGAACAGAACACAAGAGAAAGAATCGAATAGAATGAAGTAGAGACGAGTACAGTAGAATAGAGTCCAATAGAGTTGAATAGAGCCAAAGAGAGCTGAATGCAGCCGAATCCACCAAATTCGAGGTGAATCGAGAAGAATCATGTCGAATCGCGTTGAAAAGTGTCGAATCCAATCCAATAGTTTAGTGTAGGGCAGGTAAGATGAGGGGAGGGGAGGGTAGAAAAGAATAGATTAGAATAGACCAGAAAGAATAGAGAAGAGTAGACTAGAGTCAAATAGAGTCAAATCCTGCCGAAATGAGCCGAATAGAGAGGAAAAGGGCCAAGTCCAACCGAATCGAGTTGAATTCGCACAAAAAGGAGCTGATTCGAGCCGATAGGACCTGAATCAGGTCGAATCCCGTTCAAGTCTGTTGAATAGAATAGAACAGATTGCAGTAGGCTAAGTTAGAGTAGGGTAGGATAGACCAAAATGCAGTAGAACAGAACAGGATAGAAGAGAACTGAAAGACTAGAATAGGGTCGAGTAGTGCAGAGTCTAGAAGAATAGAGTTGAATATTGCCGACTAGAGCAAAATAGAGCCCAAAAGACCCAACGTGATAGAAATCAAGATGAATGGCGCCGAATCCCGCGGAATCATGCTGGATCGCGTCGAATCCCGTTGAATTGCATTGAATCCCATCCATTCAAGTCCAATCCAATCGAATCGATTAGAATAGACTAGAGAAGGGTAGAGTACAAGACAATAGAATAGAGAAGAATACAGTCGGATGGAGTAGAATGGTGTAGAATGGAGTTGAAAAGAGATAATAGAGTTGAGTAGACTCATAGAGCCATATAGAGTTGAATAGAGCCTATTCAAGCTGAATAGAACTGACCAGGGCGAAATGGAGCCGATTAGAACTGAATCGAACCGATTAGAGCCCAAGAGGGATGAATGGAGTGCAACGGAGCCGATTGGAGCCGAATCGCATCGAAATGCGTGGAATCGAATCCAGTGGAATAGATTAGAGTAGGGTTGGTTAAAATAGAGTAGAAGAGAATTGAACACAGTAAAAGAGAATAAAAAGAATACAAGAGAATCGAGTCCAAAAGGTTAGAGCAGAGCAGAATAGTGTAGAGCAGAACAGAGTCGAATAGAGTCTAAGCGAGCCAAATGGAGAAGAAACAAGGCAAATCGCGTTGAATCCCCTCGAACCAATTCCAGTCAATTAGGGTAGGGTAGAGTAAAATAGTGTTGAGTGGAGTAGAATGCTGTGCAACGCAATTGAATGGAGTCGAAAGGAGTAGAAAAGAGCCGAATAGAGCCGAATAGTGCTGAAGAGGGCCGAAGAGGGCCGAATCGAGCTGAATTGAGCCAAATCCAGTAAATCGAGCCTAATGGAGCCGAATTGAGCCGAATCCAGTTGAATCGACACCCTTCGAGCCAAATGGAGCCGAATGGACATGAATCGAACCAATTCGACGTGAATCGTGTCCAAATTCATGGAATCGAATTGAACAGATTAGAGTAGGGGAGGTTCGGGTATGGCAGGGTGGAATAGAGTAGAGTAGCATAGAATAAAACAGAAGAGAATAGAAGAGAACAGAACAATACAGAACGAATACAGAAAACAGTAGGCTAGAGTAGTGTAGAGGGAAACAGAGTAGAGTAGAATAGATTCGAACGGAGCTAAATAGAGGCAAACTGAGCCGAATCGTGTCCAAATGGGTTGAATCCAATCCAATCCAACGGATTAGAATAGAGTAGAGTTGGGTAGCATAGGGTAGGGTAGAATAGAGTAGACTAGAACAGAACAGAATAGGAAGAATAAAGAAAATAAAGAAGAGTAGACTAGAGTACGATAGAGTAGGCTAGTGTATAATAGGGTAGACTCGAATACAGCTGAGTAGAGCCGAATGGAGTCGAAATGAGAGGAATCACGTCTAATCGATTCGAGTAAATTAGAGTGGTGTAGGCTAGAGTAGAGCAGAATAGTGTAGAATGGTGTGGAATAAATAGAATGGAGTAGAATGGAGTCAAATAGAGACAAAAAGAGTAGAGAAGAGTCGAATAGAGCAGAATAGGGCCGAAAGAGGCGGAATTGAGCAGAATCGAAGCAATTCAAGCCAAACGAACCGAATAGAGCCAAATGGAATAGAATCGAGCTGATTCAAGCTTAATCACGTCGAATCCCGTTCAATGCATCCAATGCAATCCAAACGTCTAGATTAGAGAAGGGGAGAGGAGGGTGGAATAGAATAGAATAGAGTAGAGTAGACTAGAAGAGATTAGAACAGAATAGAAGGAATAGAATAGAGTAGAAAAGAGTAGGGTCGAATAGACTTGAATAGAGTCGATTAGAGACGAATAGGCCAAATAGAGACGAATAGAGAAAACAGAGCTGAATGGAGCCGAATAGAGACGTAAAGGAGCCATATAGAGCCGATTCGCACCTAATCGAGCTGAATCAAGCAGAATCACGCCGACTGTCACTGAATAGCGTCGAATCACATCGAATCACGTCGAATCGCATCAAATCACATCGTTTTGTGTCGGACCGGGTCGAATCGCTTCGGATCGCATCGGATTGCATCGAATGTCGTCGAATCACGACGAATCACGCCCCATCACGTCCAATAACTTCGAATTGCGTCCAATCTCCTAGAATTCTGCTGAATCACGTCGAATCGTATGGAATCTCGCCTAATCTCTTTGAATCCCGTCAAATGCCTTCGGACCTTGTCGAATCCCGTCAAATCCTGTCCAATCGCGTCGAAGTGAATCGAATTGAATCAAATAGATTCAAGAAGGGTGGGTTTGGGTGGGGTGCAGTAGGGTTGGGTAGGGTAGGATAGAACAGAGTCCAACAGAATAGGAGAGAACAGAACAGAAGAGAAAGAATCCAGCAGAATAGAATAGAGTAGAAAAGAGTCAGATAGTGCAGAACATAGCCGAATGGAGACAAAACAAGATGAATCGCGTTGAATCGCTTCGAATCGGGTCAAATCGAATCCATTCGAATAGATTAGGGTAGGGAAGGGTAGACGAGAATAGAGGAGAAGAGTGCAGAATGGTGTGGAATGGATTAGAACGGAGCCGACTCGAGACGAATAGAGTAGAAAAGAGTCGAATAGAGCATGGTTGGGCCGAATAGGGCCAAAGAAGGCCTAATCGAGCAGAATCCAGCAGAATCGATGCCATTGGAGCTGAATGGAGCAAAATGGAGCCCAATCGAACCGACTCGAAGCGAATTGATCTGATTCAAGCCTAATCGGGTGGAATGGCGTGAAAATGCGATGACTCGAACAGAATCAAAGATTAGAGAAGGGGAGGGGAGCGGCCGGGAGGGTAGAACAGAATAGAATAGAACAGTACATAATAGAAGGAAGAGAAGATAGCACAGTACGGTAGAGCAGAGAAGAGTAGAGTCGAATAGAGTGAAATAGTGCAGAATAGAGCTGAATAGAGCCAATTCTAGCCGAATCGAGCCCAATGGAAACAAAACGTGATGAATCGCGTCGAATAGCGTCCAATCGAATCCATTAGAATAGATTAGAGTAGGGTAGGGTAGAACAGAATAGAGTAGAATGGAGTCGAATGGAGTTGCATAGAGAAAACTAGAGTAGAAAAGAGTCGAATCGAGCCGAATAAGGCTGAACCAAGTCGAATTGAGTTGAAACAAGCTGAATCGAAGCGATTCAAGCTGAATCGAGCTGATGGTGCCGAATGAGCCGATTCAAGCCTCATCGCGTCCAATCACATTGAAATGCTTTGAATCGAATCCAATTGAATAGATTCGAAAAGGTTAGGGTAGGGTGGTTTTTGCTAGGGTAGACTAGGGTAGACGAAAGTAGACTAGAGTAGAGTAGACAAGAGAAGTCTAGACTAGTAGCCTAGACAAGACAGCTGGACTAGTCAGACTAGTGGTATAGATCAGTAGGCTAGACAACTAGCCTTGAAGAGTACCCTTGCCCTGACAAGTCCCCTAAATTCTGAATCTGAACTAGTCCCCTTGCCTTAACTAGTATCCTGAACTAGTAGCCTTGTCTGAACTAGTACCCTTAACTAGTGGCCTTGCCTTAAGTAATAGTCTTAATGTCTGCCCTTGCCTTACCAGTACCCTGAACTAGTAGCCCTGCCTTAACTAGTACCCTGGCCTTCACCAGTAGCCTTCACTAGTACCCTGGCCTTCACTAGTAGCCTTGCCTCAACTAGTACCCTTCACTAGTACCCTCGCATTAACTAGTTGTCTTAACTAGTACCTGGCCTTCTCAGTCCCCATAAGTCCTACCCTGGCCTTAACCAGCTGCCTTAACTGGTACCCTGGTCTTAACTAGTAGTATTCACTTGTACCCTTGAATCCACTGGTAGCCTAAACTAGTCGTCTTGCCTTAAGTAGTAGCCTTCGCTTGGACCTTGCCTTAACTAGTATCCTTAACTAGTACCTGTGCCTTAACTAGTACAGCGGCCATAACGAATAGCCTGAACTAGTAGCCTTGTCTGAATTAGTACCCGGAACTAGTAGCCTTGCTTTAAGTAATAGTCTTAACGTCTGCCCTTGCCTTCCTAGTACCCTTAACTAGTAGCCAAGCCTTCACTGCTACCCCTAACTAGTAGCCTTGCCTTAACTAGTAGCCTTGCCTTAACCAGTTGCCTTAACTAGGACCCTGGCCTTAACTAGAAGTATCAACTTGTAAACTTGCATCAGAGTAGCCTTAACTAGTACTCTTGCCTTAAGTAGTGGGCTGAACTAGTACTCGTGCCTTAGCTAGTACTCTTAACTAGTACAGTGCCCCTAACTCGTATCCTGAACTAGTAGCCTTCTCTTAACTAGTACCCTTAACTAGTAGCCTTGCCTTCACTGGTACCCTGGCCTTCTCCAGTAGCCTTAACTCAGACCCTGGCCTTCACTGGCAGCCTTAAGTAGTACCCTTAACTAGTACCCTCGCATTCACTAGTAGCCTGAACTAGTACCCTGGCCGTATCAGTACCCAGAACTACTACCCTTGCCGTAGCCAGTTGCCTTAAGTAGTACCCTGGCCTTAACTAGTAGTATTCACTTGTATTCTTGCATCAACTAGTAGCCTTAACTAGGCCTCTTGCCTTCAGTAGTGGCCTGAACTAGTACTCGTGCCTTAGCTAGTACTCTTAACTAGTACAGTGCCCCTAACTCATATCCTGAACTAGTAGCCTTCTCTAAACTAGTACCCTTCACTAGTACCCTTGCCTTCACTAGTACCCTGGCCTTCTCCAGTAGCCTTAACTCAGACCCTGGCCTTCACTGGCAGCCTTAAGTAGTACCCTTAACTAGTACCCTCGCATTCACTAGTAGCCTGAACTAGTACCCTGGCCGTATCAGTACCCAGAACTACTACCCTTGCCGTAACCAGTTGCCTTAAGTAGTACCCTGGCCTTAACTAGTAGTATTCACTTGTATTCTTGCATCAACTAGTAGCCTTAACTAGGACTCTTGCCTTAAGCAGTGGCCTGAATTTGTACCTTGCCTTAACTAGCAGCCTTAACTAGCACCCGTGCCTTTACTAGTACTCTTAACTAGTACAGTGGCCCTAACTAGTAGCCTGAACTAGTCCCCTTGCCTTAGGTAGTCCCTTTTCCAAACTAGTACCCTTCTTGAGTACCCCTTTTTTTATGGAGTAGGGTATGGTCCAGTAGGGTGTCATAAGGTAGGGTAGCATACGGTAGAACAGAGAAAACAGAATCCAATAGAATAGAAGAGGATAAGTCAGGATAGCTTAGTTTCGTGTAGGGTATGGTAGAGTAGCATAGGAAGGAATAGAGAAAAGAGAAAACGAGAATCCAATACAACAGAATCGAAAAGAAGAGACTAGATGAGGAAAGACTAGGGCGGGATAGGGTTCTGTCGAATAGAAGAGCGTAGAATGGTGTGGAATGGAGTCAAATGCAGTCAAACCGAGATGAATAGACGAGAAAAGAGTTGAATAGAGCGGAATAGCACCGAATAGGGACATATAGGGCTGAGTCGAGCCCAATCGAGCCCAATCGAGCCCGATCAAGTCAAATCGACCAGATTCGAGCTGAATGGAGCCGAATGGAGCTGGAATGAGCCAAATAGAGACACAGAAAATGAGCCAAGCTAGATCGAGCCAAATCGCACCTAATCGCATCCTATTGCATCGAATCTCGTCGAAGTCCATCCAATCCCACCAAAACCCATTGAATCTCATGAAATCTCACCGAATCCCGTCCAATTGTGTCCAATCGGGTCGAATCGAATGCAATCGAATTCAATAGAACAGCTTAGAGTAGTGTAGGTTAGGCTGGGATTCAATAGGGTAGGGCAGAGAGGAATAGACTAGAGAAGCATAGAGTAGAAGAGAAGAGAATACAAAGAGTAGAATGGAGTAGAGTGGAGTAGAGTAGACTAGTCAGAGTCGAGTAGTGCAGAATAGAGATGAATAGATCCAATTCGAGCTGAATCGAGTCGAATGGAGAGGAAATGAGACAAATCTCCATGAATCGAATAGATTAGAGTAGAGTAGGGTGGGGGAGAAGAGAATAGAATAGTGTAGAATGGAGTCGAACAGAGTAGAATGGTGTGGAATGGAGTCGAATGGAGCCAAATAGAGACGAATAAAGTAGAAAAGAGTTGAATAGAGCTGAACAGGGCCGGATACGTTTGGATCGAGCCTAATGATGCTGAGTCGAGCAGAATCGAGCGAAATTGTCCCGATTCAAGCCAAATCGAGCTAAATCAAGCCAATTCAAGCCTAATCCCATGGAATCGCCTTGAAAGGCATTGAATCGGATCGAATCGATTAGAGTAGAGGAGGGTAGAGTAGGAGGGGTTAGACTAGAAGAGAACAGAACACAAGAGAAAGAATCGAATAGAATGAAGTAGAGACGAGTACAGTAGAATAGAGTCCAATAGAGTTGAATAGAGCCAAAGAGAGCTGAATGCAGCCGAATCCACCAAATTCGAGGTGAATCGAGAAGAATCATGTCGAATCGCGTTGAAAAGTGTCGAATCCAATCCAATAGTTTAGTGTAGGGCAGGTAAGATGAGGGGAGGGGAGGGTAGAAAAGAATAGATTAGAATAGACCAGAAAGAATAGAGAAGAGTGGACTAGAGTCAAATAGAGTCAAATCCTGCCGAAATGAGCCGAATAGAGAGGAAAAGGGCCAAGTCCAACCGAATCGAGTTGAATTCGCACAAAAAGGAGCTGATTCGAGCCGATAGGACCTGAATCAGGTCGAATCCCGTTCAAGTCTGTTGAATAGAATAGAACAGATTGCAGTAGGCTAAGTTAGAGTAGGGTAGGATAGACCAAAATGCAGTAGAACAGAACAGGATAGAAGAGAACTGAAAGACTAGAATAGGGTCGAGTAGTGCAGAGTCTAGAAGAATAGAGTTGAATATTGCCGACTAGAGCAAAATAGAGCCCAAAAGACCCAACGTGATAGAAATCAAGATGAATGGCGCCGAATCCCGCGGAATCATGCTGGATCGCGTCGAATCCCGTTGAATTGCATTGAATCCCATCCATTCAAGTCCAATCCAATCGAATCGATTAGAATAGACTAGAGAAGGGTAGAGTACAAGACAATAGAATAGAGAAGAATACAGTCGGATGGAGTAGAATGGTGTAGAATGGAGTTGAAAAGAGATAATAGAGTTGAGTAGACTCATAGAGCCATATAGAGTTGAATAGAGCCTATTCAAGCTGAATAGAACTGACCAGGGCGAAATGGAGCCGATTAGAACTGAATCGAACCGATTAGAGCCCAAGAGGGATGAATGGAGTGCAACGGAGCCGATTGGAGCCGAATCGCATCGAAATGCGTGGAATCGAATCCAGTGGAATAGATTAGAGTAGGGTTGGTTAAAATAGAGTAGAAGAGAATTGAACACAGTAAAAGAGAATAAAAAGAATACAAGAGAATCGAGTCCAAAAGGTTAGAGCAGAGCAGAATAGTGTAGAGCAGAACAGAGTCGAATAGAGTCTAAGCGAGCCAAATGGAGAAGAAACAAGGCAAATCGCGTTGAATCCCCTCGAACCAATTCCAGTCAATTAGGGTAGGGTAGAGTAAAATAGTGTTGAGTGGAGTAGAATGCTGTGCAACGCAATTGAATGGAGTCGAAAGGAGTAGAAAAGAGCCGAATAGAGCCGAATAGTGCTGAAGAGGGCCGAAGAGGGCCGAATCGAGCTGAATTGAGCCAAATCCAGTAAATCGAGCCTAATGGAGCCGAATTGAGCCGAATCCAGTTGAATCGACACCCTTCGAGCCAAATGGAGCCGAATGGACATGAATCGAACCAATTCGACCTGAATCGTGTCCAAATTCATGGAATCGAATTGAACAGATTAGAGTAGGGGAGGTTCGGGTATGGCAGGGTGGAATAGAGTAGAGTAGCATAGAATAAAACAGAAGAGAATAGAAGAGAACAGAACAATACAGAACGAATACAGAAAACAGTAGGCTAGAGTAGTGTAGAGGGAAACAGAGTAGAGTAGAATAGATTCGAACGGAGCTAAATAGAGGCAAACTGAGCCGAATCGTGTCCAAATGGGTTGAATCCAATCCAATCCAACGGATTAGAATAGAGTAGAGTTGGGTAGCATAGGGTAGGGTAGAATAGAGTAGACTAGAACAGAACAGAATAGGAAGAATAAAGAAAATAAAGAAGAGTAGACTAGAGTACGATAGAGTAGGCTAGTGTATAATAGGGTAGACTCGAATACAGCTGAGTAGAGCCGAATGGAGTCGAAATGAGAGGAATCACGTCTAATCGATTCGAGTAAATTAGAGTGGTGTAGGCTAGAGTAGAGCAGAATAGTGTAGAATGGTGTGGAATAAATAGAATGGAGTAGAATGGAGTCAAATAGAGACAAAAAGAGTAGAGAAGAGTCGAATAGAGCAGAATAGGGCCGAAAGAGGCGGAATTGAGCAGAATCGAAGCAATTCAAGCCAAACGAACCGAATAGAGCCAAATGGAATAGAATCGAGCTGATTCAAGCTTAATCACGTCGAATCCCGTTCAATGCATCCAATGCAATCCAAACGTCTAGATTAGAGAAGGGGAGAGGAGGGTGGAATAGAATAGAATAGAGTAGAGTAGACTAGGAGAGATTAGAACAGAATAGAAGGAATAGAATAGAGTAGAAAAGAGTAGGGTCGAATAGACTTGAATAGAGTCGATTAGAGACGAATAGGCCAAATAGAGACGAATAGAGAAAACAGAGCTGAATGGAGCCGAATAGAGACGTAAAGGAGCCATATAGAGCCGATTCGCACCTAATCGAGCTGAATCAAGCAGAATCACGCCGACTGTCACTGAATAGCGTCGAATCACATCGAATCACGTCGAATCGCATCAAATCACATCGTTTTGTGTCGGACCGGGTCGAATCGCTTCGGATCGCATCGGATTGCATCGAATGTCGTCGAATCACGACGAATCACGCCCCATCACGTCCAATAACTTCGAATTGCGTCCAATCTCCTAGAATTCTGCTGAATCACGTCGAATCGTATGGAATCTCGCCTAATCTCTTTGAATCCCGTCAAATGCCTTCGGACCTTGTCGAATCCCGTCAAATCCTGTCCAATCGCGTCGAAGTGAATCGAATTGAATCAAATAGATTCAAGAAGGGTGGGTTTGGGTGGGGTGCAGTAGGGTTGGGTAGGGTAGGATAGAACAGAGTCCAACAGAATAGGAGAGAACAGAACAGAAGAGAAAGAATCCAGCAGAATAGAATAGAGTAGAAAAGAGTCAGATAGTGCAGAACATAGCCGAATGGAGACAAAACAAGATGAATCGCGTTGAATCGCTTCGAATCGGGTCAAATCGAATCCATTCGAATAGATTAGGGTAGGGAAGGGTAGACGAGAATAGAGGAGAAGAGTGCAGAATGGTGTGGAATGGATTAGAACGGAGCCGACTCGAGACGAATAGAGTAGAAAAGAGTCGAATAGAGCATAGTTGGGCCGAATAGGGCCAAAGAAGGCCTAATCGAGCAGAATCCAGCAGAATCGATGCCATTGGAGCTGAATGGAGCAAAATGGAGCCCAATCGAACCGACTCGAAGCGAATTGATCTGATTCAAGCCTAATCGGGTGGAATGGCGTGAAAATGCGATGACTCGAACAGAATCAAAGATTAGAGAAGGGGAGGGGAGCGGCCGGGAGGGTAGAACAGAATAGAATAGAACAGTACATAATAGAAGGAAGAGAAGATAGCACAGTACGGTAGAGCAGAGAAGAGTAGAGTCGAATAGAGTGAAATAGTGCAGAATAGAGCTGAATAGAGCCAATTCTAGCCGAATCGAGCCCAATGGAAACAAAACGTGATGAATCGCGTCGAATAGCGTCCAATCGAATCCATTAGAATAGATTAGAGTAGGGTAGGGTAGAACAGAATAGAGTAGAATGGAGTCGAATGGAGTTGCATAGAGAAAACTAGAGTAGAAAAGAGTCGAATCGAGCCGAATAAGGCTGAACCAAGTCGAATTGAGTTGAAACAAGCTGAATCGAAGCGATTCAAGCTGAATCGAGCTGATGGTGCCGAATGAGCCGATTCAAGCCTCATCGCGTCCAATCACATTGAAATGCTTTGAATCGAATCCAATTGAATAGATTCGAAAAGGTTAGGGTAGGGTGGTTTTTGCTAGGGTAGACTAGGGTAGACGAAAGTAGACTAGAGTAGAGTAGACAAGAGAAGTCTAGACTAGTAGCCTAGACAAGACAGCTGGACTAGTCAGACTAGTGGTATAGATCAGTAGGCTAGACAACTAGCCTTGAAGAGTACCCTTGCCCTGACAAGTCCCCTAAATTCTGAATCTGAACTAGTCCCCTTGCCTTAACTAGTATCCTGAACTAGTAGCCTTGTCTGAACTAGTACCCTTAACTAGTGGCCTTGCCTTAAGTAATAGTCTTAATGTCTGCCCTTGCCTTACCAGTACCCTGAACTAGTAGCCCTGCCTTAACTAGTACCCTGGCCTTCACCAGTAGCCTTCACTAGTACCCTGGCCTTCACTAGTAGCCTTGCCTCAACTAGTACCCTTCACTAGTACCCTCGCATTAACTAGTTGTCTTAACTAGTACCTGGCCTTCTCAGTCCCCATAAGTCCTACCCTGGCCTTAACCAGCTGCCTTAACTGGTACCCTGGTCTTAACTAGTAGTATTCACTTGTACCCTTGAATCCACTGGTAGCCTAAACTAGTCGTCTTGCCTTAAGTAGTAGCCTTCGCTTGGACCTTGCCTTAACTAGTATCCTTAACTAGTACCTGTGCCTTAACTAGTACAGCGGCCATAACGAATAGCCTGA
The DNA here is from genome assembly GCF_030014295.1 of Loxodonta africana. Taxonomy (NCBI): domain Eukaryota; kingdom Metazoa; phylum Chordata; class Mammalia; order Proboscidea; family Elephantidae; genus Loxodonta; species Loxodonta africana. The sequence goes on from NW_026974824.1 coordinate 699,666, forward strand.
ACTAGTAGCCTTGTCTGAATTAGTACCCGGAACTAGTAGCCTTGCTTTAAGTAATAGTCTTAACGTCTGCCCTTGCCTTCCTAGTACCCTTAACTAGTAGCCAAGCCTTCACTGCTACCCCTAACTAGTAGCCTTGCCTTAACTAGTAGCCTTGCCTTAACCAGTTGCCTTAACTAGGACCCTGGCCTTAACTAGAAGTATCAACTTGTAAACTTGCATCAGAGTAGCCTTAACTAGTACTCTTGCCTTAAGTAGTGGGCTGAACTAGTACTCGTGCCTTAGCTAGTACTCTTAACTAGTACAGTGCCCCTAACTCGTATCCTGAACTAGTAGCCTTCTCTTAACTAGTACCCTTAACTAGTAGCCTTGCCTTCACTGGTACCCTGGCCTTCTCCAGTAGCCTTAACTCAGACCCTGGCCTTCACTGGCAGCCTTAAGTAGTACCCTTAACTAGTACCCTCGCATTCACTAGTAGTCTGAACTAGTACCCTGGCCGTATCAGTACCCAGAACTACTACCCTTGCCGTAGCCAGTTGCCTTAAGTAGTACCCTGGCCTTAACTAGTAGTATTCACTTGTATTCTTGCATCAACTAGTAGCCTTAACTAGGCCTCTTGCCTTCAGTAGTGGCCTGAACTAGTACTCGTGCCTTAGCTAGTACTCTTAACTAGTACAGTGCCCCTAACTCATATCCTGAACTAGTAGCCTTCTCTAAACTAGTACCCTTCACTAGTACCCTTGCCTTCACTAGTACCCTGGCCTTCTCCAGTAGCCTTAACTCAGACCCTGGCCTTCACTGGCAGCCTTAAGTAGTACCCTTAACTAGTACCCTCGCATTCACTAGTAGCCTGAACTAGTACCCTGGCCGTATCAGTACCCAGAACTACTACCCTTGCCGTAACCAGTTGCCTTAAGTAGTACCCTGGCCTTAACTAGTAGTATTCACTTGTATTCTTGCATCAACTAGTAGCCTTAACTAGGACTCTTGCCTTAAGCAGTGGCCTGAATTTGTACCTTGCCTTAACTAGCAGCCTTAACTAGCACCCGTGCCTTTACTAGTACTCTTAACTAGTACAGTGGCCCTAACTAGTAGCCTGAACTAGTCCCCTTGCCTTAGGTAGTCCCTTTTCCAAACTAGTACCCTTCTTGAGTACCCCTTTTTTTATGGAGTAGGGTATGGTCCAGTAGGGTGTCATAAGGTAGGGTAGCATACGGTAGAACAGAGAAAACAGAATCCAATAGAATAGAAGAGGATAAGTCAGGATAGCTTAGTTTCGTGTAGGGTATGGTAGAGTAGCATAGGAAGGAATAGAGAAAAGAGAAAACGAGAATCCAATACAACAGAATCGAAAAGAAGAGACTAGATGAGGAAAGACTAGGGCGGGATAGGGTTCTGTCGAATAGAAGAGCGTAGAATGGTGTGGAATGGAGTCAAATGCAGTCAAACCGAGATGAATAGACGAGAAAAGAGTTGAATAGAGCGGAATAGCACCGAATAGGGACATATAGGGCTGAGTCGAGCCCAATCGAGCCCAATCGAGCCCGATCAAGTCAAATCGACCAGATTCGAGCTGAATGGAGCCGAATGGAGCTGGAATGAGCCAAATAGAGACACAGAAAATGAGCCAAGCTAGATCGAGCCAAATCGCACCTAATCGCATCCTATTGCATCGAATCTCGTCGAAGTCCATCCAATCCCACCAAAACCCATTGAATCTCATGAAATCTCACCGAATCCCGTCCAATTGTGTCCAATCGGGTCGAATCGAATGCAATCGAATTCAATAGAACAGCTTAGAGTAGTGTAGGTTAGGCTGGGATTCAATAGGGTAGGGCAGAGAGGAATAGACTAGAGAAGCATAGAGTAGAAGAGAAGAGAATACAAAGAGTAGAATGGAGTAGAGTGGAGTAGAGTAGACTAGTCAGAGTCGAGTAGTGCAGAATAGAGATGAATAGATCCAATTCGAGCTGAATCGAGTCGAATGGAGAGGAAATGAGACAAATCTCCATGAATCGAATAGATTAGAGTAGAGTAGGGTGGGGGAGAAGAGAATAGAATAGTGTAGAATGGAGTCGAACAGAGTAGAATGGTGTGGAATGGAGTCGAATGGAGCCAAATAGAGACGAATAAAGTAGAAAAGAGTTGAATAGAGCTGAACAGGGCCGGATACGTTTGGATCGAGCCTAATGATGCTGAGTCGAGCAGAATCGAGCGAAATTGTCCCGATTCAAGCCAAATCGAGCTAAATCAAGCCAATTCAAGCCTAATCCCATGGAATCGCCTTGAAAGGCATTGAATCGGATCGAATCGATTAGAGTAGAGGAGGGTAGAGTAGGAGGGGTTAGACTAGAAGAGAACAGAACACAAGAGAAAGAATCGAATAGAATGAAGTAGAGACGAGTACAGTAGAATAGAGTCCAATAGAGTTGAATAGAGCCAAAGAGAGCTGAATGCAGCCGAATCCACCAAATTCGAGGTGAATCGAGAAGAATCATGTCGAATCGCGTTGAAAAGTGTCGAATCCAATCCAATAGTTTAGTGTAGGGCAGGTAAGATGAGGGGAGGGGAGGGTAGAAAAGAATAGATTAGAATAGACCAGAAAGAATAGAGAAGAGTGGACTAGAGTCAAATAGAGTCAAATCCTGCCGAAATGAGCCGAATAGAGAGGAAAAGGGCCAAGTCCAACCGAATCGAGTTGAATTCGCACAAAAAGGAGCTGATTCGAGCCGATAGGACCTGAATCAGGTCGAATCCCGTTCAAGTCTGTTGAATAGAATAGAACAGATTGCAGTAGGCTAAGTTAGAGTAGGGTAGGATAGACCAAAATGCAGTAGAACAGAACAGGATAGAAGAGAACTGAAAGACTAGAATAGGGTCGAGTAGTGCAGAGTCTAGAAGAATAGAGTTGAATATTGCCGACTAGAGCAAAATAGAGCCCAAAAGACCCAACGTGATAGAAATCAAGATGAATGGCGCCGAATCCCGCGGAATCATGCTGGATCGCGTCGAATCCCGTTGAATTGCATTGAATCCCATCCATTCAAGTCCAATCCAATCGAATCGATTAGAATAGACTAGAGAAGGGTAGAGTACAAGACAATAGAATAGAGAAGAATACAGTCGGATGGAGTAGAATGGTGTAGAATGGAGTTGAAAAGAGATAATAGAGTTGAGTAGACTCATAGAGCCATATAGAGTTGAATAGAGCCTATTCAAGCTGAATAGAACTGACCAGGGCGAAATGGAGCCGATTAGAACTGAATCGAACCGATTAGAGCCCAAGAGGGATGAATGGAGTGCAACGGAGCCGATTGGAGCCGAATCGCATCGAAATGCGTGGAATCGAATCCAGTGGAATAGATTAGAGTAGGGTTGGTTAAAATAGAGTAGAAGAGAATTGAACACAGTAAAAGAGAATAAAAAGAATACAAGAGAATCGAGTCCAAAAGGTTAGAGCAGAGCAGAATAGTGTAGAGCAGAACAGAGTCGAATAGAGTCTAAGCGAGCCAAATGGAGAAGAAACAAGGCAAATCGCGTTGAATCCCCTCGAACCAATTCCAGTCAATTAGGGTAGGGTAGAGTAAAATAGTGTTGAGTGGAGTAGAATGCTGTGCAACGCAATTGAATGGAGTCGAAAGGAGTAGAAAAGAGCCGAATAGAGCCGAATAGTGCTGAAGAGGGCCGAAGAGGGCCGAATCGAGCTGAATTGAGCCAAATCCAGTAAATCGAGCCTAATGGAGCCGAATTGAGCCGAATCCAGTTGAATCGACACCCTTCGAGCCAAATGGAGCCGAATGGACATGAATCGAACCAATTCGACCTGAATCGTGTCCAAATTCATGGAATCGAATTGAACAGATTAGAGTAGGGGAGGTTCGGGTATGGCAGGGTGGAATAGAGTAGAGTAGCATAGAATAAAACAGAAGAGAATAGAAGAGAACAGAACAATACAGAACGAATACAGAAAACAGTAGGCTAGAGTAGTGTAGAGGGAAACAGAGTAGAGTAGAATAGATTCGAACGGAGCTAAATAGAGGCAAACTGAGCCGAATCGTGTCCAAATGGGTTGAATCCAATCCAATCCAACGGATTAGAATAGAGTAGAGTTGGGTAGCATAGGGTAGGGTAGAATAGAGTAGACTAGAACAGAACAGAATAGGAAGAATAAAGAAAATAAAGAAGAGTAGACTAGAGTACGATAGAGTAGGCTAGTGTATAATAGGGTAGACTCGAATACAGCTGAGTAGAGCCGAATGGAGTCGAAATGAGAGGAATCACGTCTAATCGATTCGAGTAAATTAGAGTGGTGTAGGCTAGAGTAGAGCAGAATAGTGTAGAATGGTGTGGAATAAATAGAATGGAGTAGAATGGAGTCAAATAGAGACAAAAAGAGTAGAGAAGAGTCGAATAGAGCAGAATAGGGCCGAAAGAGGCGGAATTGAGCAGAATCGAAGCAATTCAAGCCAAACGAACCGAATAGAGCCAAATGGAATAGAATCGAGCTGATTCAAGCTTAATCACGTCGAATCCCGTTCAATGCATCCAATGCAATCCAAACGTCTAGATTAGAGAAGGGGAGAGGAGGGTGGAATAGAATAGAATAGAGTAGAGTAGACTAGAAGAGATTAGAACAGAATAGAAGGAATAGAATAGAGTAGAAAAGAGTAGGGTCGAATAGACTTGAATAGAGTCGATTAGAGACGAATAGGCCAAATAGAGACGAATAGAGAAAACAGAGCTGAATGGAGCCGAATAGAGACGTAAAGGAGCCATATAGAGCCGATTCGCACCTAATCGAGCTGAATCAAGCAGAATCACGCCGACTGTCACTGAATAGCGTCGAATCACATCGAATCACGTCGAATCGCATCAAATCACATCGTTTTGTGTCGGACCGGGTCGAATCGCTTCGGATCGCATCGGATTGCATCGAATGTCGTCGAATCACGACGAATCACGCCCCATCACGTCCAATAACTTCGAATTGCGTCCAATCTCCTAGAATTCTGCTGAATCACGTCGAATCGTATGGAATCTCGCCTAATCTCTTTGAATCCCGTCAAATGCCTTCGGACCTTGTCGAATCCCGTCAAATCCTGTCCAATCGCGTCGAAGTGAATCGAATTGAATCAAATAGATTCAAGAAGGGTGGGTTTGGGTGGGGTGCAGTAGGGTTGGGTAGGGTAGGATAGAACAGAGTCCAACAGAATAGGAGAGAACAGAACAGAAGAGAAAGAATCCAGCAGAATAGAATAGAGTAGACATCGAGAGATAGTATTAGAACATAGCCGAATGGAGACAAAACAAGATGAATCGCGTTGAATCGCTTCGAATCGGGTCAAATCGAATCCATTCGAATAGATTAGGGTAGGGAAGGGTAGACGAGAATAGAGGAGAAGAGTGCAGAATGGTGTGGAATGGATTAGAACGGAGCCGACTCGAGACGAATAGAGTAGAAAAGAGTCGAATAGAGCATAGTTGGGCCGAATAGGGCCAAAGAAGGCCTAATCGAGCAGAATCCAGCAGAATCGATGCCATTGGAGCTGAATGGAGCAAAATGGAGCCCAATCGAACCGACTCGAAGCGAATTGATCTGATTCAAGCCTAATCGGGTGGAATGGCGTGAAAATGCGATGACTCGAACAGAATCAAAGATTAGAGAAGGGGAGGGGAGCGGCCGGGAGGGTAGAACAGAATAGAATAGAACAGTACATAATAGAAGGAAGAGAAGATAGCACAGTACGGTAGAGCAGAGAAGAGTAGAGTCGAATAGAGTGAAATAGTGCAGAATAGAGCTGAATAGAGCCAATTCTAGCCGAATCGAGCCCAATGGAAACAAAACGTGATGAATCGCGTCGAATAGCGTCCAATCGAATCCATTAGAATAGATTAGAGTAGGGTAGGGTAGAACAGAATAGAGTAGAATGGAGTCGAATGGAGTTGCATAGAGAAAACTAGAGTAGAAAAGAGTCGAATCGAGCCGAATAAGGCTGAACCAAGTCGAATTGAGTTGAAACAAGCTGAATCGAAGCGATTCAAGCTGAATCGAGCTGATGGTGCCGAATGAGCCGATTCAAGCCTCATCGCGTCCAATCACATTGAAATGCTTTGAATCGAATCCAATTGAATAGATTCGAAAAGGTTAGGGTAGGGTGGTTTTTGCTAGGGTAGACTAGGGTAGACGAAAGTAGACTAGAGTAGAGTAGACAAGAGAAGTCTAGACTAGTAGCCTAGACAAGACAGCTGGACTAGTCAGACTAGTGGTATAGATCAGTAGGCTAGACAACTAGCCTTGAAGAGTACCCTTGCCCTGACAAGTCCCCTAAATTCTGAATCTGAACTAGTCCCCTTGCCTTAACTAGTATCCTGAACTAGTAGCCTTGTCTGAACTAGTACCCTTAACTAGTGGCCTTGCCTTAAGTAATAGTCTTAATGTCTGCCCTTGCCTTACCAGTACCCTGAACTAGTAGCCCTGCCTTAACTAGTACCCTGGCCTTCACCAGTAGCCTTCACTAGTACCCTGGCCTTCACTAGTAGCCTTGCCTCAACTAGTACCCTTCACTAGTACCCTCGCATTAACTAGTTGTCTTAACTAGTACCTGGCCTTCTCAGTCCCCATAAGTCCTACCCTGGCCTTAACCAGCTGCCTTAACTGGTACCCTGGTCTTAACTAGTAGTATTCACTTGTACCCTTGAATCCACTGGTAGCCTAAACTAGTCGTCTTGCCTTAAGTAGTAGCCTTCGCTTGGACCTTGCCTTAACTAGTATCCTTAACTAGTACCTGTGCCTTAACTAGTACAGCGGCCATAACGAATAGCCTGAACTAGTAGCCTTGTCTGAATTAGTACCCGGAACTAGTAGCCTTGCTTTAAGTAATAGTCTTAACGTCTGCCCTTGCCTTCCTAGTACCCTTAACTAGTAGCCAAGCCTTCACTGCTACCCCTAACTAGTAGCCTTGCCTTAACTAGTAGCCTTGCCTTAACCAGTTGCCTTAACTAGGACCCTGGCCTTAACTAGAAGTATCAACTTGTAAACTTGCATCAGAGTAGCCTTAACTAGTACTCTTGCCTTAAGTAGTGGGCTGAACTAGTACTCGTGCCTTAGCTAGTACTCTTAACTAGTACAGTGCCCCTAACTCGTATCCTGAACTAGTAGCCTTCTCTTAACTAGTACCCTTAACTAGTAGCCTTGCCTTCACTGGTACCCTGGCCTTCTCCAGTAGCCTTAACTCAGACCCTGGCCTTCACTGGCAGCCTTAAGTAGTACCCTTAACTAGTACCCTCGCATTCACTAGTAGTCTGAACTAGTACCCTGGCCGTATCAGTACCCAGAACTACTACCCTTGCCGTAGCCAGTTGCCTTAAGTAGTACCCTGGCCTTAACTAGTAGTATTCACTTCTATTCTTGCATCAACTAGTAGCCTTAACTAGGCCTCTTGCCTTCAGTAGTGGCCTGAACTAGTACTCGTGCCTTAGCTAGTACTCTTAACTAGTACAGTGCCCCTAACTCATATCCTGAACTAGTAGCCTTCTCTAAACTAGTACCCTTCACTAGTACCCTTGCCTTCACTAGTACCCTGGCCTTCTCCAGTAGCCTTAACTCAGACCCTGGCCTTCACTGGCAGCCTTAAGTAGTACCCTTAACTAGTACCCTCGCATTCACTAGTAGCCTGAACTAGTACCCTGGCCGTATCAGTACCCAGAACTACTACCCTTGCCGTAACCAGTTGCCTTAAGTAGTACCCTGGCCTTAACTAGTAGTATTCACTTGTATTCTTGCATCAACTAGTAGCCTTAACTAGGACTCTTGCCTTAAGCAGTGGCCTGAATTTGTACCTTGCCTTAACTAGCAGCCTTAACTAGCACCCGTGCCTTTACTAGTACTCTTAACTAGTACAGTGGCCCTAACTAGTAGCCTGAACTAGTCCCCTTGCCTTAGGTAGTCCCTTTTCCAAACTAGTACCCTTCTTGAGTACCCCTTTTTTTATGGAGTAGGGTATGGTCCAGTAGGGTGTCATAAGGTAGGGTAGCATACGGTAGAACAGAGAAAACAGAATCCAATAGAATAGAAGAGGATAAGTCAGGATAGCTTAGTTTCGTGTAGGGTATGGTAGAGTAGCATAGGAAGGAATAGAGAAAAGAGAAAACGAGAATCCAATACAACAGAATCGAAAAGAAGAGACTAGATGAGGAAAGACTAGGGCGGGATAGGGTTCTGTCGAATAGAAGAGCGTAGAATGGTGTGGAATGGAGTCAAATGCAGTCAAACCGAGATGAATAGACGAGAAAAGAGTTGAATAGAGCGGAATAGCACCGAATAGGGACATATAGGGCTGAGTCGAGCCCAATCGAGCCCAATCGAGCCCGATCAAGTCAAATCGACCAGATTCGAGCTGAATGGAGCCGAATGGAGCTGGAATGAGCCAAATAGAGACACAGAAAATGAGCCAAGCTAGATCGAGCCAAATCGCACCTAATCGCATCCTATTGCATTGAATCTCGTCGAAGTCCATCCAATCCCACCAAAACCCATTGAATCTCATGAAATCTCACCGAATCCCGTCCAATTGTGTCCAATCGGGTCGAATCGAATGCAATCGAATTCAATAGAACAGCTTAGAGTAGTGTAGGTTAGGCTGGGATTCAATAGGGTAGGGCAGAGAGGAATAGACTAGAGAAGCATAGAGTAGAAGAGAAGAGAATACAAAGAGTAGAATGGAGTAGAGTGGAGTAGAGTAGAATAGTCAGAGTCGAGTAGTGCAGAATAGAGATGAATAGATCCAATTCGAGCTGAATCGAGTCGAATGGAGAGGAAATGAGACAAATCTCCATGAATCGAATAGATTAGAGTAGAGTAGGGTGGGGGAGAAGAGAATAGAATAGTGTAGAATGGAGTCGAACAGAGTAGAATGGTGTGGAATGGAGTCGAATGGAGCCAAATAGAGACGAATAAAGTAGAAAAGAGTTGAATAGAGCTGAACAGGGCCGGATACGTTTGGATCGAGCCTAATGATGCTGAGTCGAGCAGAATCGAGCGAAATTGTCCCGATTCAAGCCAAATCGAGCTAAATCAAGCCAATTCAAGCCTAATCCCATGGAATCGCCTTGAAAGGCATTGAATCGGATCGAATCGATTAGAGTAGAGGAGGGTAGAGTAGGAGGGGTTAGACTAGAAGAGAACAGAACACAAGAGAAAGAATCGAATAGAATGAAGTAGAGACGAGTACAGTAGAATAGAGTCCAATAGAGTTGAATAGAGCCAAAGAGAGCTGAATGCAGCCGAATCCACCAAATTCGAGGTGAATCGAGAAGAATCATGTCGAATCGCGTTGAAAAGTGTCGAATCCAATCCAATAGTTTAGTGTAGGGCAGGTAAGATGAGGGGAGGGGAGGGTAGAAAAGAATAGATTAGAATAGACCAGAAAGAATAGAGAAGAGTAGACTAGAGTCAAATAGAGTCAAATCCTGCCGAAATGAGCCGAATAGAGAGGAAAAGGGCCAAGTCCAACCGAATCGAGTTGAATTCGCACAAAAAGGAGCTGATTCGAGCCGATAGGACCTGAATCAGGTCGAATCCCGTTCAAGTCTGTTGAATAGAATAGAACAGATTGCAGTAGGCTAAGTTAGAGTAGGGTAGGATAGACCAAAATGCAGTAGAACAGAACAGGATAGAAGAGAACTGAAAGACTAGAATAGGGTCGAGTAGTGCAGAGTCTAGAAGAATAGAGTTGAATATTGCCGACTAGAGCAAAATAGAGCCCAAAAGACCCAACGTGATAGAAATCAAGATGAATGGCGCCGAATCCCGCGGAATCATGCTGGATCGCGTCGAATCCCGTTGAATTGCATTGAATCCCATCCATTCAAGTCCAATCCAATCGAATCGATTAGAATAGACTAGAGAAGGGTAGAGTACAAGACAATAGAATAGAGAAGAATACAGTCGGATGGAGTAGAATGGTGTAGAATGGAGTTGAAAAGAGATAATAGAGTTGAGTAGACTCATAGAGCCATATAGAGTTGAATAGAGCCTATTCAAGCTGAATAGAACTGACCAGGGCGAAATGGAGCCGATTAGAACTGAATCGAACCGATTAGAGCCCAAGAGGGATGAATGGAGTGCAACGGAGCCGATTGGAGCCGAATCGCATCGAAATGCGTGGAATCGAATCCAGTGGAATAGATTAGAGTAGGGTTGGTTAAAATAGAGTAGAAGAGAATTGAACACAGTAAAAGAGAATAAAAAGAATACAAGAGAATCGAGTCCAAAAGGTTAGAGCAGAGCAGAATAGTGTAGAGCAGAACAGAGTCGAATAGAGTCTAAGCGAGCCAAATGGAGAAGAAACAAGGCAAATCGCGTTGAATCCCCTCGAACCAATTCCAGTCAATTAGGGTAGGGTAGAGTAAAATAGTGTTGAGTGGAGTAGAATGCTGTGCAACGCAATCGAATGGAGTCGAAAGGAGTAGAAAAGAGCCGAATAGAGCCGAATAGTGCTGAAGAGGGCCGAAGAGGGCCGAATCGAGCTGAATTGAGCCAAATCCAGTAAATCGAGCCTAATGGAGCCGAATTGAGCCGAATCCAGTTGAATCGACACCCTTCGAGCCAAATGGAGCCGAATGGACATGAATCGAACCAATTCGACGTGAATCGTGTCCAAATTCATGGAATCGAATTGAACAGATTAGAGTAGGGGAGGTTCGGGTATGGCAGGGTGGAATAGAGTAGAGTAGCATAGAATAAAACAGAAGAGAATAGAAGAGAACAGAACAATACAGAACGAATACAGAAAACAGTAGGCTAGAGTAGTGTAGAGGGAAACAGAGTAGAGTAGAATAGATTCGAACGGAGCTAAATAGAGGCAAACTGAGCCGAATCGTGTCCAAATGGGTTGAATCCAATCCAATCCAACGGATTAGAATAGAGTAGAGTTGGGTAGCATAGGGTAGGGTAGAATAGAGTAGACTAGAACAGAACAGAATAGGAAGAATAAAGAAAATAAAGAAGAGTAGACTAGAGTACGATAGAGTAGGCTAGTGTATAATAGGGTAGACTCGAATACAGCTGAGTAGAGCCGAATGGAGTCGAAATGAGAGGAATCACGTCTAATCGATTCGAGTAAATTAGAGTGGTGTAGGCTAGAGTAGAGCAGAATAGTGTAGAATGGTGTGGAATAAATAGAATGGAGTAGAATGGAGTCAAATAGAGACAAAAAGAGTAGAGAAGAGTCGAATAGAGCAGAATAGGGCCGAAAGAGGCGGAATTGAGCAGAATCGAAGCAATTCAAGCCAAACGAACCGAATAGAGCCAAATGGAATAGAATCGAGCTGATTCAAGCTTAATCACGTCGAATCCCGTTCAATGCATCCAATGCAATCCAAACGTCTAGATTAGAGAAGGGGAGAGGAGGGTGGAATAGAATAGAATAGAGTAGAGTAGACTAGAAGAGATTAGAACAGAATAGAAGGAATAGAATAGAGTAGAAAAGAGTAGGGTCGAATAGACTTGAATAGAGTCGATTAGAGACGAATAGGCCAAATAGAGACGAATAGAGAAAACAGAGCTGAATGGAGCCGAATAGAGACGTAAAGGAGCCATATAGAGCCGATTCGCACCTAATCGAGCTGAATCAAGCAGAATCACGCCGACTGTCACTGAATAGCGTCGAATCACATCGAATCACGTCGAATCGCATCAAATCACATCGTTTTGTGTCGGACCGGGTCGAATCGCTTCGGATCGCATCGGATTGCATCGAATGTCGTCGAATCACGACGAATCACGCCCCATCACGTCCAATAACTTCGAATTGCGTCCAATCTCCTAGAATTCTGCTGAATCACGTCGAATCGTATGGAATCTCGCCTAATCTCTTTGAATCCCGTCAAATGCCTTCGGACCTTGTCGAATCCCGTCAAATCCTGTCCAATCGCGTCGAAGTGAATCGAATTGAATCAAATAGATTCAAGAAGGGTGGGTTTGGGTGGGGTGCAGTAGGGTTGGGTAGGGTAGGATAGAACAGAGTCCAACAGAATAGGAGAGAACAGAACAGAAGAGAAAGAATCCAGCAGAATAGAATAGAGTAGAAAAGAGTCCGATAGTGCAGAACATAGCCGAATGGAGACAAAACAAGATGAATCGCGTTGAATCGCTTCGAATCGGGTCAAATCGAATCCATTCGAATAGATTAGGGTAGGGAAGGGTAGACGAGAATAGAGGAGAAGAGTGCAGAATGGTGTGGAATGGATTAGAACGGAGCCGACTCGAGACGAATAGAGTAGAAAAGAGTCGAATAGAGCATAGTTGGGCCGAATAGGGCCAAAGAAGGCCTAATCGAGCAGAGTCCAGCAGAATCGATGCCATTGGAGCTGAATGGAGCAAAATGGAGCCCAATCGAACCGACTCGAAGCGAATTGATCTGATTCAAGCCTAATCGGGTGGAATGGCGTGAAAATGCGATGACTCGAACAGAATCAAAGATTAGAGAAGGGGAGGGGAGCGGCCGGGAGGGTAGAACAGAATAGAATAGAACAGTACATAATAGAAGGAAGAGAAGATAGCACAGTACGGTAGAGCAGAGAAGAGTAGAGTCGAATAGAGTGAAATAGTGCAGAATAGAGCTGAATAGAGCCAATTCTAGCCGAATCGAGCCCAATGGAAACAAAACGTGATGAATCGCGTCGAATAGCGTCCAATCGAATCCATTAGAATAGATTAGAGTAGGGTAGGGTAGAACAGAATAGAGTAGAATGGAGTCGAATGGAGTTGCATAGAGAAAACTAGAGTAGAAAAGAGTCGAATCGAGCCGAATAAGGCTGAACCAAGTCGAATTGAGTTGAAACAAGCTGAATCGAAGCGATTCAAGCTGAATCGAGCTGATGGTGCCGAATGAGCCGATTCAAGCCTCATCGCGTCCAATCACATTGAAATGCTTTGAATCGAATCCAATTGAATAGATTCGAAAAGGTTAGGGTAGGGTGGTTTTTGCTAGGGTAGACTAGGGTAGACGAAAGTAGACTAGAGTAGAGTAGACAAGAGAAGTCTAGACTAGTAGCCTAGACAAGACAGCTGGACTAGTCAGACTAGTGGTATAGATCAGTAGGCTAGACAACTAGCCTTGAAGAGTACCCTTGCCCTGACAAGTCCCCTAAATTCTGAATCTGAACTAGTCCCCTTGCCTTAACTAGTATCCTGAACTAGTAGCCTTGTCTGAACTAGTACCCTTAACTAGTAGCCTTGCCTTAAGTAATAGTCTTAATGTCTGCCCTTGCCTTACCAGTACCCTGAACTAGTAGCCCTGCCTTAACTAGTACCCTGGCCTTCACCAGTAGCCTTCACTAGTACCCTGGCCTTCACTAGTAGCCTTGCCTCAACTAGTACCCTTCACTAGTACCCTCGCATTAACTAGTTGTCTTAACTAGTACCTGGCCTTCTCAGTCCCCATAAGTCCTACCCTGACCTTAACCAGCTGCCTTAACTGGTACCCTGGTCTTAACTAGTAGTATTCACTTGTACCCTTGAATCCACTGGTAGCCTAAACTAGTCGTCTTGCCTTAAGTAGTAGCCTTCGCTTGGACCTTGCCTTAACTAGTATCCTTAACTAGTACCTGTGCCTTAACTAGTACAGCGGCCATAACGAATAGCCTGAACTAGTAGCCTTGTCTGAATTAGTACCCGGAACTAGTAGCCTTGCTTTAAGTAATAGTCTTAACGTCTGCCCTTGCCTTCCTAGTACCCTTAACTAGTAGCCAAGCCTTCACTACTACCCCTAACTAGTAGCCTTGCCTTAAGTAGTAGCCTTGCCTTAACCAGTTGCCTTAACTAGGACCCTGGCCTTAACTAGAAGTATCAACTTGTAAACTTGCATCAGAGTAGCCTTAACTAGTACTCTTGCCTTAAGTAGTGGGCTGAACTAGTACTCGTGCCTTAGCTAGTACTCTTAACTAGTACAGTGCCCCTAACTCGTATCCTGAACTAGTAGCCTTCTCTTAACTAGTACCCTTAACTAGTAGCCTTGCCTTCACTGGTACCCTGGCCTTCTCCAGTAGCCTTAACTCAGACCCTGGCCTTCACTGGCAGCCTTAAGTAGTACCCTTAACTAGTACCCTCGCATTCACTAGTAGTCTGAACTAGTACCCTGGCCGTATCAGTACCCAGAACTACTACCCTTGCCGTAGCCAGTTGCCTTAAGTAGTACCCTGGCCTTAACTAGTAGTATTCACTTGTATTCTTGCATCAACTAGTAGCCTTAACTAGGCCTCTTGCCTTCAGTAGTGGCCTGAACTAGTACTCGTGCCTTAGCTAGTACTCTTAACTAGTACAGTGCCCCTAACTCGTATCCTGAACTAGTAGCCTTCTCTTAACTAGTACCCTTAACTAGTAGCCTTGCCTTCACTGGTACCCTGGCCTTCTCCAGTAGCCTTAACTCAGACCCTGGCCTTCACTGGCAGCCTTAAGTAGTACCCTTAACTAGTACCCTCGCATTCACTAGTAGTCTGAACTAGTACCCTGGCCGTATCAGTACCCAGAACTACTACCCTTGCCGTAGCCAGTTGCCTTAAGTAGTACCCTGGCCTTAACTAGTAGTATTCACTTGTATTCTTGCATCAACTAGTAGCCTTAACTAGGCCTCTTGCCTTCAGTAGTGGCCTGAACTAGTACTCGTGCCTTAGCTAGTACTCTTAACTAGTACAGTGCCCCTAACTCATATCCTGAACTAGTAGCCTTCTCTAAACTAGTACCCTTCACTAGTACCCTTGCCTTCACTAGTACCCTGGCCTTCTCCAGTAGCCTTAACTCAGACCCTGGCCTTCACTGGCAGCCTTAAGTAGTACCCTTAACTAGTACCCTCGCATTCACTAGTAGCCTGAACTAGTACCCTGGCCGTATCAGTACCCAGAACTACTACCCTTGCCGTAACCAGTTGCCTTAAGTAGTACCCTGGCCTTAACTAGTAGTATTCACTTGTATTCTTGCATCAACTAGTAGCCTTAACTAGGACTCTTGCCTTAAGCAGTGGCCTGAATTTGTACCTTGCCTTAACTAGCAGCCTTAACTAGCACCCGTGCCTTTACTAGTACTCTTAACTAGTACAGTGGCCCTAACTAGTAGCCTGAACTAGTCCCCTTGCCTTAGGTAGTCCCTTTTCCAAACTAGTACCCTTCTTGAGTACCCCTTTTTTTATGGAGTAGGGTATGGTCCAGTAGGGTGTCATAAGGTAGGGTAGCATACGGTAGAACAGAGAAAACAGAATCCAATAGAATAGAAGAGGATAAGTCAGGATAGCTTAGTTTCGTGTAGGGTATGGTAGAGTAGCATAGGAAGGAATAGAGAAAAGAGAAAACGAGAATCCAATACAACAGAATCGAAAAGAAGAGACTAGATGAGGAAAGACTAGGGCGGGATAGGGTTCTGTCGAATAGAAGAGCGTAGAATGGTGTGGAATGGAGTCAAATGCAGTCAAACCGAGATGAATAGACGAGAAAAGAGTTGAATAGAGCGGAATAGCACCGAATAGGGACATATAGGGCTGAGTCGAGCCCAATCGAGCCCAATCGAGCCCGATCAAGTCAAATCGACCAGATTCGAGCTGAATGGAGCCGAATGGAGCTGGAATGAGCCAAATAGAGACACAGAAAATGAGCCAAGCTAGATCGAGCCAAATCGCACCTAATCGCATCCTATTGCATCGAATCTCGTCGAAGTCCATCCAATCCCACCAAAACCCATTGAATCTCATGAAATCTCACCGAATCCCGTCCAATTGTGTCCAATCGGGTCGAATCGAATGCAATCGAATTCAATAGAACAGCTTAGAGTAGTGTAGGTTAGGCTGGGATTCAATAGGGTAGGGCAGAGAGGAATAGACTAGAGAAGCATAGAGTAGAAGAGAAGAGAATACAAAGAGTAGAATGGAGTAGAGTGGAGTAGAGTAGACTAGTCAGAGTCGAGTAGTGCAGAATAGAGATGAATAGATCCAATTCGAGCTGAATCGAGTCGAATGGAGAGGAAATGAGACAAATCTCCATGAATCGAATAGATTAGAGTAGAGTAGGGTGGGGGAGAAGAGAATAGAATAGTGTAGAATGGAGTCGAACAGAGTAGAATGGTGTGGAATGGAGTCGAATGGAGCCAAATAGAGACGAATAAAGTAGAAAAGAGTTGAATAGAGCTGAACAGGGCCGGATACGTTTGGATCGAGCCTAATGATGCTGAGTCGAGCAGAATCGAGCGAAATTGTCCCGATTCAAGCCAAATCGAGCTAAATCAAGCCAATTCAAGCCTAATCCCATGGAATCGCCTTGAAAGGCATTGAATCGGATCGAATCGATTAGAGTAGAGGAGGGTAGAGTAGGAGGGGTTAGACTAGAACAGAACAGAACACAAGAGAAAGAATCGAATAGAATGAAGTAGAGACGAGTACAGTAGAATAGAGTCCAATAGAGTTGAATAGAGCCAAAGAGAGCTGAATGCAGCCGAATCCACCAAATTCGAGGTGAATCGAGAAGAATCATGTCGAATCGCGTTGAAAAGTGTCGAATCCAATCCAATAGTTTAGTGTAGGGCAGGTAAGATGAGGGGAGGGGAGGGTAGAAAAGAATAGATTAGAATAGACCAGAAAGAATAGAGAAGAGTAGACTAGAGTCAAATAGAGTCAAATCCTGCCGAAATGAGCCGAATAGAGAGGAAAAGGGCCAAGTCCAACCGAATCGAGTTGAATTCGCACAAAAAGGAGCTGATTCGAGCCGATAGGACCTGAATCAGGTCGAATCCCGTTCAAGTCTGTTGAATAGAATAGAACAGATTGCAGTAGGCTAAGTTAGAGTAGGGTAGGATAGACCAAAATGCAGTAGAACAGAACAGGATAGAAGAGAACTGAAAGACTAGAATAGGGTCGAGTAGTGCAGAGTCTAGAAGAATAGAGTTGAATATTGCCGACTAGAGCAAAATAGAGCCCAAAAGACCCAACGTGATAGAAATCAAGATGAATGGCGCCGAATCCCGCGGAATCATGCTGGATCGCGTCGAATCCCGTTGAATTGCATTGAATCCCATCCATTCAAGTCCAATCCAATCGAATCGATTAGAATAGACTAGAGAAGGGTAGAGTACAAGACAATAGAATAGAGAAGAATACAGTCGGATGGAGTAGAATGGTGTAGAATGGAGTTGAAAAGAGATAATAGAGTTGAGTAGACTCATAGAGCCATATAGAGTTGAATAGAGCCTATTCAAGCTGAATAGAACTGACCAGGGCGAAATGGAGCCGATTAGAACTGAATCGAACCGATTAGAGCCCAAGAGGGATGAATGGAGTGCAACGGAGCCGATTGGAGCCGAATCGCATCGAAATGCGTGGAATCGAATCCAGTGGAATAGATTAGAGTAGGGTTGGTTAAAATAGAGTAGAAGAGAATTGAACACAGTAAAAGAGAATAAAAAGAATACAAGAGAATCGAGTCCAAAAGGTTAGAGCAGAGCAGAATAGTGTAGAGCAGAACAGAGTCGAATAGAGTCTAAGCGAGCCAAATGGAGAAGAAACAAGGCAAATCGCGTTGAATCCCCTCGAACCAATTCCAGTCAATTAGGGTAGGGTAGAGTAAAATAGTGTTGAGTGGAGTAGAATGCTGTGCAACGCAATTGAATGGAGTCGAAAGGAGTAGAAAAGAGCCGAATAGAGCCGAATAGTGCTGAAGAGGGCCGAAGAGGGCCGAATCGAGCTGAATTGAGCCAAATCCAGTAAATCGAGCCTAATGGAGCCGAATTGAGCCGAATCCAGTTGAATCGACACCCTTCGAGCCAAATGGAGCCGAATGGACATGAATCGAACCAATTCGACCTGAATCGTGTCCAAATTCATGGAATCGAATTGAACAGATTAGAGTAGGGGAGGTTCGGGTATGGCAGGGTGGAATAGAGTAGCATAGAATAAAACAGAAGAGAATAGAAGAGAACAGAACAATACAGAACGAATACAGAAAACAGTAGGCTAGAGTAGTGTAGAGGGAAACAGAGTAGAGTAGAATAGATTCGAACGGAGCTAAATAGAGGCAAACTGAGCCGAATCGTGTCCAAATGGGTTGAATCCAATCCAATCCAACGGATTAGAATAGAGTAGAGTTGGGTAGCATAGGGTAGGGTAGAATAGAGTAGACTAGAACAGAACAGAATAGGAAGAATAAAGAAAATAAAGAAGAGTAGACTAGAGTACGATAGAGTAGGCTAGTGTATAATAGGGTAGACTCGAATACAGCTGAGTAGAGCCGAATGGAGTCGAAATGAGAGGAATCACGTCTAATCGATTCGAGTAAATTAGAGTGGTGTAGGCTAGAGTAGAGCAGAATAGTGTAGAATGGTGTGGAATAAATAGAATGGAGTAGAATGGAGTCAAATAGAGACAAAAAGAGTAGAGAAGAGTCGAATAGAGCAGAATAGGGCCGAAAGAGGCGGAATTGAGCAGAATCGAAGCAATTCAAGCCAAACGAACCGAATAGAGCCAAATGGAATAGAATCGAGCTGATTCAAGCTTAATCACGTCGAATCCCGTTCAATGCATCCAATGCAATCCAAACGTCTAGATTAGAGAAGGGGAGAGGAGGGTGGAATAGAATAGAATAGAGTAGAGTAGACTAGAAGAGATTAGAACAGAATAGAAGGAATAGAATAGAGTAGAAAAGAGTAGGGTCGAATAGACTTGAATAGAGTCGATTAGAGACGAATAGGCCAAATAGAGACGAATAGAGAAAACAGAGCTGAATGGAGCCGAATAGAGACGTAAAGGAGCCATATAGAGCCGATTCGCACCTAATCGAGCTGAATCAAGCAGAATCACGCCGACTGTCACTGAATAGCGTCGAATCACATCGAATCACGTCGAATCGCATCAAATCACATCGTTTTGTGTCGGACCGGGTCGAATCGCTTCGGATCGCATCGGATTGCATCGAATGTCGTCGAATCACGACGAATCACGCCCCATCACGTCCAATAACTTCGAATTGCGTCCAATCTCCTAGAATTCTGCTGAATCACGTCGAATCGTATGGAATCTCGCCTAATCTCTTTGAATCCCGTCAAATGCCTTCGGACCTTGTCGAATCCCGTCAAATCCTGTCCAATCGCGTCGAAGTGAATCGAATTGAATCAAATAGATTCAAGAAGGGTGGGTTTGGGTGGGGTGCAGTAGGGTTGGGTAGGGTAGGATAGAACAGAGTCCAACAGAATAGGAGAGAACAGAACAGAAGAGAAAGAATCCAGCAGAATAGAATAGAGTAGAAAAGAGTCCGATAGTGCAGAACATAGCCGAATGGAGACAAAACAAGATGAATCGCGTTGAATCGCTTCGAATCGGGTCAAATCGAATCCATTCGAATAGATTAGGGTAGGGAAGGGTAGACGAGAATAGAGGAGAAGAGTGCAGAATGGTGTGGAATGGATTAGAACGGAGCCGACTCGAGACGAATAGAGTAGAAAAGAGTCGAATAGAGCATAGTTGGGCCGAATAGGGCCAAAGAAGGCCTAATCGAGCAGAATCCAGCAGAATCGATGCCATTGGAGCTGAATGGAGCAAAATGGAGCCCAATCGAACCGACTCGAAGCGAATTGATCTGATTCAAGCCTAATCGGGTGGAATGGCGTGAAAATGCGATGACTCGAACAGAATCAAAGATTAGAGAAGGGGAGGGGAGCGGCCGGGAGGGTAGAACAGAATAGAATAGAACAGTACATAATAGAAGGAAGAGAAGATAGCACAGTACGGTAGAGCAGAGAAGAGTAGAGTCGAATAGAGTGAAATAGTGCAGAATAGAGCTGAATAGAGCCAATTCTAGCCGAATCGAGCCCAATGGAAACAAAACGTGATGAATCGCGTCGAATAGCGTCCAATCGAATCCATTAGAATAGATTAGAGTAGGGTAGGGTAGAACAGAATAGAGTAGAATGGAGTCGAATGGAGTTGCATAGAGAAAACTAGAGTAGAAAAGAGTCGAATCGAGCCGAATAAGGCTGAACCAAGTCGAATTGAGTTGAAACAAGCTGAATCGAAGCGATTCAAGCTGAATCGAGCTGATGGTGCCGAATGAGCCGATTCAAGCCTCATCGCGTCCAATCACATTGAAATGCTTTGAATCGAATCCAATTGAATAGATTCGAAAAGGTTAGGGTAGGGTGGTTTTTGCTAGGGTAGACTAGGGTAGACGAAAGTAGACTAGAGTAGAGTAGACAAGAGAAGTCTAGACTAGTAGCCTAGACAAGACAGCTGGACTAGTCAGACTAGTGGTATAGATCAGTAGGCTAGACAACTAGCCTTGAAGAGTACCCTTGCCCTGACAAGTCCCCTAAATTCTGAATCTGAACTAGTCCCCTTGCCTTAACTAGTATCCTGAACTAGTAGCCTTGTCTGAACTAGTACCCTTAACTAGTGGCCTTGCCTTAAGTAATAGTCTTAATGTCTGCCCTTGCCTTACCAGTACCCTGAACTAGTAGCCCTGCCTTAACTAGTACCCTGGCCTTCACCAGTAGCCTTCACTAGTACCCTGGCCTTCACTAGTAGCCTTGCCTCAACTAGTACCCTTCACTAGTACCCTCGCATTAACTAGTTGTCTTAACTAGTACCTGGCCTTCTCAGTCCCCATAAGTCCTACCCTGGCCTTAACCAGCTGCCTTAACTGGTACCCTGGTCTTAACTAGTAGTATTCACTTGTACCCTTGAATCCACTGGTAGCCTAAACTAGTCGTCTTGCCTTAAGTAGTAGCCTTCGCTTGGACCTTGCCTTAACTAGTATCCTTAACTAGTACCTGTGCCTTAACTAGTACAGCGGCCATAACGAATAGCCTGAACTAGTAGCCTTGTCTGAATTAGTACCCGGAACTAGTAGCCTTGCTTTAAGTAATAGTCTTAACGTCTGCCCTTGCCTTCCTAGTACCCTTAACTAGTAGCCAAGCCTTCACTGCTACCCCTAACTAGTAGCCTTGCCTTAACTAGTAGCCTTGCCTTAACCAGTTGCCTTAACTAGGACCCTGGCCTTAACTAGAAGTATCAACTTGTAAACTTGCATCAGAGTAGCCTTAACTAGTACTCTTGCCTTAAGTAGTGGGCTGAACTAGTACTCGTGCCTTAGCTAGTACTCTTAACTAGTACAGTGCCCCTAACTCGTATCCTGAACTAGTAGCCTTCTCTTAACTAGTACCCTTAACTAGTAGCCTTGCCTTCACTGGTACCCTGGCCTTCTCCAGTAGCCTTAACTCAGACCCTGGCCTTCACTGGCAGCCTTAAGTAGTACCCTTAACTAGTACCCTCGCATTCACTAGTAGTCTGAACTAGTACCCTGGCCGTATCAGTACCCAGAACTACTACCCTTGCCGTAGCCAGTTGCCTTAAGTAGTACCCTGGCCTTAACTAGTAGTATTCACTTCTATTCTTGCATCAACTAGTAGCCTTAACTAGGCCTCTTGCCTTCAGTAGTGGCCTGAACTAGTACTCGTGCCTTAGCTAGTACTCTTAACTAGTACAGTGCCCCTAACTCATATCCTGAACTAGTAGCCTTCTCTAAACTAGTACCCTTCACTAGTACCCTTGCCTTCACTAGTACCCTGGCCTTCTCCAGTAGCCTTAACTCAGACCCTGGCCTTCACTGGCAGCCTTAAGTAGTACCCTTAACTAGTACCCTCGCATTCACTAGTAGCCTGAACTAGTACCCTGGCCGTATCAGTACCCAGAACTACTACCCTTGCCGTAACCAGTTGCCTTAAGTAGTACCCTGGCCTTAACTAGTAGTATTCACTTGTATTCTTGCATCAACTAGTAGCCTTAACTAGGACTCTTGCCTTAAGCAGTGGCCTGAATTTGTACCTTGCCTTAACTAGCAGCCTTAACTAGCACCCGTGCCTTTACTAGTACTCTTAACTAGTACAGTGGCCCTAACTAGTAGCCTGAACTAGTCCCCTTGCCTTAGGTAGTCCCTTTTCCAAACTAGTACCCTTCTTGAGTACCCCTTTTTTTATGGAGTAGGGTATGGTCCAGTAGGGTGTCATAAGGTAGGGTAGCATACGGTAGAACAGAGAAAACAGAATCCAATAGAATAGAAGAGGATAAGTCAGGATAGCTTAGTTTCGTGTAGGGTATGGTAGAGTAGCATAGGAAGGAATAGAGAAAAGAGAAAACGAGAATCCAATACAACAGAATCGAAAAGAAGAGACTAGATGAGGAAAGACTAGGGCGGGATAGGGTTCTGTCGAATAGAAGAGCGTAGAATGGTGTGGAATGGAGTCAAATGCAGTCAAACCGAGATGAATAGACGAGAAAAGAGTTGAATAGAGCGGAATAGCACCGAATAGGGACATATAGGGCTGAGTCGAGCCCAATCGAGCCCAATCGAGCCCGATCAAGTCAAATCGACCAGATTCGAGCTGAATGGAGCCGAATGGAGCTGGAATGAGCCAAATAGAGACACAGAAAATGAGCCAAGCTAGATCGAGCCAAATCGCACCTAATCGCATCCTATTGCATTGAATCTCGTCGAAGTCCATCCAATCCCACCAAAACCCATTGAATCTCATGAAATCTCACCGAATCCCGTCCAATTGTGTCCAATCGGGTCGAATCGAATGCAATCGAATTCAATAGAACAGCTTAGAGTAGTGTAGGTTAGGCTGGGATTCAATAGGGTAGGGCAGAGAGGAATAGACTAGAGAAGCATAGAGTAGAAGAGAAGAGAATACAAAGAGTAGAATGGAGTAGAGTGGAGTAGAGTAGAATAGTCAGAGTCGAGTAGTGCAGAATAGAGATGAATAGATCCAATTCGAGCTGAATCGAGTCGAATGGAGAGGAAATGAGACAAATCTCCATGAATCGAATAGATTAGAGTAGAGTAGGGTGGGGGAGAAGAGAATAGAATAGTGTAGAATGGAGTCGAACAGAGTAGAATGGTGTGGAATGGAGTCGAATGGAGCCAAATAGAGACGAATAAAGTAGAAAAGAGTTGAATAGAGCTGAACAGGGCCGGATACGTTTGGATCGAGCCTAATGATGCTGAGTCGAGCAGAATCGAGCGAAATTGTCCCGATTCAAGCCAAATCGAGCTAAATCAAGCCAATTCAAGCCTAATCCCATGGAATCGCCTTGAAAGGCATTGAATCGGATCGAATCGATTAGAGTAGAGGAGGGTAGAGTAGGAGGGGTTAGACTAGAAGAGAACAGAACACAAGAGAAAGAATCGAATAGAATGAAGTAGAGACGAGTACAGTAGAATAGAGTCCAATAGAGTTGAATAGAGCCAAAGAGAGCTGAATGCAGCCGAATCCACCAAATTCGAGGTGAATCGAGAAGAATCATGTCGAATCGCGTTGAAAAGTGTCGAATCCAATCCAATAGTTTAGTGTAGGGCAGGTAAGATGAGGGGAGGGGAGGGTAGAAAAGAATAGATTAGAATAGACCAGAAAGAATAGAGAAGAGTAGACTAGAGTCAAATAGAGTCAAATCCTGCCGAAATGAGCCGAATAGAGAGGAAAAGGGCCAAGTCCAACCGAATCGAGTTGAATTCGCACAAAAAGGAGCTGATTCGAGCCGATAGGACCTGAATCAGGTCGAATCCCGTTCAAGTCTGTTGAATAGAATAGAACAGATTGCAGTAGGCTAAGTTAGAGTAGGGTAGGATAGACCAAAATGCAGTAGAACAGAACAGGATAGAAGAGAACTGAAAGACTAGAATAGGGTCGAGTAGTGCAGAGTCTAGAAGAATAGAGTTGAATATTGCCGACTAGAGCAAAATAGAGCCCAAAAGACCCAACGTGATAGAAATCAAGATGAATGGCGCCGAATCCCGCGGAATCATGCTGGATCGCGTCGAATCCCGTTGAATTGCATTGAATCCCATCCATTCAAGTCCAATCCAATCGAATCGATTAGAATAGACTAGAGAAGGGTAGAGTACAAGACAATAGAATAGAGAAGAATACAGTCGGATGGAGTAGAATGGTGTAGAATGGAGTTGAAAAGAGATAATAGAGTTGAGTAGACTCATAGAGCCATATAGAGTTGAATAGAGCCTATTCAAGCTGAATAGAACTGACCAGGGCGAAATGGAGCCGATTAGAACTGAATCGAACCGATTAGAGCCCAAGAGGGATGAATGGAGTGCAACGGAGCCGATTGGAGCCGAATCGCATCGAAATGCGTGGAATCGAATCCAGTGGAATAGATTAGAGTAGGGTTGGTTAAAATAGAGTAGAAGAGAATTGAACACAGTAAAAGAGAATAAAAAGAATACAAGAGAATCGAGTCCAAAAGGTTAGAGCAGAGCAGAATAGTGTAGAGCAGAACAGAGTCGAATAGAGTCTAAGCGAGCCAAATGGAGAAGAAACAAGGCAAATCGCGTTGAATCCCCTCGAACCAATTCCAGTCAATTAGGGTAGGGTAGAGTAAAATAGTGTTGAGTGGAGTAGAATGCTGTGCAACGCAATCGAATGGAGTCGAAAGGAGTAGAAAAGAGCCGAATAGAGCCGAATAGTGCTGAAGAGGGCCGAAGAGGGCCGAATCGAGCTGAATTGAGCCAAATCCAGTAAATCGAGCCTAATGGAGCCGAATTGAGCCGAATCCAGTTGAATCGACACCCTTCGAGCCAAATGGAGCCGAATGGACATGAATCGAACCAATTCGACGTGAATCGTGTCCAAATTCATGGAATCGAATTGAACAGATTAGAGTAGGGGAGGTTCGGGTATGGCAGGGTGGAATAGAGTAGAGTAGCATAGAATAAAACAGAAGAGAATAGAAGAGAACAGAACAATACAGAACGAATACAGAAAACAGTAGGCTAGAGTAGTGTAGAGGGAAACAGAGTAGAGTAGAATAGATTCGAACGGAGCTAAATAGAGGCAAACTGAGCCGAATCGTGTCCAAATGGGTTGAATCCAATCCAATCCAACGGATTAGAATAGAGTAGAGTTGGGTAGCATAGGGTAGGGTAGAATAGAGTAGACTAGAACAGAACAGAATAGGAAGAATAAAGAAAATAAAGAAGAGTAGACTAGAGTACGATAGAGTAGGCTAGTGTATAATAGGGTAGACTCGAATACAGCTGAGTAGAGCCGAATGGAGTCGAAATGAGAGGAATCACGTCTAATCGATTCGAGTAAATTAGAGTGGTGTAGGCTAGAGTAGAGCAGAATAGTGTAGAATGGTGTGGAATAAATAGAATGGAGTAGAATGGAGTCAAATAGAGACAAAAAGAGTAGAGAAGAGTCGAATAGAGCAGAATAGGGCCGAAAGAGGCGGAATTGAGCAGAATCGAAGCAATTCAAGCCAAACGAACCGAATAGAGCCAAATGGAATAGAATCGAGCTGATTCAAGCTTAATCACGTCGAATCCCGTTCAATGCATCCAATGCAATCCAAACGTCTAGATTAGAGAAGGGGAGAGGAGGGTGGAATAGAATAGAATAGAGTAGAGTAGACTAGAAGAGATTAGAACAGAATAGAAGGAATAGAATAGAGTAGAAAAGAGTAGGGTCGAATAGACTTGAATAGAGTCGATTAGAGACGAATAGGCCAAATAGAGACGAATAGAGAAAACAGAGCTGAATGGAGCCGAATAGAGACGTAAAGGAGCCATATAGAGCCGATTCGCACCTAATCGAGCTGAATCAAGCAGAATCACGCCGACTGTCACTGAATAGCGTCGAATCACATCGAATCACGTCGAATCGCATCAAATCACATCGTTTTGTGTCGGACCGGGTCGAATCGCTTCGGATCGCATCGGATTGCATCGAATGTCGTCGAATCACGACGAATCACGCCCCATCACGTCCAATAACTTCGAATTGCGTCCAATCTCCTAGAATTCTGCTGAATCACGTCGAATCGTATGGAATCTCGCCTAATCTCTTTGAATCCCGTCAAATGCCTTCGGACCTTGTCGAATCCCGTCAAATCCTGTCCAATCGCGTCGAAGTGAATCGAATTGAATCAAATAGATTCAAGTAGGGTGGGTTTGGGTGGGGTGCAGTAGGGTTGGGTAGGGTAGGATAGAACAGAGTCCAACAGAATAGGAGAGAACAGAACAGAAGAGAAAGAATCCAGCAGAATAGAATAGAGTAGAAAAGAGTCAGATAGTGCAGAACATAGCCGAATGGAGACAAAACAAGATGAATCGCGTTGAATCGCTTCGAATCGGGTCAAATCGAATCCATTCGAATAGATTAGGGTAGGGAAGGGTAGACGAGAATAGAGGAGAAGAGTGCAGAATGGTGTGGAATGGATTAGAACGGAGCCGACTCGAGACGAATAGAGTAGAAAAGAGTCGAATAGAGCATAGTTGGGCCGAATAGGGCCAAAGAAGGCCTAATCGAGCAGAGTCCAGCAGAATCGATGCCATTGGAGCTGAATGGAGCAAAATGGAGCCCAATCGAACCGACTCGAAGCGAATTGATCTGATTCAAGCCTAATCGGGTGGAATGGCGTGAAAATGCGATGACTCGAACAGAATCAAAGATTAGAGAAGGGGAGGGGAGCGGCCGGGAGGGTAGAACAGAATAGAATAGAACAGTACATAATAGAAGGAAGAGAAGATAGCACAGTACGGTAGAGCAGAGAAGAGTAGAGTCGAATAGAGTGAAATAGTGCAGAATAGAGCTGAATAGAGCCAATTCTAGCCGAATCGAGCCCAATGGAAACAAAACGTGATGAATCGCGTCGAATAGCGTCCAATCGAATCCATTAGAATAGATTAGAGTAGGGTAGGGTAGAACAGAATAGAGTAGAATGGAGTCGAATGGAGTTGCATAGAGAAAACTAGAGTAGAAAAGAGTCGAATCGAGCCGAATAAGGCTGAACCAAGTCGAATTGAGTTGAAACAAGCTGAATCGAAGCGATTCAAGCTGAATCGAGCTGATGGTGCCGAATGAGCCGATTCAAGCCTCATCGCGTCCAATCACATTGAAATGCTTTGAATCGAATCCAATTGAATAGATTCGAAAAGGTTAGGGTAGGGTGGTTTTTGCTAGGGTAGACTAGGGTAGACGAAAGTAGACTAGAGTAGAGTAGACAAGAGAAGTCTAGACTAGTAGCCTAGACAAGACAGCTGGACTAGTCAGACTAGTGGTATAGATCAGTAGGCTAGACAACTAGCCTTGAAGAGTACCCTTGCCCTGACAAGTCCCCTAAATTCTGAATCTGAACTAGTCCCCTTGCCTTAACTAGTATCCTGAACTAGTAGCCTTGTCTGAACTAGTACCCTTAACTAGTAGCCTTGCCTTAAGTAATAGTCTTAATGTCTGCCCTTGCCTTACCAGTACCCTGAACTAGTAGCCCTGCCTTAACTAGTACCCTGGCCTTCACCAGTAGCCTTCACTAGTACCCTGGCCTTCACTAGTAGCCTTGCCTCAACTAGTACCCTTCACTAGTACCCTCGCATTAACTAGTTGTCTTAACTAGTACCTGGCCTTCTCAGTCCCCATAAGTCCTACCCTGACCTTAACCAGCTGCCTTAACTGGTACCCTGGTCTTAACTAGTAGTATTCACTTGTACCCTTGAATCCACTGGTAGCCTAAACTAGTCGTCTTGCCTTAAGTAGTAGCCTTCGCTTGGACCTTGCCTTAACTAGTATCCTTAACTAGTACCTGTGCCTTAACTAGTACAGCGGCCATAACGAATAGCCTGAACTAGTAGCCTTGTCTGAATTAGTACCCGGAACTAGTAGCCTTGCTTTAAGTAATAGTCTTAACGTCTGCCCTTGCCTTCCTAGTACCCTTAACTAGTAGCCAAGCCTTCACTACTACCCCTAACTAGTAGCCTTGCCTTAAGTAGTAGCCTTGCCTTAACCAGTTGCCTTAACTAGGACCCTGGCCTTAACTAGAAGTATCAACTTGTAAACTTGCATCAGAGTAGCCTTAACTAGTACTCTTGCCTTAAGTAGTGGGCTGAACTAGTACTCGTGCCTTAGCTAGTACTCTTAACTAGTACAGTGCCCCTAACTCGTATCCTGAACTAGTAGCCTTCTCTTAACTAGTACCCTTAACTAGTAGCCTTGCCTTCACTGGTACCCTGGCCTTCTCCAGTAGCCTTAACTCAGACCCTGGCCTTCACTGGCAGCCTTAAGTAGTACCCTTAACTAGTACCCTCGCATTCACTAGTAGTCTGAACTAGTACCCTGGCCGTATCAGTACCCAGAACTACTACCCTTGCCGTAGCCAGTTGCCTTAAGTAGTACCCTGGCCTTAACTAGTAGTATTCACTTGTATTCTTGCATCAACTAGTAGCCTTAACTAGGCCTCTTGCCTTCAGTAGTGGCCTGAACTAGTACTCGTGCCTTAGCTAGTACTCTTAACTAGTACAGTGCCCCTAACTCGTATCCTGAACTAGTAGCCTTCTCTTAACTAGTACCCTTAACTAGTAGCCTTGCCTTCACTGGTACCCTGGCCTTCTCCAGTAGCCTTAACTCAGACCCTGGCCTTCACTGGCAGCCTTAAGTAGTACCCTTAACTAGTACCCTCGCATTCACTAGTAGTCTGAACTAGTACCCTGGCCGTATCAGTACCCAGAACTACTACCCTTGCCGTAGCCAGTTGCCTTAAGTAGTACCCTGGCCTTAACTAGTAGTATTCACTTGTATTCTTGCATCAACTAGTAGCCTTAACTAGGCCTCTTGCCTTCAGTAGTGGCCTGAACTAGTACTCGTGCCTTAGCTAGTACTCTTAACTAGTACAGTGCCCCTAACTCATATCCTGAACTAGTAGCCTTCTCTAAACTAGTACCCTTCACTAGTACCCTTGCCTTCACTAGTACCCTGGCCTTCTCCAGTAGCCTTAACTCAGACCCTGGCCTTCACTGGCAGCCTTAAGTAGTACCCTTAACTAGTACCCTCGCATTCACTAGTAGCCTGAACTAGTACCCTGGCCGTATCAGTACCCAGAACTACTACCCTTGCCGTAACCAGTTGCCTTAAGTAGTACCCTGGCCTTAACTAGTAGTATTCACTTGTATTCTTGCATCAACTAGTAGCCTTAACTAGGACTCTTGCCTTAAGCAGTGGCCTGAATTTGTACCTTGCCTTAACTAGCAGCCTTAACTAGCACCCGTGCCTTTACTAGTACTCTTAACTAGTACAGTGGCCCTAACTAGTAGCCTGAACTAGTCCCCTTGCCTTAGGTAGTCCCTTTTCCAAACTAGTACCCTTCTTGAGTACCCCTTTTTTTATGGAGTAGGGTATGGTCCAGTAGGGTGTCATAAGGTAGGGTAGCATACGGTAGAACAGAGAAAACAGAATCCAATAGAATAGAAGAGGATAAGTCAGGATAGCTTAGTTTCGTGTAGGGTATGGTAGAGTAGCATAGGAAGGAATAGAGAAAAGAGAAAACGAGAATCCAATACAACAGAATCGAAAAGAAGAGACTAGATGAGGAAAGACTAGGGCGGGATAGGGTTCTGTCGAATAGAAGAGCGTAGAATGGTGTGGAATGGAGTCAAATGCAGTCAAACCGAGATGAATAGACGAGAAAAGAGTTGAATAGAGCGGAATAGCACCGAATAGGGACATATAGGGCTGAGTCGAGCCCAATCGAGCCCAATCGAGCCCGATCAAGTCAAATCGACCAGATTCGAGCTGAATGGAGCCGAATGGAGCTGGAATGAGCCAAATAGAGACACAGAAAATGAGCCAAGCTAGATCGAGCCAAATCGCACCTAATCGCATCCTATTGCATCGAATCTCGTCGAAGTCCATCCAATCCCACCAAAACCCATTGAATCTCATGAAATCTCACCGAATCCCGTCCAATTGTGTCCAATCGGGTCGAATCGAATGCAATCGAATTCAATAGAACAGCTTAGAGTAGTGTAGGTTAGGCTGGGATTCAATAGGGTAGGGCAGAGAGGAATAGACTAGAGAAGCATAGAGTAGAAGAGAAGAGAATACAAAGAGTAGAATGGAGTAGAGTGGAGTAGAGTAGACTAGTCAGAGTCGAGTAGTGCAGAATAGAGATGAATAGATCCAATTCGAGCTGAATCGAGTCGAATGGAGAGGAAATGAGACAAATCTCCATGAATCGAATAGATTAGAGTAGAGTAGGGTGGGGGAGAAGAGAATAGAATAGTGTAGAATGGAGTCGAACAGAGTAGAATGGTGTGGAATGGAGTCGAATGGAGCCAAATAGAGACGAATAAAGTAGAAAAGAGTTGAATAGAGCTGAACAGGGCCGGATACGTTTGGATCGAGCCTAATGATGCTGAGTCGAGCAGAATCGAGCGAAATTGTCCCGATTCAAGCCAAATCGAGCTAAATCAAGCCAATTCAAGCCTAATCCCATGGAATCGCCTTGAAAGGCATTGAATCGGATCGAATCGATTAGAGTAGAGGAGGGTAGAGTAGGAGGGGTTAGACTAGAAGAGAACAGAACACAAGAGAAAGAATCGAATAGAATGAAGTAGAGACGAGTACAGTAGAATAGAGTCCAATAGAGTTGAATAGAGCCAAAGAGAGCTGAATGCAGCCGAATCCACCAAATTCGAGGTGAATCGAGAAGAATCATGTCGAATCGCGTTGAAAAGTGTCGAATCCAATCCAATAGTTTAGTGTAGGGCAGGTAAGATGAGGGGAGGGGAGGGTAGAAAAGAATAGATTAGAATAGACCAGAAAGAATAGAGAAGAGTAGACTAGAGTCAAATAGAGTCAAATCCTGCCGAAATGAGCCGAATAGAGAGGAAAAGGGCCAAGTCCAACCGAATCGAGTTGAATTCGCACAAAAAGGAGCTGATTCGAGCCGATAGGACCTGAATCAGGTCGAATCCCGTTCAAGTCTGTTGAATAGAATAGAACAGATTGCAGTAGGCTAAGTTAGAGTAGGGTAGGATAGACCAAAATGCAGTAGAACAGAACAGGATAGAAGAGAACTGAAAGACTAGAATAGGGTCGAGTAGTGCAGAGTCTAGAAGAATAGAGTTGAATATTGCCGACTAGAGCAAAATAGAGCCCAAAAGACCCAACGTGATAGAAATCAAGATGAATGGCGCCGAATCCCGCGGAATCATGCTGGATCGCGTCGAATCCCGTTGAATTGCATTGAATCCCATCCATTCAAGTCCAATCCAATCGAATCGATTAGAATAGACTAGAGAAGGGTAGAGTACAAGACAATAGAATAGAGAAGAATACAGTCGGATGGAGTAGAATGGTGTAGAATGGAGTTGAAAAGAGATAATAGAGTTGAGTAGACTCATAGAGCCATATAGAGTTGAATAGAGCCTATTCAAGCTGAATAGAACTGACCAGGGCGAAATGGAGCCGATTAGAACTGAATCGAACCGATTAGAGCCCAAGAGGGATGAATGGAGTGCAACGGAGCCGATTGGAGCCGAATCGCATCGAAATGCGTGGAATCGAATCCAGTGGAATAGATTAGAGTAGGGTTGGTTAAAATAGAGTAGAAGAGAATTGAACACAGTAAAAGAGAATAAAAAGAATACAAGAGAATCGAGTCCAAAAGGTTAGAGCAGAGCAGAATAGTGTAGAGCAGAACAGAGTCGAATAGAGTCTAAGCGAGCCAAATGGAGAAGAAACAAGGCAAATCGCGTTGAATCCCCTCGAACCAATTCCAGTCAATTAGGGTAGGGTAGAGTAAAATAGTGTTGAGTGGAGTAGAATGCTGTGCAACGCAATTGAATGGAGTCGAAAGGAGTAGAAAAGAGCCGAATAGAGCCGAATAGTGCTGAAGAGGGCCGAAGAGGGCCGAATCGAGCTGAATTGAGCCAAATCCAGTAAATCGAGCCTAATGGAGCCGAATTGAGCCGAATCCAGTTGAATCGACACCCTTCGAGCCAAATGGAGCCGAATGGACATGAATCGAACCAATTCGACCTGAATCGTGTCCAAATTCATGGAATCGAATTGAACAGATTAGAGTAGGGGAGGTTCGGGTATGGCAGGGTGGAATAGAGTAGAGTAGCATAGAATAAAACAGAAGAGAATAGAAGAGAACAGAACAATACAGAACGAATACAGAAAACAGTAGGCTAGAGTAGTGTAGAGGGAAACAGAGTAGAGTAGAATAGATTCGAACGGAGCTAAATAGAGGCAAACTGAGCCGAATCGTGTCCAAATGGGTTGAATCCAATCCAATCCAACGGATTAGAATAGAGTAGAGTTGGGTAGCATAGGGTAGGGTAGAATAGAGTAGACTAGAACAGAACAGAATAGGAAGAATAAAGAAAATAAAGAAGAGTAGACTAGAGTACGATAGAGTAGGCTAGTGTATAATAGGGTAGACTCGAATACAGCTGAGTAGAGCCGAATGGAGTCGAAATGAGAGGAATCACGTCTAATCGATTCGAGTAAATTAGAGTGGTGTAGGCTAGAGTAGAGCAGAATAGTGTAGAATGGTGTGGAATAAATAGAATGGAGTAGAATGGAGTCAAATAGAGACAAAAAGAGTAGAGAAGAGTCGAATAGAGCAGAATAGGGCCGAAAGAGGCGGAATTGAGCAGAATCGAAGCAATTCAAGCCAAACGAACCGAATAGAGCCAAATGGAATAGAATCGAGCTGATTCAAGCTTAATCACGTCGAATCCCGTTCAATGCATCCAATGCAATCCAAACGTCTAGATTAGAGAAGGGGAGAGGAGGGTGGAATAGAATAGAATAGAGTAGAGTAGACTAGAAGAGATTAGAACAGAATAGAAGGAATAGAATAGAGTAGAAAAGAGTAGGGTCGAATAGACTTGAATAGAGTCGATTAGAGACGAATAGGCCAAATAGAGACGAATAGAGAAAACAGAGCTGAATGGAGCCGAATAGAGACGTAAAGGAGCCATATAGAGCCGATTCGCACCTAATCGAGCTGAATCAAGCAGAATCACGCCGACTGTCACTGAATAGCGTCGAATCACATCGAATCACGTCGAATCGCATCAAATCACATCGTTTTGTGTCGGACCGGGTCGAATCGCTTCGGATCGCATCGGATTGCATCGAATGTCGTCGAATCACGACGAATCACGCCCCATCACGTCCAATAACTTCGAATTGCGTCCAATCTCCTAGAATTCTGCTGAATCACGTCGAATCGTATGGAATCTCGCCTAATCTCTTTGAATCCCGTCAAATGCCTTCGGACCTTGTCGAATCCCGTCAAATCCTGTCCAATCGCGTCGAAGTGAATCGAATTGAATCAAATAGATTCAAGAAGGGTGGGTTTGGGTGGGGTGCAGTAGGGTTGGGTAGGGTAGGATAGAACAGAGTCCAACAGAATAGGAGAGAACAGAACAGAAGAGAAAGAATCCAGCAGAATAGAATAGAGTAGAAAAGAGTCCGATAGTGCAGAACATAGCCGAATGGAGACAAAACAAGATGAATCGCGTTGAATCGCTTCGAATCGGGTCAAATCGAATCCATTCGAATAGATTAGGGTAGGGAAGGGTAGACGAGAATAGAGGAGAAGAGTGCAGAATGGTGTGGAATGGATTAGAACGGAGCCGACTCGAGACGAATAGAGTAGAAAAGAGTCGAATAGAGCATAGTTGGGCCGAATAGGGCCAAAGAAGGCCTAATCGAGCAGAATCCAGCAGAATCGATGCCATTGGAGCTGAATGGAGCAAAATGGAGCCCAATCGAACCGACTCGAAGCGAATTGATCTGATTCAAGCCTAATCGGGTGGAATGGCGTGAAAATGCGATGACTCGAACAGAATCAAAGATTAGAGAAGGGGAGGGGAGCGGCCGGGAGGGTAGAACAGAATAGAATAGAACAGTACATAATAGAAGGAAGAGAAGATAGCACAGTACGGTAGAGCAGAGAAGAGTAGAGTCGAATAGAGTGAAATAGTGCAGAATAGAGCTGAATAGAGCCAATTCTAGCCGAATCGAGCCCAATGGAAACAAAACGTGATGAATCGCGTCGAATAGCGTCCAATCGAATCCATTAGAATAGATTAGAGTAGGGTAGGGTAGAACAGAATAGAGTAGAATGGAGTCGAATGGAGTTGCATAGAGAAAACTAGAGTAGAAAAGAGTCGAATCGAGCCGAATAAGGCTGAACCAAGTCGAATTGAGTTGAAACAAGCTGAATCGAAGCGATTCAAGCTGAATCGAGCTGATGGTGCCGAATGAGCCGATTCAAGCCTCATCGCGTCCAATCACATTGAAATGCTTTGAATCGAATCCAATTGAATAGATTCGAAAAGGTTAGGGTAGGGTGGTTTTTGCTAGGGTAGACTAGGGTAGACGAAAGTAGACTAGAGTAGAGTAGACAAGAGAAGTCTAGACTAGTAGCCTAGACAAGACAGCTGGACTAGTCAGACTAGTGGTATAGATCAGTAGGCTAGACAACTAGCCTTGAAGAGTACCCTTGCCCTGACAAGTCCCCTAAATTCTGAATCTGAACTAGTCCCCTTGCCTTAACTAGTATCCTGAACTAGTAGCCTTGTCTGAACTAGTACCCTTAACTAGTGGCCTTGCCTTAAGTAATAGTCTTAATGTCTGCCCTTGCCTTACCAGTACCCTGAACTAGTAGCCCTGCCTTAACTAGTACCCTGGCCTTCACCAGTAGCCTTCACTAGTACCCTGGCCTTCACTAGTAGCCTTGCCTCAACTAGTACCCTTCACTAGTACCCTCGCATTAACTAGTTGTCTTAACTAGTACCTGGCCTTCTCAGTCCCCATAAGTCCTACCCTGGCCTTAACCAGCTGCCTTAACTGGTACCCTGGTCTTAAGTAGTAGTATTCACTTGTACCCTTGAATCCACTGGTAGCCTAAACTAGTCGTCTTGCCTTAAGTAGTAGCCTTCGCTTGGACCTTGCCTTAACTAGTATCCTTAACTAGTACCTGTGCCTTAACTAGTACAGCGGCCATAACGAATAGCCTGAACTAGTAGCCTTGTCTGAATTAGTACCCGGAACTAGTAGCCTTGCTTTAAGTAATAGTCTTAACGTCTGCCCTTGCCTTCCTAGTACCCTTAACTAGTAGCCAAGCCTTCACTGCTACCCCTAACTAGTAGCCTTGCCTTAACTAGTAGCCTTGCCTTAACCAGTTGCCTTAACTAGGACCCTGGCCTTAACTAGAAGTATCAACTTGTAAACTTGCATCAGAGTAGCCTTAACTAGTACTCTTGCCTTAAGTAGTGGGCTGAACTAGTACTCGTGCCTTAGCTAGTACTCTTAACTAGTACAGTGCCCCTAACTCGTATCCTGAACTAGTAGCCTTCTCTTAACTAGTACCCTTAACTAGTAGCCTTGCCTTCACTGGTACCCTGGCCTTCTCCAGTAGCCTTAACTCAGACCCTGGCCTTCACTGGCAGCCTTAAGTAGTACCCTTAACTAGTACCCTCGCATTCACTAGTAGTCTGAACTAGTACCCTGGCCGTATCAGTACCCAGAACTACTACCCTTGCCGTAGCCAGTTGCCTTAAGTAGTACCCTGGCCTTAACTAGTAGTATTCACTTGTATTCTTGCATCAACTAGTAGCCTTAACTAGGCCTCTTGCCTTCAGTAGTGGCCTGAACTAGTACTCGTGCCTTAGCTAGTACTCTTAACTAGTACAGTGCCCCTAACTCATATCCTGAACTAGTAGCCTTCTCTAAACTAGTACCCTTCACTAGTACCCTTGCCTTCACTAGTACCCTGGCCTTCTCCAGTAGCCTTAACTCAGACCCTGGCCTTCACTGGCAGCCTTAAGTAGTACCCTTAACTAGTACCCTCGCATTCACTAGTAGCCTGAACTAGTACCCTGGCCGTATCAGTACCCAGAACTACTACCCTTGCCGTAACCAGTTGCCTTAAGTAGTACCCTGGCCTTAACTAGTAGTATTCACTTGTATTCTTGCATCAACTAGTAGCCTTAACTAGGACTCTTGCCTTAAGCAGTGGCCTGAATTTGTACCTTGCCTTAACTAGCAGCCTTAACTAGCACCCGTGCCTTTACTAGTACTCTTAACTAGTACAGTGGCCCTAACTAGTAGCCTGAACTAGTCCCCTTGCCTTAGGTAGTCCCTTTTCCAAACTAGTACCCTTCTTGAGTACCCCTTTTTTTATGGAGTAGGGTATGGTCCAGTAGGGTGTCATAAGGTAGGGTAGCATACGGTAGAACAGAGAAAACAGAATCCAATAGAATAGAAGAGGATAAGTCAGGATAGCTTAGTTTCGTGTAGGGTATGGTAGAGTAGCATAGGAAGGAATAGAGAAAAGAGAAAACGAGAATCCAATACAACAGAATCGAAAAGAAGAGACTAGATGAGGAAAGACTAGGGCGGGATAGGGTTCTGTCGAATAGAAGAGCGTAGAATGGTGTGGAATGGAGTCAAATGCAGTCAAACCGAGATGAATAGACGAGAAAAGAGTTGAATAGAGCGGAATAGCACCGAATAGGGACATATAGGGCTGAGTCGAGCCCAATCGAGCCCAATCGAGCCCGATCAAGTCAAATCGACCAGATTCGAGCTGAATGGAGCCGAATGGAGCTGGAATGAGCCAAATAGAGACACAGAAAATGAGCCAAGCTAGATCGAGCCAAATCGCACCTAATCGCATCCTATTGCATCGAATCTCGTCGAAGTCCATCCAATCCCACCAAAACCCATTGAATCTCATGAAATCTCACCGAATCCCGTCCAATTGTGTCCAATCGGGTCGAATCGAATGCAATCGAATTCAATAGAACAGCTTAGAGTAGTGTAGGTTAGGCTGGGATTCAATAGGGTAGGGCAGAGAGGAATAGACTAGAGAAGCATAGAGTAGAAGAGAAGAGAATACAAAGAGTAGAATGGAGTAGAGTGGAGTAGAGTAGACTAGTCAGAGTCGAGTAGTGCAGAATAGAGATGAATAGATCCAATTCGAGCTGAATCGAGTCGAATGGAGAGGAAATGAGACAAATCTCCATGAATCGAATAGATTAGAGTAGAGTAGGGTGGGGGAGAAGAGAATAGAATAGTGTAGAATGGAGTCGAACAGAGTAGAATGGTGTGGAATGGAGTCGAATGGAGCCAAATAGAGACGAATAAAGTAGAAAAGAGTTGAATAGAGCTGAACAGGGCCGGATACGTTTGGATCGAGCCTAATGATGCTGAGTCGAGCAGAATCGAGCGAAATTGTCCCGATTCAAGCCAAATCGAGCTAAATCAAGCCAATTCAAGCCTAATCCCATGGAATCGCCTTGAAAGGCATTGAATCGGATCGAATCGATTAGAGTAGAGGAGGGTAGAGTAGGAGGGGTTAGACTAGAACAGAACAGAACACAAGAGAAAGAATCGAATAGAATGAAGTAGAGACGAGTACAGTAGAATAGAGTCCAATAGAGTTGAATAGAGCCAAAGAGAGCTGAATGCAGCCGAATCCACCAAATTCGAGGTGAATCGAGAAGAATCATGTCGAATCGCGTTGAAAAGTGTCGAATCCAATCCAATAGTTTAGTGTAGGGCAGGTAAGATGAGGGGAGGGGAGGGTAGAAAAGAATAGATTAGAATAGACCAGAAAGAATAGAGAAGAGTAGACTAGAGTCAAATAGAGTCAAATCCTGCCGAAATGAGCCGAATAGAGAGGAAAAGGGCCAAGTCCAACCGAATCGAGTTGAATTCGCACAAAAAGGAGCTGATTCGAGCCGATAGGACCTGAATCAGGTCGAATCCCGTTCAAGTCTGTTGAATAGAATAGAACAGATTGCAGTAGGCTAAGTTAGAGTAGGGTAGGATAGACCAAAATGCAGTAGAACAGAACAGGATAGAAGAGAACTGAAAGACTAGAATAGGGTCGAGTAGTGCAGAGTCTAGAAGAATAGAGTTGAATATTGCCGACTAGAGCAAAATAGAGCCCAAAAGACCCAACGTGATAGAAATCAAGATGAATGGCGCCGAATCCCGCGGAATCATGCTGGATCGCGTCGAATCCCGTTGAATTGCATTGAATCCCATCCATTCAAGTCCAATCCAATCAAATCGATTAGAATAGACTAGAGAAGGGTAGAGTACAAGACAATAGAATAGAGAAGAATACAGTCGGATGGAGTAGAATGGTGTAGAATGGAGTTGAAAAGAGATAATAGAGTTGAGTAGACTCATAGAGCCATATAGAGTTGAATAGAGCCTATTCAAGCTGAATAGAACTGACCAGGGCGAAATGGAGCCGATTAGAACTGAATCGAACCGATTAGAGCCCAAGAGGGATGAATGGAGTGCAACGGAGCCGATTGGAGCCGAATCGCATCGAAATGCGTGGAATCGAATCCAGTGGAATAGATTAGAGTAGGGTTGGTTAAAATAGAGTAGAAGAGAATTGAACACAGTAAAAGAGAATAAAAAGAATACAAGAGAATCGAGTCCAAAAGGTTAGAGCAGAGCAGAATAGTGTAGAGCAGAACAGAGTCGAATAGAGTCTAAGCGAGCCAAATGGAGAAGAAACAAGGCAAATCGCGTTGAATCCCCTCGAACCAATTCCAGTCAATTAGGGTAGGGTAGAGTAAAATAGTGTTGAGTGGAGTAGAATGCTGTGCAACGCAATCGAATGGAGTCGAAAGGAGTAGAAAAGAGCCGAATAGAGCCGAATAGTGCTGAAGAGGGCCGAAGAGGGCCGAATCGAGCTGAATTGAGCCAAATCCAGTAAATCGAGCCTAATGGAGCCGAATTGAGCCGAATCCAGTTGAATCGACACCCTTCGAGCCAAATGGAGCCGAATGGACATGAATCGAACCAATTCGACCTGAATCGTGTCCAAATTCATGGAATCGAATTGAACAGATTAGAGTAGGGGAGGTTCGGGTATGGCAGGGTGGAATAGAGTAGAGTAGCATAGAATAAAACAGAAGAGAATAGAAGAGAACAGAACAATACAGAACGAATACAGAAAACAGTAGGCTAGAGTAGCGTAGAGGGAAACAGAGTAGAGTAGAATAGATTCGAACGGAGCTAAATAGAGCCAAACTGAGCCGAATCGTGTCCAAATGGGTTGAATCCAATCCAATCCAACGGATTAGAATAGAGCAGAGTTGGGTAGCATAGGGTAGGGTAGAATAGAGTAGACTAGAACAGAACAGAATAGGAAGAATAAAGAAAATAAAGAAGAGTAGACTAGAGTACGATAGAGTAGGCTAGTGTATAATAGGGTAGACTCGAATACAGCTGAGTAGAGCCGAATGGAGTCGAAATGAGAGGAATCACGTCTAATCGATTCGAGTAAATTAGAGTGGTGTAGGCTAGAGTAGAGCAGAATAGTGTAGAATGGTGTGGAATAAATAGAAT
Organism: Loxodonta africana; assembly: GCF_030014295.1. Taxonomy (NCBI): domain Eukaryota; kingdom Metazoa; phylum Chordata; class Mammalia; order Proboscidea; family Elephantidae; genus Loxodonta; species Loxodonta africana. The sequence continues at coordinate 738,877 of NW_026974824.1, forward strand.
GGAGTAGAATGGAGTCAAATAGAGACAAAAAGAGTAGAGAAGAGTCGAATAGAGCAGAATAGGGCCGAAAGAGGCGGAATTGAGCAGCATCGAAGCAATTCAAGCCAAACGAACCGAATAGAGCCAAATGGAATAGAATCGAGCTGATTCAAGCTTAATCACGTCGAATCCCGTTCAATGCATCCAATGCAATCCAAACGTCTAGATTAGAGAAGGGGAGAGGAGGGTGGAATAGAATAGAATAGAGTAGAGTAGACTAGAAGAGATTAGAACAGAATAGAAGGAATAGAATAGAGTAGAAAAGAGTAGGGTCGAATAGACTCGAATAGAGTCGATTAGAGACGAATAGGCCAAATAGAGACGAATAGAGAAAACAGAGCTGAATGGAGCCGAATAGAGACGTAAAGGAGCCATATAGAGCCGATTCGCACCTAATCGAGCTGAATCAAGCAGAATCACGCCGACTGTCACTGAATAGCGTCGAATCACATCGAATCACGTCGAATCGCATCAAATCACATCGTTTTGTGTCGGACCGGGTCGAATCGCTTCGGATCGCATCGGATTGCATCGAATGTCGTCGAATCACGACGAATCACGCCCCATCACGTCCAATAACTTCGAATTGCGTCCAATCTCCTAGAATTCTGCTGAATCACGTCGAATCGTATGGAATCTCGCCTAATCTCTTTGAATCCCGTCAAATGCCTTCGGACCTTGTCGAATCCCGTCAAATCCTGTCCAATCGCGTCGAAGTGAATCGAATTGAATCAAATAGATTCAAGAAGGGTGGGTTTGGGTGGGGTGCAGTAGGGTTGGGTAGGGTAGGATAGAACAGAGTCCAACAGAATAGGAGAGAACAGAACAGAAGAGAAAGAATCCAGCAGAATAGAATAGAGTAGAAAAGAGTCAGATAGTGCAGAACATAGCCGAATGGAGACAAAACAAGATGAATCGCGTTGAATCGCTTCGAATCGGGTCAAATCGAATCCATTCGAATAGATTAGGGTAGGGAAAGGTAGACGAGAATAGAGGAGAAGAGTGCAGAATGGTGTGGAATGGATTAGAACGGAGCCGACTAGAGACGAATAGAGTAGAAAAGAGTCGAATAGAGCGTAGTTGGGCCGAATAGGGCCAAAGAAGGCCTAATCGAGCAGAATCCAGCAGAATCGATGCCATTGGAGCTGAATGGAGCAAAATGGAGCCCAATCGAACCGACTCGAAGCGAATTGATCTGATTCAAGCCTAATCGGGTGGAATGGCGTGAAAATGCGATGACTCGAACAGAATCAAAGATTAGAGAAGGGGAGGGGAGCGGCCGGGAGGGTAGAACAGAATAGAATAGAACAGTACATAATAGAAGGAAGAGAAGATAGCACAGTACGGTAGAGCAGAGAAGAGTAGAGTCGAATAGAGTGAAATAGTGCAGAATAGAGCTGAATAGAGCCAATTCTAGCCGAATCGAGCCCAATGGAAACAAAACGTGATGAATCGCGTCGAATAGCGTCCAATCGAATCCATTAGAATAGATTAGAGTAGGGTAGGGTAGAACAGAATAGAGTAGAATGGAGTCGAATGGAGTTGCATAGAGAAAACTAGAGTAGAAAAGAGTCGAATCGAGCCGAATAAGGCTGAACCAAGTCGAATTGAGTTGAAACAAGCTGAATCGAAGCGATTCAAGCTGAATCGAGCTGATGGTGCCGAATGAGCCGATTCAAGCCTCATCGCGTCCAATCACATTGAAATGCTTTGAATCGAATCCAATTGAATAGATTCGAAAAGGTTAGGGTAGGGTGGTTTTTGCTAGGGTAGACTAGGGTAGACGAAAGTAGACTAGAGTAGAGTAGACAAGAGAAGTCTAGACTAGTAGCCTAGACAAGACAGCTGGACTAGTCAGACTAGTGGTATAGATCAGTAGGCTAGACAACTAGCCTTGAAGAGTACCCTTGCCCTGACAAGTCCCCTAAATTCTGAATCTGAACTAGTCCCCTTGCCTTAACTAGTATCCTGAACTAGTAGCCTTGTCTGAACTAGTACCCTTAACTAGTGGCCTTGCCTTAAGTAATAGTCTTAATGTCTGCCCTTGCCTTACCAGTACCCTGAACTAGTAGCCCTGCCTTAACTAGTACCCTGGCCTTCACCAGTAGCCTTCACTAGTACCCTGGCCTTCACTAGTAGCCTTGCCTCAACTAGTACCCTTCACTAGTACCCTCGCATTAACTAGTTGTCTTAACTAGTACCTGGCCTTCTCAGTCCCCATAAGTCCTACCCTGGCCTTAACCAGCTGCCTTAACTGGTACCCTGGTCTTAAGTAGTAGTATTCACTTGTACCCTTGAATCCACTGGTAGCCTAAACTAGTCGTCTTGCCTTAAGTAGTAGCCTTCGCTTGGACCTTGCCTTAACTAGTATCCTTAACTAGTACCTGTGCCTTAACTAGTACAGCGGCCATAACGAATAGCCTGAACTAGTAGCCTTGTCTGAATTAGTACCCGGAACTAGTAGCCTTGCTTTAAGTAATAGTCTTAACGTCTGCCCTTGCCTTCCTAGTACCCTTAACTAGTAGCCAAGCCTTCACTACTACCCCTAACTAGTAGCCTTGCCTTAACTAGTAGCCTTGCCTTAACCAGTTGCCTTAACTAGGACCCTGGCCTTAACTAGAAGTATCAACTTGTAAACTTGCATCAGAGTAGCCTTAACTAGTACTCTTGCCTTAAGTAGTGGGCTGAACTAGTACTCGTGCCTTAGCTAGTACTCTTAACTAGTACAGTGCCCCTAACTCGTATCCTGAACTAGTAGCCTTCTCTTAACTAGTACCCTTAACTAGTAGCCTTGCCTTCACTGGTACCCTGGCCTTCTCCAGTAGCCTTAACTCAGACCCTGGCCTTCACTGGCAGCCTTAAGTAGTACCCTTAACTAGTACCCTCGCATTCACTAGTAGTCTGAACTAGTACCCTGGCCGTATCAGTACCCAGAACTACTACCCTTGCCGTAGCCAGTTGCCTTAAGTAGTACCCTGGCCTTAACTAGTAGTATTCACTTGTATTCTTGCATCAACTAGTAGCCTTAACTAGGCCTCTTGCCTTCAGTAGTGGCCTGAACTAGTACTCGTGCCTTAGCTAGTACTCTTAACTAGTACAGTGCCCCTAACTCATATCCTGAACTAGTAGCCTTCTCTAAACTAGTACCCTTCACTAGTACCCTTGCCTTCACTAGTACCCTGGCCTTCTCCAGTAGCCTTAACTCAGACCCTGGCCTTCACTGGCAGCCTTAAGTAGTACCCTTAACTAGTACCCTCGCATTCACTAGTAGCCTGAACTAGTACCCTGGCCGTATCAGTACCCAGAACTACTACCCTTGCCGTAACCAGTTGCCTTAAGTAGTACCCTGGCCTTAACTAGTAGTATTCACTTGTATTCTTGCATCAACTAGTAGCCTTAACTAGGACTCTTGCCTTAAGCAGTGGCCTGAATTTGTACCTTGCCTTAACTAGCAGCCTTAACTAGCACCCGTGCCTTTACTAGTACTCTTAACTAGTACAGTGGCCCTAACTAGTAGCCTGAACTAGTCCCCTTGCCTTAGGTAGTCCCTTTTCCAAACTAGTACCCTTCTTGAGTACCCCTTTTTTTATGGAGTAGGGTATGGTCCAGTAGGGTGTCATAAGGTAGGGTAGCATACGGTAGAACAGAGAAAACAGAATCCAATAGAATAGAAGAGGATAAGTCAGGATAGCTTAGTTTCGTGTAGGGTATGGTAGAGTAGCATAGGAAGGAATAGAGAAAAGAGAAAACGAGAATCCAATACAACAGAATCGAAAAGAAGAGACTAGATGAGGAAAGACTAGGGCGGGATAGGGTTCTGTCGAATAGAAGAGCGTAGAATGGTGTGGAATGGAGTCAAATGCAGTCAAACCGAGATGAATAGACGAGAAAAGAGTTGAATAGAGCGGAATAGCACCGAATAGGGACATATAGGGCTGAGTCGAGCCCAATCGAGCCCAATCGAGCCCGATCAAGTCAAATCGACCAGATTCGAGCTGAATGGAGCCGAATGGAGCTGGAATGAGCCAAATAGAGACACAGAAAATGAGCCAAGCTAGATCGAGCCAAATCGCACCTAATCGCATCCTATTGCATCGAATCTCGTCGAAGTCCATCCAATCCCACCAAAACCCATTGAATCTCATGAAATCTCACCGAATCCCGTCCAATTGTGTCCAATCGGGTCGAATCGAATGCAATCGAATTCAATAGAACAGCTTAGAGTAGTGTAGGTTAGGCTGGGATTCAATAGGGTAGGGCAGAGAGGAATAGACTAGAGAAGCATAGAGTAGAAGAGAAGAGAATACAAAGAGTAGAATGGAGTAGAGTGGAGTAGAGTAGACTAGTCAGAGTCGAGTAGTGCAGAATAGAGATGAATAGATCCAATTCGAGCTGAATCGAGTCGAATGGAGAGGAAATGAGACAAATCTCCATGAATCGAATAGATTAGAGTAGAGTAGGGTGGGGGAGAAGAGAATAGAATAGTGTAGAATGGAGTCGAACAGAGTAGAATGGTGTGGAATGGAGTCGAATGGAGCCAAATAGAGACGAATAAAGTAGAAAAGAGTTGAATAGAGCTGAACAGGGCCGGATACGTTTGGATCGAGCCTAATGATGCTGAGTCGAGCAGAATCGAGCGAAATTGTCCCGATTCAAGCCAAATCGAGCTAAATCAAGCCAATTCAAGCCTAATCCCATGGAATCGCCTTGAAAGGCATTGAATCGGATCGAATCGATTAGAGTAGAGGAGGGTAGAGTAGGAGGGGTTAGACTAGAACAGAACAGAACACAAGAGAAAGAATCGAATAGAATGAAGTAGAGACGAGTACGGTAGAATAGAGTCCAATAGAGTTGAATAGAGCCAAAGAGAGCTGAATGCAGCCGAATCCACCAAATTCGAGGTGAATCGAGAAGAATCATGTCGAATGGCGTTGAAAAGTGTCGAATCCAATCCAATAGTTTAGTGTAGGGCAGGTAAGATGAGGGGAGGGGAGGGTAGAAAAGAATAGATTAGAATAGACCAGAAAGAATAGAGAAGAGTAGACTAGAGTCAAATAGAGTCAAATCCTGCCGAAATGAGCCGAATAGAGAGGAAAAGGGCCAAGTCCAACCGAATCGAGTTGAATTCGCACAAAAAGGAGCTGATTCGAGCCGATAGGACCTGAATCAGGTCGAATCCCGTTCAAGTCTGTTGAATAGAATAGAACAGATTGCAGTAGGCTAAGTTAGAGTAGGGTAGGATAGACCAAAATGCAGTAGAACAGAACAGGAGAGAAGAGAACTGAAAGACTAGAATAGGGTCGAGTAGTGCAGAGTCTAGAAGAATAGAGTTGAATATTGCCGACTAGAGCAAAATAGAGCCCAAAAGACCCAACGTGATAGAAATCAAGATGAATGGCGCCGAATCCCGCGGAATCATGCTGGATCGCGTCGAATCCCGTTGAATTGCATTGAATCCCATCCATTCAAGTCCAATCCAATCGAATCGATTAGAATAGACTAGAGAAGGGTAGAGTACAAGACAATAGAATAGAGAAGAATACAGTCGGATGGAGTAGAATGGTGTAGAATGGAGTTGAAAAGAGATAATAGAGTTGAGTAGACTCATAGAGCCATATAGAGTTGAATAGAGCCTATTCAAGCTGAATAGAACTGACCAGGGCGAAATGGAGCCGATTAGAACTGAATCGAACCGATTAGAGCCCAAGAGGGATGAATGGAGTGCAACGGAGCCGATTGGAGCCGAATCGCATCGAAATGCGTGGAATCGAATCCAGTGGAATAGATTAGAGTAGGGTTGGTTAAAATAGAGTAGAAGAGAATTGAACACAGTAAAAGAGAATAAAAAGAATACAAGAGAATCGAGTCCAAAAGGTTAGAGCAGAGCAGAATAGTGTAGAGCAGAACAGAGTCGAATAGAGTCTAAGCGAGCCAAATGGAGAAGAAACAAGGCAAATCGCGTTGAATCCCCTCGAACCAATTCCAGTCAATTAGGGTAGGGTAGAGTAAAATAGTGTTGAGTGGAGTAGAATGCTGTGCAATGCAATCGAATGGAGTCGAAAGGAGTAGAAAAGAGCCGAATAGAGCCGAATAGTGCTGAAGAGGGCCGAAGAGGGCCGAATCGAGCTGAATTGAGCCAAATCCAGTAAATCGAGCCTAATGGAGCCGAATTGAGCCGAATCCAGTTGAATCGACACCCTTCGAGCCAAATGGAGCCGAATGGACATGAATCGAACCAATTCGACCTGAATCGTGTCCAAATTCATGGAATCGAATTGAACAGATTAGAGTAGGGGAGGTTCGGGTATGGCAGGGTGGAATAGAGTAGAGTAGCATAGAATAAAACAGAAGAGAATAGAAGAGAACAGAACAATACAGAACGAATACAGAAAACAGTAGGCTAGAGTAGCGTAGAGGGAAACAGAGTAGAGTAGAATAGATTCGAACGGAGCTAAATAGAGCCAAACTGAGCCGAATCGTGTCCAAATGGGTTGAATCCAATCCAATCCAACGGATTAGAATAGAGTAGAGTTGGGTAGCATAGGGTAGGGTAGAATAGAGTAGACTAGAACAGAACAGAATAGGAAGAATAAAGAAAATAAAGAAGAGTAGACTAGAGTACGATAGAGTAGGCTAGTGTATAATAGGGTAGACTCGAATACAGCTGAGTAGAGCCGAATGGAGTCGAAATGAGAGGAATCACGTCTAATCGATTCGAGTAAATTAGAGTGGTGTAGGCTAGAGTAGAGCAGAATAGTGTAGAATGGTGTGGAATAAATAGAATGGAGTAGAATGGAGTCAAATAGAGACAAAAAGAGTAGAGAAGAGTCGAATAGAGCAGAATAGGGCCGAAAGAGGCGGAATTGAGCAGCATCGAAGCAATTCAAGCCAAACGAACCGAATAGAGCCAAATGGAATAGAATCGAGCTGATTCAAGCTTAATCACGTCGAATCCCGTTCAATGCATCCAATGCAATCCAAACGTCTAGATTAGAGAAGGGGAGAGGAGGGTGGAATAGAATAGAGTAGAGTAGACTAGAAGAGATTAGAACAGAATAGAAGGAATAGAATAGAGTAGAAAAGAGTAGGGTCGAATAGACTCGAATAGAGTCGATTAGAGACGAATAGGCCAAATAGAGACGAATAGAGAAAACAGAGCTGAATGGAGCCGAATAGAGACGTAAAGGAGCCATATAGAGCCGATTCGCACCTAATCGAGCTGAATCAAGCAGAATCACGCCGACTGTCACTGAATAGCGTCGAATCACATCGAATCACGTCGAATCGCATCAAATCACATCGTTTTGTGTCGGACCGGGTCGAATCGCTTCGGATCGCATCGGATTGCATCGAATGTCGTCGAATCACGACGAATCACGCCCCATCACGTCCAATAACTTCGAATTGCGTCCAATCTCCTAGAATTCTGCTGAATCACGTCGAATCGTATGGAATCTCGCCTAATCTCTTTGAATCCCGTCAAATGCCTTCGGACCTTGTCGAATCCCGTCAAATCCTGTCCAATCGCGTCGAAGTGAATCGAATTGAATCAAATAGATTCAAGTAGGGTGGGTTTGGGTGGGGTGCAGTAGGGTTGGGTAGGGTAGGATAGAACAGAGTCCAACAGAATAGGAGAGAACAGAACAGAAGAGAAAGAATCCAGCAGAATAGAATAGAGTAGAAAAGAGTCAGATAGTGCAGAACATAGCCGAATGGAGACAAAACAAGATGAATCGCGTTGAATCGCTTCGAATCGGGTCAAATCGAATCCATTCGAATAGATTAGGGTAGGGAAGGGTAGACGAGAATAGAGGAGAAGAGTGCAGAATGGTGTGGAATGGATTAGAACGGAGCCGACTCGAGACGAATAGAGTAGAAAAGAGTCGAATAGAGCATAGTTGGGCCGAATAGGGCCAAAGAAGGCCTAATCGAGCAGAATCCAGCAGAATCGATGCCATTGGAGCTGAATGGAGCAAAATGGAGCCCAATCGAACCGACTCGAAGCGAATTGATCTGATTCAAGCCTAATCGGGTGGAATGGCGTGAAAATGCGATGACTCGAACAGAATCAAAGATTAGAGAAGGGGAGGGGAGCGGCCGGGAGGGTAGAACAGAATAGAATAGAACAGTACATAATAGAAGGAAGAGAAGATAGCACAGTACGGTAGAGCAGAGAAGAGTAGAGTCGAATAGAGTGAAATAGTGCAGAATAGAGCTGAATAGAGCCAATTCTAGCCGAATCGAGCCCAATGGAAACAAAACGTGATGAATCGCGTCGAATAGCGTCCAATCGAATCCATTAGAATAGATTAGAGTAGGGTAGGGTAGAACAGAATAGAGTAGAATGGAGTCGAATGGAGTTGCATAGAGAAAACTAGAGTAGAAAAGAGTCGAATCGAGCCGAATAAGGCTGAACCAAGTCGAATTGAGTTGAAACAAGCTGAATCGAAGCGATTCAAGCTGAATCGAGCTGATGGTGCCGAATGAGCCGATTCAAGCCTCATCGCGTCCAATCACATTGAAATGCTTTGAATCGAATCCAATTGAATAGATTCGAAAAGGTTAGGGTAGGGTGGTTTTTGCTAGGGTAGACTAGGGTAGACGAAAGTAGACTAGAGTAGAGTAGACAAGAGAAGTCTAGACTAGTAGCCTAGACAAGACAGCTGGACTAGTCAGACTAGTGGTATAGATCAGTAGGCTAGACAACTAGCCTTGAAGAGTACCCTTGCCCTGACAAGTCCCCTAAATTCTGAATCTGAACTAGTCCCCTTGCCTTAACTAGTATCCTGAACTAGTAGCCTTGTCTGAACTAGTACCCTTAACTAGTGGCCTTGCCTTAAGTAATAGTCTTAATGTCTGCCCTTGCCTTACCAGTACCCTGAACTAGTAGCCCTGCCTTAACTAGTACCCTGGCCTTCACCAGTAGCCTTCACTAGTATCCTGGCCTTCACTAGTAGCCTTGCCTCAACTAGTACCCTTCACTAGTACCCTCGCATTAACTAGTTGTCTTAACTAGTACCTGGCCTTCTCAGTCCCCATAAGTCCTACCCTGGCCTTAACCAGCTGCCTTAACTGGTACCCTGGTCTTAACTAGTAGTATTCACTTGTACCCTTGAATCCACTGGTAGCCTAAACTAGTCGTCTTGCCTTAAGTAGTAGCCTTCGCTTGGACCTTGCCTTAACTAGTATCCTTAACTAGTACCTGTGCCTTAACTAGTACAGCGGCCATAACGAATAGCCTGAACTAGTAGCCTTGTCTGAATTAGTACCCGGAACTAGTAGCCTTGCTTTAAGTAATAGTCTTAACGTCTGCCCTTGCCTTCCTAGTACCCTTAACTAGTAGCCAAGCCTTCACTACTACCCCTAACTAGTAGCCTTGCCTTAACTAGTAGCCTTGCCTTAACCAGTTGCCTTAACTAGGACCCTGGCCTTAACTAGAAGTATCAACTTGTAAACTTGCATCAGAGTAGCCTTAACTAGTACTCTTGCCTTAAGTAGTGGGCTGAACTAGTACTCGTGCCTTAGCTAGTACTCTTAACTAGTACAGTGCCCCTAACTCGTATCCTGAACTAGTAGCCTTCTCTTAACTAGTACCCTTAACTAGTAGCCTTGCCTTCACTGGTACCCTGGCCTTCTCCAGTAGCCTTAACTCAGACCCTGGCCTTCACTGGCAGCCTTAAGTAGTACCCTTAACTAGTACCCTCGCATTCACTAGTAGTCTGAACTAGTACCCTGGCCGTATCAGTACCCAGAACTACTACCCTTGCCGTAGCCAGTTGCCTTAAGTAGTACCCTGGCCTTAACTAGTAGTATTCACTTGTATTCTTGCATCAACTAGTAGCCTTAACTAGGCCTCTTGCCTTCAGTAGTGGCCTGAACTAGTACTCGTGCCTTAGCTAGTACTCTTAACTAGTACAGTGCCCCTAACTCATATCCTGAACTAGTAGCCTTCTCTAAACTAGTACCCTTCACTAGTACCCTTGCCTTCACTAGTACCCTGGCCTTCTCCAGTAGCCTTAACTCAGACCCTGGCCTTCACTGGCAGCCTTAAGTAGTACCCTTAACTAGTACCCTCGCATTCACTAGTAGCCTGAACTAGTACCCTGGCCGTATCAGTACCCAGAACTACTACCCTTGCCGTAACCAGTTGCCTTAAGTAGTACCCTGGCCTTAACTAGTAGTATTCACTTGTATTCTTGCATCAACTAGTAGCCTTAACTAGGACTCTTGCCTTAAGCAGTGGCCTGAATTTGTACCTTGCCTTAACTAGCAGCCTTAACTAGCACCCGTGCCTTTACTAGTACTCTTAACTAGTACAGTGGCCCTAACTAGTAGCCTGAACTAGTCCCCTTGCCTTAGGTAGTCCCTTTTCCAAACTAGTACCCTTCTTGAGTACCCCTTTTTTTATGGAGTAGGGTATGGTCCAGTAGGGTGTCATAAGGTAGGGTAGCATACGGTAGAACAGAGAAAACAGAATCCAATAGAATAGAAGAGGATAAGTCAGGATAGCTTAGTTTCGTGTAGGGTATGGTAGAGTAGCATAGGAAGGAATAGAGAAAAGAGAAAACGAGAATCCAATACAACAGAATCGAAAAGAAGAGACTAGATGAGGAAAGACTAGGGCGGGATAGGGTTCTGTCGAATAGAAGAGCGTAGAATGGTGTGGAATGGAGTCAAATGCAGTCAAACCGAGATGAATAGACGAGAAAAGAGTTGAATAGAGCGGAATAGCACCGAATAGGGACATATAGGGCTGAGTCGAGCCCAATCGAGCCCAATCGAGCCCGATCAAGTCAAATCGACCAGATTCGAGCTGAATGGAGCCGAATGGAGCTGGAATGAGCCAAATAGAGACACAGAAAATGAGCCAAGCTAGATCGAGCCAAATCGCACCTAATCACATCCTATTGCATCGAATCTCGTCGAAGTCCATCCAATCCCACCAAAACCCATTGAATCTCATGAAATCTCACCGAATCCCGTCCAATTGTGTCCAATCGGGTCGAATCGAATGCAATCGAATTCAATAGAACAGCTTAGAGTAGTGTAGGTTAGGCTGGGATTCAATAGGGTAGGGCAGAGAGGAATAGACTAGAGAAGCATAGAGTAGAAGAGAAGAGAATACAAAGAGTAGAATGGAGTAGAGTGGAGTAGAGTAGACTAGTCAGAGTCGAGTAGTGCAGAATAGAGATGAATAGATCCAATTCGAGCTGAATCGAGTCGAATGGAGAGGAAATGAGACAAATCTCCATGAATCGAATAGATTAGAGTAGAGTAGGGTGGGGGAGAAGAGAATAGAATAGTGTAGAATGGAGTCGAACAGAGTAGAATGGTGTGGAATGGAGTCGAATGGAGCCAAATAGAGACGAATAAAGTAGAAAAGAGTTGAATAGAGCTGAACAGGGCCGGATACGTTTGGATCGAGCCTAATGATGCTGAGTCGAGCAGAATCGAGCGAAATTGTCCCGATTCAAGCCAAATCGAGCTAAATCAAGCCAATTCAAGCCTAATCCCATGGAATCGCCTTGAAAGGCATTGAATCGGATCGAATCGATTAGAGTAGAGGAGGGTAGAGTAGGAGGGGTTAGACTAGAACAGAACAGAACACAAGAGAAAGAATCGAATAGAATGAAGTAGAGACGAGTACAGTAGAATAGAGTCCAATAGAGTTGAATAGAGCCAAAGAGAGCTGAATGCAGCCGAATCCACCAAATTCGAGGTGAATCGAGAAGAATCATGTCGAATGGCGTTGAAAAGTGTCGAATCCAATCCAATAGTTTAGTGTAGGGCAGGTAAGATGAGGGGAGGGGAGGGTAGAAAAGAATAGATTAGAATAGACCAGAAAGAATAGAGAAGAGTAGACTAGAGTCAAATAGAGTCAAATCCTGCCGAAATGAGCCGAATAGAGAGGAAAAGGGCCAAGTCCAACCGAATCGAGTTGAATTCGCACAAAAAGGAGCTGATTCGAGCCGATAGGACCTGAATCAGGTCGAATCCCGTTCAAGTCTGTTGAATAGAATAGAACAGATTGCAGTAGGCTAAGTTAGAGTAGGGTAGGATAGACCAAAATGCAGTAGAACAGAACAGGATAGAAGAGAACTGAAAGACTAGAATAGGGTCGAGTAGTGCAGAGTCTAGAAGAATAGAGTTGAATATTGCCGACTAGAGCAAAATAGAGCCCAAAAGACCCAACGTGATAGAAATCAAGATGAATGGCGCCGAATCCCGCGGAATCATGCTGGATTGCGTCGAATCCCGTTGAATTGCATTGAATCCCATCCATTCAAGTCCAATCCAATCGAATCGATTAGAATAGACTAGAGAAGGGTAGAGTACAAGACAATAGAATAGAGAAGAATACAGTCGGATGGAGTAGAATGGTGTAGAATGGAGTTGAAAAGAGATAATAGAGTTGAGTAGACTCATAGAGCCATATAGAGTTGAATAGAGCCTATTCAAGCTGAATAGAACTGACCAGGGCGAAATGGAGCCGATTAGAACTGAATCGAACCGATTAGAGCCCAAGAGGGATGAATGGAGTGCAACGGAGCCGATTGGAGCCGAATCGCATCGAAATGCGTGGAATCGAATCCAGTGGAATAGATTAGAGTAGGGTTGGTTAAAATAGAGTAGAAGAGAATTGAACACAGTAAAAGAGAATAAAAAGAATACAAGAGAATCGAGTCCAAAAGGTTAGAGCAGAGCAGAATAGTGTAGAGCAGAACAGAGTCGAATAGAGTCTAAGCGAGCCAAATGGAGAAGAAACAAGGCAAATCGCGTTGAATCCCCTCGAACCAATTCCAGTCAATTAGGGTAGGGTAGAGTAAAATAGTGTTGAGTGGAGTAGAATGCTGTGCAACGCAATCGAATGGAGTCGAAAGGAGTAGAAAAGAGCCGAATAGAGCCGAATAGTGCTGAAGAGGGCCGAAGAGGGCCGAATCGAGCTGAATTGAGCCAAATCCAGTAAATCGAGCCTAATGGAGCCGAATTGAGCCGAATCCAGTTGAATCGACACCCTTCGAGCCAAATGGAGCCGAATGGACATGAATCGAACCAATTCGACCTGAATCGTGTCCAAATTCATGGAATCGAATTGAACAGATTAGAGTAGGGGAGGTTCGGGTATGGCAGGGTGGAATAGAGTAGAGTAGCATAGAATAAAACAGAAGAGAATAGAAGAGAACAGAACAATACAGAACGAATACAGAAAACAGTAGGCTAGAGTAGCGTAGAGGGAAACAGAGTAGAGTAGAATAGATTCGAACGGAGCTAAATAGAGCCAAACTGAGCCGAATCGTGTCCAAATGGGTTGAATCCAATCCAATCCAACGGATTAGAATAGAGTAGAGTTGGGTAGCATAGGGTAGGGTAGAATAGAGTAGACTAGAACAGAACAGAATAGGAAGAATAAAGAAAATAAAGAAGAGTAGACTAGAGTACGATAGAGTAGGCTAGTGTATAATAGGGTAGACTCGAATACAGCTGAGTAGAGCCGAATGGAGTCGAAATGAGAGGAATCACGTCTAATCGATTCGAGTAAATTAGAGTGGTGTAGGCTAGAGTAGAGCAGAATAGTGTAGAATGGTGTGGAATAAATAGAATGGAGTAGAATGGAGTCAAATAGAGACAAAAAGAGTAGAGAAGAGTCGAATAGAGCAGAATAGGGCCGAAAGAGGCGGAATTGAGCAGCATCGAAGCAATTCAAGCCAAACGAACCGAATAGAGCCAAATGGAATAGAATCGAGCTGATTCAAGCTTAATCACGTCGAATCCCGTTCAATGCATCCAATGCAATCCAAACGTCTAGATTAGAGAAGGGGAGAGGAGGGTGGAATAGAATAGAATAGAGTAGAGTAGACTAGAAGAGATTAGAACAGAATAGAAGGAATAGAATAGAGTAGAAAAGAGTAGGGTCGAATAGACTCGAATAGAGTCGATTAGAGACGAATAGGCCAAATAGAGACGAATAGAGAAAACAGAGCTGAATGGAGCCGAATAGAGACGTAAAGGAGCCATATAGAGCCGATTCGCACCTAATCGAGCTGAATCAAGCAGAATCACGCCGACTGTCACTGAATAGCGTCGAATCACATCGAATCACGTCGAATCGCATCAAATCACATCGTTTTGTGTCGGACCGGGTCGAATCGCTTCGGATCGCATCGGATTGCATCGAATGTCGTCGAATCACGACGAATCACGCCCCATCACGTCCAATAACTTCGAATTGCGTCCAATCTCCTAGAATTCTGCTGAATCACGTCGAATCGTATGGAATCTCGCCTAATCTCTTTGAATCCCGTCAAATGCCTTCGGACCTTGTCGAATCCCGTCAAATCCTGTCCAATCGCGTCGAAGTGAATCGAATTGAATCAAATAGATTCAAGTAGGGTGGGTTTGGGTGGGGTGCAGTAGGGTTGGGTAGGGTAGGATAGAACAGAGTCCAACAGAATAGGAGAGAACAGAACAGAAGAGAAAGAATCCAGCAGAATAGAATAGAGTAGAAAAGAGTCAGATAGTGCAGAACATAGCCGAATGGAGACAAAACAAGATGAATCGCGTTGAATCGCTTCGAATCGGGTCAAATCGAATCCATTCGAATAGATTAGGGTAGGGAAGGGTAGACGAGAATAGAGGAGAAGAGTGCAGAATGGTGTGGAATGGATTAGAACGGAGCCGACTCGAGACGAATAGAGTAGAAAAGAGTCGAATAGAGCGTAGTTGGGCCGAATAGGGCCAAAGAAGGCCTAATCGAGCAGAATCCAGCAGAATCGATGCCATTGGAGCTGAATGGAGCAAAATGGAGCCCAATCGAACCGACTCGAAGCGAATTGATCTGATTCAAGCCTAATCGGGTGGAATGGCGTGAAAATGCGATGACTCGAACAGAATCAAAGATTAGAGAAGGGGAGGGGAGCGGCCGGGAGGGTAGAACAGAATAGAATAGAACAGTACATAATAGAAGGAAGAGAAGATAGCACAGTACGGTAGAGCAGAGAAGAGTAGAGTCGAATAGAGTGAAATAGTGCAGAATAGAGCTGAATAGAGCCAATTCTAGCCGAATCGAGCCCAATGGAAACAAAACGTGATGAATCGCGTCGAATAGCGTCCAATCGAATCCATTAGAATAGATTAGAGTAGGGTAGGGTAGAACAGAATAGAGTAGAATGGAGTCGAATGGAGTTGCATAGAGAAAACTAGAGTAGAAAAGAGTCGAATCGAGCCGAATAAGGCTGAACCAAGTCGAATTGAGTTGAAACAAGCTGAATCGAAGCGATTCAAGCTGAATCGAGCTGATGGTGCCGAATGAGCCGATTCAAGCCTCATCGCGTCCAATCACATTGAAATGCTTTGAATCGAATCCAATTGAATAGATTCGAAAAGGTTAGGGTAGGGTGGTTTTTGCTAGGGTAGACTAGGGTAGACGAAAGTAGACTAGAGTAGAGTAGACAAGAGAAGTCTAGACTAGTAGCCTAGACAAGACAGCTGGACTAGTCAGACTAGTGGTATAGATCAGTAGGCTAGACAACTAGCCTTGAAGAGTACCCTTGCCCTGACAAGTCCCCTAAATTCTGAATCTGAACTAGTCCCCTTGCCTTAACTAGTATCCTGCACTAGTAGCCTTGTCTGAACTAGTACCCTTAACTAGTGGCCTTGCCTTAAGTAATAGTCTTAATGTCTGCCCTTGCCTTACCAGTACCCTGAACTAGTAGCCCTGCCTTAACTAGTACCCTGGCCTTCACCAGTAGCCTTCACTAGTACCCTGGCCTTCACTAGTAGCCTTGCCTCAACTAGTACCCTTCACTAGTACCCTCGCATTAACTAGTTGTCTTAACTAGTACCTGGCCTTCTCAGTCCCCATAAGTCCTACCCTGGCCTTAACCAGCTGCCTTAACTGGTACCCTGGTCTTAACTAGTAGTATTCACTTGTACCCTTGAATCCACTGGTAGCCTAAACTAGTCGTCTTGCCTTAAGTAGTAGCCTTCGCTTGGACCTTGCCTTAACTAGTATCCTTAACTAGTACCTGTGCCTTAACTAGTACAGCGGCCATAACGAATAGCCTGAACTAGTAGCCTTGTCTGAATTAGTACCCGGAACTAGTAGCCTTGCTTTAAGTAATAGTCTTAACGTCTGCCCTTGCCTTCCTAGTACCCTTAACTAGTAGCCAAGCCTTCACTACTACCCCTAACTAGTAGCCTTGCCTTAACTAGTAGCCTTGCCTTAACCAGTTGCCTTAACTAGGACCCTGGCCTTAACTAGAAGTATCAACTTGTAAACTTGCATCAGAGTAGCCTTAACTAGTACTCTTGCCTTAAGTAGTGGGCTGAACTAGTACTCGTGCCTTAGCTAGTACTCTTAACTAGTACAGTGCCCCTAACTCGTATCCTGAACTAGTAGCCTTCTCTTAACTAGTACCCTTAACTAGTAGCCTTGCCTTCACTGGTACCCTGGCCTTCTCCAGTAGCCTTAACTCAGACCCTGGCCTTCACTGGCAGCCTTAAGTAGTACCCTTAACTAGTACCCTCGCATTCACTAGTAGTCTGAACTAGTACCCTGGCCGTATCAGTACCCAGAACTATTACCCTTGCCGTAGCCAGTTGCCTTAAGTAGTACCCTGGCCTTAACTAGTAGTATTCACTTGTATTCTTGCATCAACTAGTAGCCTTAACTAGGCCTCTTGCCTTCAGTAGTGGCCTGAACTAGTACTCGTGCCTTAGCTAGTACTCTTAACTAGTACAGTGCCCCTAACTCATATCCTGAACTAGTAGCCTTCTCTAAACTAGTACCCTTCACTAGTACCCTGGCCTTCTCCAGTAGCCTTAACTCAGACCCTGGCCTTCACTGGCAGCCTTAAGTAGTACCCTTAACTAGTACCCTCGCATTCACTAGTAGCCTGAACTAGTACCCTGGCCGTATCAGTACCCAGAACTACTACCCTTGCCGTAACCAGTTGCCTTAAGTAGTACCCTGGCCTTAACTAGTAGTATTCACTTGTATTCTTGCATCAACTAGTAGCCTTAACTAGGACTCTTGCCTTAAGCAGTGGCCTGAATTTGTACCTTGCCTTAACTAGCAGCCTTAACTAGCACCCGTGCCTTTACTAGTACTCTTAACTAGTACAGTGGCCCTAACTAGTAGCCTGAACTAGTCCCCTTGCCTTAGGTAGTCCCTTTTCCAAACTAGTACCCTTCTTGAGTACCCCTTTTTTTATGGAGTAGGGTATGGTCCAGTAGGGTGTCATAAGGTAGGGTAGCATACGGTAGAACAGAGAAAACAGAATCCAATAGAATAGAAGAGGATAAGTCAGGATAGCTTAGTTTCGTGTAGGGTATGGTAGAGTAGCATAGGAAGGAATAGAGAAAAGAGAAAACGAGAATCCAATACAACAGAATCGAAAAGAAGAGACTAGATGAGGAAAGACTAGGGCGGGATAGGGTTCTGTCGAATAGAAGAGCGTAGAATGGTGTGGAATGGAGTCAAATGCAGTCAAACCGAAATGAATAGACGAGAAAAGAGTTGAATAGAGCGGAATAGCACCGAATAGGGACATATAGGGCTGAGTCGAGCCCAATCGAGCCCAATCGAGCCCGATCAAGTCAAATCGACCAGATTCGAGCTGAATGGAGCCGAATGGAGCTGGAATGAGCCAAATAGAGACACAGAAAATGAGCCAAGCTAGATCGAGCCAAATCGCACCTAATCGCATCCTATTGCATCGAATCTCGTCGAAGTCCATCCAATCCCACCAAAACCCATTGAATCTCATGAAATCTCACCGAATCCCGTCCAATTGTGTCCAATCGGGTCGAATCGAATGCAATCGAATTCAATAGAACAGCTTAGAGTAGTGTAGGTTAGGCTGGGATTCAATAGGGTAGGGCAGAGAGGAATAGACTAGAGAAGCATAGAGTAGAAGAGAAGAGAATACAAAGAGTAGAATGGAGTAGAGTGGAGTAGAGTAGACTAGTCAGAGTCGAGTAGTGCAGAATAGAGATGAATAGATCCAATTCGAGCTGAATCGAGTCGAATGGAGAGGAAATGAGACAAATCTCCATGAATCGAATAGATTAGAGTAGAGTAGGGTGGGGGAGAAGAGAATAGAATAGTGTAGAATGGAGTCGAACAGAGTAGAATGGTGTGGAATGGAGTCGAATGGAGCCAAATAGAGACGAATAAAGTAGAAAAGAGTTGAATAGAGCTGAACAGGGCCGGATACGTTTGGATCGAGCCTAATGATGCTGAGTCGAGCAGAATCGAGCGAAATTGTCCCGATTCAAGCCAAATCGAGCTAAATCAAGCCAATTCAAGCCTAATCCCATGGAATCGCCTTGAAAGGCATTGAATCGGATCGAATCGATTAGAGTAGAGGAGGGTAGAGTAGGAGGGGTTAGACTAGAACAGAACAGAACACAAGAGAAAGAATCGAATAGAATGAAGTAGAGACGAGTACAGTAGAATAGAGTCCAATAGAGTTGAATAGAGCCAAAGAGAGCTGAATGCAGCCGAATCCACCAAATTCGAGGTGAATCGAGAAGAATCATGTCGAATGGCGTTGAAAAGTGTCGAATCCAATCCAATAGTTTAGTGTAGGGCAGGTAAGATGAGGGGAGGGGAGGGTAGAAAAGAATAGATTAGAATAGACCAGAAAGAATAGAGAAGAGTAGACTAGAGTCAAATAGAGTCAAATCCTGCCGAAATGAGCCGAATAGAGAGGAAAAGGGCCAAGTCCAACCGAATCGAGTTGAATTCGCACAAAAAGGAGCTGATTCGAGCCGATAGGACCTGAATCAGGTCGAATCCCGTTCAAGTCTGTTGAATAGAATAGAACAGATTGCAGTAGGCTAAGTTAGAGTAGGGTAGGATAGACCAAAATGCAGTAGAACAGAACAGGATAGAAGAGAACTGAAAGACTAGAATAGGGTCGAGTAGTGCAGAGTCTAGAAGAATAGAGTTGAATATTGCCGACTAGAGCAAAATAGAGCCCAAAAGACCCAACGTGATAGAAATCAAGATGAATGGCGCCGAATCCCGCGGAATCATGCTGGATCGCGTCGAATCCCGTTGAATTGCATTGAATCCCATCCATTCAAGTCCAATCCAATCGAATCGATTAGAATAGACTAGAGAAGGGTAGAGTACAAGACAATAGAATAGAGAAGAATACAGTCGGATGGAGTAGAATGGTGTAGAATGGAGTTGAAAAGAGATAATAGAGTTGAGTAGACTCATAGAGCCATATAGAGTTGAATAGAGCCTATTCAAGCTGAATAGAACTGACCAGGGCGAAATGGAGCCGATTAGAACTGAATCGAACCGATTAGAGCCCAAGAGGGATGAATGGAGTGCAACGGAGCCGATTGGAGCCGAATCGCATCGAAATGCGTGGAATCGAATCCAGTGGAATAGATTAGAGTAGGGTTGGTTAAAATAGAGTAGAAGAGAATTGAACACAGTAAAAGAGAATAAAAAGAATACAAGAGAATCGAGTCCAAAAGGTTAGAGCAGAGCAGAATAGTGTAGAGCAGAACAGAGTCGAATAGAGTCTAAGCGAGCCAAATGGAGAAGAAACAAGGCAAATCGCGTTGAATCTCCTCGAACCAATTCCAGTCAATTAGGGTAGGGTAGAGTAAAATAGTGTTGAGTGGAGTAGAATGCTGTGCAACGCAATCGAATGGAGTCGAAAGGAGTAGAAAAGAGCCGAATAGAGCCGAATAGTGCTGAAGAGGGCCGAAGAGGGCCGAATCGAGCTGAATTGAGCCAAATCCAGTAAATCGAGCCTAATGGAGCCGAATTGAGCCGAATCCAGTTGAATCGACACCCTTCGAGCCAAATGGAGCCGAATGGACATGAATCGAACCAATTCGACGTGAATCGTGTCCAAATTCATGGAATCGAATTGAACAGATTAGAGTAGGGGAGGTTCGGGTATGGCAGGGTGGAATAGAGTAGAGTAGCATAGAATAAAACAGAAGAGAATAGAAGAGAACAGAACAATACAGAACGAATACAGAAAACAGTAGGCTAGAGTAGCGTAGAGGGAAACAGAGTAGAGTAGAATAGATTCGAACGGAGCTAAATAGAGCCAAACTGAGCCGAATCGTGTCCAAATGGGTTGAATCCAATCCAATCCAACGGATTAGAATAGAGTAGAGTTGGGTAGCATAGGGTAGGGTAGAATAGAGTAGACTAGAACAGAACAGAATAGGAAGAATAAAGAAAATAAAGAAGAGTAGACTAGAGTACGATAGAGTAGGCTAGTGTATAATAGGGTAGACTCGAATACAGCTGAGTAGAGCCGAATGGAGTCGAAATGAGAGGAATCACGTCTAATCGATTCGAGTAAATTAGAGTGGTGTAGGCTAGAGTAGAGCAGAATAGTGTAGAATGGTGTGGAATAAATAGAATGGAGTAGAATGGAGTCAAATAGAGACAAAAAGAGTAGAGAAGAGTCGAATAGAGCAGAATAGGGCCGAAAGAGGCGGAATTGAGCAGCATCGAAGCAATTCAAGCCAAACGAACCGAATAGAGCCAAATGGAATAGAATCGAGCTGATTCAAGCTTAATCACGTCGAATCCCGTTCAATGCATCCAATGCAATCCAAACGTCTAGATTAGAGAAGGGGAGAGGAGGGTGGAATAGAATAGAATAGAGTAGAGTAGACTAGAAGAGATTAGAACAGAATAGAAGGAATAGAATAGAGTAGAAAAGAGTAGGGTCGAATAGACTCGAATAGAGTCGATTAGAGACGAATAGGCCAAATAGAGACGAATAGAGAAAACAGAGCTGAATGGAGCCGAATAGAGACGTAAAGGAGCCATATAGAGCCGATTCGCACCTAATCGAGCTGAATCAAGCAGAATCACGCCGACTGTCACTGAATAGCGTCGAATCACATCGAATCACGTCGAATCGCATCAAATCACATCGTTTTGTGTCGGACCGGGTCGAATCGCTTCGGATCGCATCGGATTGCATCGAATGTCGTCGAATCACGACGAATCACGCCCCATCACGTCCAATAACTTCGAATTGCGTCCAATCTCCTAGAATTCTGCTGAATCACGTCGAATCGTATGGAATCTCGCCTAATCTCTTTGAATCCCGTCAAATGCCTTCGGACCTTGTCGAATCCCGTCAAATCCTGTCCAATCGCGTCGAAGTGAATCGAATTGAATCAAATAGATTCAAGTAGGGTGGGTTTGGGTGGGGTGCAGTAGGGTTGGGTAGGGTAGGATAGAACAGAGTCCAACAGAATAGGAGAGAACAGAACAGAAGAGAAAGAATCCAGCAGAATAGAATAGAGTAGAAAAGAGTCAGATAGTGCAGAACATAGCCGAATGGAGACAAAACAAGATGAATCGCGTTGAATCGCTTCGAATCGGGTCAAATCGAATCCATTCGAATAGATTAGGGTAGGGAAGGGTAGACGAGAATAGAGGAGAAGAGTGCAGAATGGTGTGGAATGGATTAGAACGGAGCCGACTCGAGACGAATAGAGTAGAAAAGAGTCGAATAGAGCGTAGTTGGGCCGAATAGGGCCAAAGAAGGCCTAATCGAGCAGAATCCAGCAGAATCGATGCCATTGGAGCTGAATGGAGCAAAATGGAGCCCAATCGAACCGACTCGAAGCGAATTGATCTGATTCAAGCCTAATCGGGTGGAATGGCGTGAAAATGCGATGACTCGAACAGAATCAAAGATTAGAGAAGGGGAGGGGAGCGGCCGGGAGGGTAGAACAGAATAGAATAGAACAGTACATAATAGAAGGAAGAGAAGATAGCACAGTACGGTAGAGCAGAGAAGAGTAGAGTCGAATAGAGTGAAATAGTGCAGAATAGAGCTGAATAGAGCCAATTCTAGCCGAATCGAGCCCAATGGAAACAAAACGTGATGAATCGCGTCGAATAGCGTCCAATCGAATCCATTAGAATAGATTAGAGTAGGGTAGGGTAGAACAGAATAGAGTAGAATGGAGTCGAATGGAGTTGCATAGAGAAAACTAGAGTAGAAAAGAGTCGAATCGAGCCGAATAAGGCTGAACCAAGTCGAATTGAGTTGAAACAAGCTGAATCGAAGCGATTCAAGCTGAATCGAGCTGATGGTGCCGAATGAGCCGATTCAAGCCTCATCGCGTCCAATCACATTGAAATGCTTTGAATCGAATCCAATTGAATAGATTCGAAAAGGTTAGGGTAGGGTGGTTTTTGCTAGGGTAGACTAGGGTAGACGAAAGTAGACTAGAGTAGAGTAGACAAGAGAAGTCTAGACTAGTAGCCTAGACAAGACAGCTGGACTAGTCAGACTAGTGGTATAGATCAGTAGGCTAGACAACTAGCCTTGAAGAGTACCCTTGCCCTGACAAGTCCCCTAAATTCTGAATCTGAACTAGTCCCCTTGCCTTAACTAGTATCCTGCACTAGTAGCCTTGTCTGAACTAGTACCCTTAACTAGTGGCCTTGCCTTAAGTAATAGTCTTAATGTCTGCCCTTGCCTTACCAGTACCCTGAACTAGTAGCCCTGCCTTAACTAGTACCCTGGCCTTCACCAGTAGCCTTCACTAGTACCCTGGCCTTCACTAGTAGCCTTGCCTCAACTAGTACCCTTCACTAGTACCCTCGCATTAACTAGTTGTCTTAACTAGTACCTGGCCTTCTCAGTCCCCATAAGTCCTACCCTGGCCTTAACCAGCTGCCTTAACTGGTACCCTGGTCTTAACTAGTAGTATTCACTTGTACCCTTGAATCCACTGGTAGCCTAAACTAGTCGTCTTGCCTTAAGTAGTAGCCTTCGCTTGGACCTTGCCTTAACTAGTATCCTTAACTAGTACCTGTGCCTTAACTAGTACAGCGGCCATAACGAATAGCCTGAACTAGTAGCCTTGTCTGAATTAGTACCCGGAACTAGTAGCCTTGCTTTAAGTAATAGTCTTAACGTCTGCCCTTGCCTTCCTAGTACCCTTAACTAGTAGCCAAGCCTTCACTACTACCCCTAACTAGTAGCCTTGCCTTAACTAGTAGCCTTGCCTTAACCAGTTGCCTTAACTAGGACCCTGGCCTTAACTAGAAGTATCAACTTGTAAACTTGCATCAGAGTAGCCTTAACTAGTACTCTTGCCTTAAGTAGTGGGCTGAACTAGTACTCGTGCCTTAGCTAGTACTCTTAACTAGTACAGTGCCCCTAACTCGTATCCTGAACTAGTAGCCTTCTCTTAACTAGTACCCTTAACTAGTAGCCTTGCCTTCACTGGTACCCTGGCCTTCTCCAGTAGCCTTAACTCAGACCCTGGCCTTCACTGGCAGCCTTAAGTAGTACCCTTAACTAGTACCCTCGCATTCACTAGTAGTCTGAACTAGTACCCTGGCCGTATCAGTACCCAGAACTATTACCCTTGCCGTAGCCAGTTGCCTTAAGTAGTACCCTGGCCTTAACTAGTAGTATTCACTTGTATTCTTGCATCAACTAGTAGCCTTAACTAGGCCTCTTGCCTTCAGTAGTGGCCTGAACTAGTACTCGTGCCTTAGCTAGTACTCTTAACTAGTACAGTGCCCCTAACTCATATCCTGAACTAGTAGCCTTCTCTAAACTAGTACCCTTCACTAGTACCCTGGCCTTCTCCAGTAGCCTTAACTCAGACCCTGGCCTTCACTGGCAGCCTTAAGTAGTACCCTTAACTAGTACCCTCGCATTCACTAGTAGCCTGAACTAGTACCCTGGCCGTATCAGTACCCAGAACTACTACCCTTGCCGTAACCAGTTGCCTTAAGTAGTACCCTGGCCTTAACTAGTAGTATTCACTTGTATTCTTGCATCAACTAGTAGCCTTAACTAGGACTCTTGCCTTAAGCAGTGGCCTGAATTTGTACCTTGCCTTAACTAGCAGCCTTAACTAGCACCCGTGCCTTTACTAGTACTCTTAACTAGTACAGTGGCCCTAACTAGTAGCCTGAACTAGTCCCCTTGCCTTAGGTAGTCCCTTTTCCAAACTAGTACCCTTCTTGAGTACCCCTTTTTTTATGGAGTAGGGTATGGTCCAGTAGGGTGTCATAAGGTAGGGTAGCATACGGTAGAACAGAGAAAACAGAATCCAATAGAATAGAAGAGGATAAGTCAGGATAGCTTAGTTTCGTGTAGGGTATGGTAGAGTAGCATAGGAAGGAATAGAGAAAAGAGAAAACGAGAATCCAATACAACAGAATCGAAAAGAAGAGACTAGATGAGGAAAGACTAGGGCGGGATAGGGTTCTGTCGAATAGAAGAGCGTAGAATGGTGTGGAATGGAGTCAAATGCAGTCAAACCGAGATGAATAGACGAGAAAAGAGTTGAATAGAGCGGAATAGCACCGAATAGGGACATATAGGGCTGAGTCGAGCCCAATCGAGCCCAATCGAGCCCGATCAAGTCAAATCGACCAGATTCGAGCTGAATGGAGCCGAATGGAGCTGGAATGAGCCAAATAGAGACACAGAAAATGAGCCAAGCTAGATCGAGCCAAATCGCACCTAATCACATCCTATTGCATCGAATCTCGTCGAAGTCCATCCAATCCCACCAAAACCCATTGAATCTCATGAAATCTCACCGAATCCCGTCCAATTGTGTCCAATCGGGTCGAATCGAATGCAATCGAATTCAATAGAACAGCTTAGAGTAGTGTAGGTTAGGCTGGGATTCAATAGGGTAGGGCAGAGAGGAATAGACTAGAGAAGCATAGAGTAGAAGAGAAGAGAATACAAAGAGTAGAATGGAGTAGAGTGGAGTAGAGTAGACTAGTCAGAGTCGAGTAGTGCAGAATAGAGATGAATAGATCCAATTCGAGCTGAATCGAGTCGAATGGAGAGGAAATGAGACAAATCTCCATGAATCGAATAGATTAGAGTAGAGTAGGGTGGGGGAGAAGAGAATAGAATAGTGTAGAATGGAGTCGAACAGAGTAGAATGGTGTGGAATGGAGTCGAATGGAGCCAAATAGAGACGAATAAAGTAGAAAAGAGTTGAATAGAGCTGAACAGGGCCGGATACGTTTGGATCGAGCCTAATGATGCTGAGTCGAGCAGAATCGAGCGAAATTGTCCCGATTCAAGCCAAATCGAGCTAAATCAAGCCAATTCAAGCCTAATCCCATGGAATCGCCTTGAAAGGCATTGAATCGGATCGAATCGATTAGAGTAGAGGAGGGTAGAGTAGGAGGGGTTAGACTAGAACAGAACAGAACACAAGAGAAAGAATCGAATAGAATGAAGTAGAGACGAGTACAGTAGAATAGAGTCCAATAGAGTTGAATAGAGCCAAAGAGAGCTGAATGCAGCCGAATCCACCAAATTCGAGGTGAATCGAGAAGAATCATGTCGAATGGCGTTGAAAAGTGTCGAATCCAATCCAATAGTTTAGTGTAGGGCAGGTAAGATGAGGGGAGGGGAGGGTAGAAAAGAATAGATTAGAATAGACCAGAAAGAATAGAGAAGAGTAGACTAGAGTCAAATAGAGTCAAATCCTGCCGAAATGAGCCGAATAGAGAGGAAAAGGGCCAAGTCCAACCGAATCGAGTTGAATTCGCACAAAAAGGAGCTGATTCGAGCCGATAGGACCTGAATCAGGTCGAATCCCGTTCAAGTCTGTTGAATAGAATAGAACAGATTGCAGTAGGCTAAGTTAGAGTAGGGTAGGATAGACCAAAATGCAGTAGAACAGAACAGGATAGAAGAGAACTGAAAGACTAGAATAGGGTCGAGTAGTGCAGAGTCTAGAAGAATAGAGTTGAATATTGCCGACTAGAGCAAAATAGAGCCCAAAAGACCCAACGTGATAGAAATCAAGATGAATGGCGCCGAATCCCGCGGAATCATGCTGGATCGCGTCGAATCCCGTTGAATTGCATTGAATCCCATCCATTCAAGTCC
Source organism: Loxodonta africana (assembly GCF_030014295.1). Lineage (NCBI taxonomy): Eukaryota > Metazoa > Chordata > Mammalia > Proboscidea > Elephantidae > Loxodonta > Loxodonta africana. The sequence continues at coordinate 764,817 of NW_026974824.1, forward strand.
AATCCAATCGAATCGATTAGAATAGACTAGAGAAGGGTAGAGTACAAGACAATAGAATAGAGAAGAATACAGTCGGATGGAGTAGAATGGTGTAGAATGGAGTTGAAAAGAGATAATAGAGTTGAGTAGACTCATAGAGCCATATAGAGTTGAATAGAGCCTATTCAAGCTGAATAGAACTGACCAGGGCGAAATGGAGCCGATTAGAACTGAATCGAACCGATTAGAGCCCAAGAGGGATGAATGGAGTGCAACGGAGCCGATTGGAGCCGAATCGCATCGAAATGCGTGGAATCGAATCCAGTGGAATAGATTAGAGTAGGGTTGGTTAAAATAGAGTAGAAGAGAATTGAACACAGTAAAAGAGAATAAAAAGAATACAAGAGAATCGAGTCCAAAAGGTTAGAGCAGAGCAGAATAGTGTAGAGCAGAACAGAGTCGAATAGAGTCTAAGCGAGCCAAATGGAGAAGAAACAAGGCAAATCGCGTTGAATCCCCTCGAACCAATTCCAGTCAATTAGGGTAGGGTAGAGTAAAATAGTGTTGAGTGGAGTAGAATGCTGTGCAACGCAATCGAATGGAGTCGAAAGGAGTAGAAAAGAGCCGAATAGAGCCGAATAGTGCTGAAGAGGGCCGAAGAGGGCCGAATCGAGCTGAATTGAGCCAAATCCAGTAAATCGAGCCTAATGGAGCCGAATTGAGCCGAATCCAGTTGAATCGACACCCTTCGAGCCAAATGGAGCCGAATGGACATGAATCGAACCAATTCGACGTGAATCGTGTCCAAATTCATGGAATCGAATTGAACAGATTAGAGTAGGGGAGGTTCGGGTATGGCAGGGTGGAATAGAGTAGAGTAGCATAGAATAAAACAGAAGAGAATAGAAGAGAACAGAACAATACAGAACGAATACAGAAAACAGTAGGCTAGAGTAGCGTAGAGGGAAACAGAGTAGAGTAGAATAGATTCGAACGGAGCTAAATAGAGCCAAACTGAGCCGAATCGTGTCCAAATGGGTTGAATCCAATCCAATCCAACGGATTAGAATAGAGTAGAGTTGGGTAGCATAGGGTAGGGTAGAATAGAGTAGACTAGAACAGAACAGAATAGGAAGAATAAAGAAAATAAAGAAGAGTAGACTAGAGTACGATAGAGTAGGCTAGTGTATAATAGGGTAGACTCGAATACAGCTGAGTAGAGCCGAATGGAGTCGAAATGAGAGGAATCACGTCTAATCGATTCGAGTAAATTAGAGTGGTGTAGGCTAGAGTAGAGCAGAATAGTGTAGAATGGTGTGGAATAAATAGAATGGAGTAGAATGGAGTCAAATAGAGACAAAAAGAGTAGAGAAGAGTCGAATAGAGCAGAATAGGGCCGAAAGAGGCGGAATTGAGCAGCATCGAAGCAATTCAAGCCAAACGAACCGAATAGAGCCAAATGGAATAGAATCGAGCTGATTCAAGCTTAATCACGTCGAATCCCGTTCAATGCATCCAATGCAATCCAAACGTCTAGATTAGAGAAGGGGAGAGGAGGGTGGAATAGAATAGAATAGAGTAGAGTAGACTAGAAGAGATTAGAACAGAATAGAAGGAATAGAATAGAGTAGAAAAGAGTAGGGTCGAATAGACTCGAATAGAGTCGATTAGAGACGAATAGGCCAAATAGAGACGAATAGAGAAAACAGAGCTGAATGGAGCCGAATAGAGACGTAAAGGAGCCATATAGAGCCGATTCGCACCTAATCGAGCTGAATCAAGCAGAATCACGCCGACTGTCACTGAATAGCGTCGAATCACATCGAATCACGTCGAATCGCATCAAATCACATCGTTTTGTGTCGGACCGGGTCGAATCGCTTCGGATCGCATCGGATTGCATCGAATGTCGTCGAATCACGACGAATCACGCCCCATCACGTCCAATAACTTCGAATTGCGTCCAATCTCCTAGAATTCTGCTGAATCACGTCGAATCGTATGGAATCTCGCCTAATCTCTTTGAATCCCGTCAAATGCCTTCGGACCTTGTCGAATCCCGTCAAATCCTGTCCAATCGCGTCGAAGTGAATCGAATTGAATCAAATAGATTCAAGTAGGGTGGGTTTGGGTGGGGTGCAGTAGGGTTGGGTAGGGTAGGATAGAACAGAGTCCAACAGAATAGGAGAGAACAGAACAGAAGAGAAAGAATCCAGCAGAATAGAATAGAGTAGAAAAGAGTCAGATAGTGCAGAACATAGCCGAATGGAGACAAAACAAGATGAATCGCGTTGAATCGCTTCGAATCGGGTCAAATCGAATCCATTCGAATAGATTAGGGTAGGGAAGGGTAGACGAGAATAGAGGAGAAGAGTGCAGAATGGTGTGGAATGGATTAGAACGGAGCCGACTCGAGACGAATAGAGTAGAAAAGAGTCGAATAGAGCGTAGTTGGGCCGAATAGGGCCAAAGAAGGCCTAATCGAGCAGAATCCAGCAGAATCGATGCCATTGGAGCTGAATGGAGCAAAATGGAGCCCAATCGAACCGACTCGAAGCGAATTGATCTGATTCAAGCCTAATCGGGTGGAATGGCGTGAAAATGCGATGACTCGAACAGAATCAAAGATTAGAGAAGGGGAGGGGAGCGGCCGGGAGGGTAGAACAGAATAGAATAGAACAGTACATAATAGAAGGAAGAGAAGATAGCACAGTACGGTAGAGCAGAGAAGAGTAGAGTCGAATAGAGTGAAATAGTGCAGAATAGAGCTGAATAGAGCCAATTCTAGCCGAATCGAGCCCAATGGAAACAAAACGTGATGAATCGCGTCGAATAGCGTCCAATCGAATCCATTAGAATAGATTAGAGTAGGGTAGGGTAGAACAGAATAGAGTAGAATGGAGTCGAATGGAGTTGCATAGAGAAAACTAGAGTAGAAAAGAGTCGAATCGAGCCGAATAAGGCTGAACCAAGTCGAATTGAGTTGAAACAAGCTGAATCGAAGCGATTCAAGCTGAATCGAGCTGATGGTGCCGAATGAGCCGATTCAAGCCTCATCGCGTCCAATCACATTGAAATGCTTTGAATCGAATCCAATTGAATAGATTCGAAAAGGTTAGGGTAGGGTGGTTTTTGCTAGGGTAGACTAGGGTAGACGAAAGTAGACTAGAGTAGAGTAGACAAGAGAAGTCTAGACTAGTAGCCTAGACAAGACAGCTGGACTAGTCAGACTAGTGGTATAGATCAGTAGGCTAGACAACTAGCCTTGAAGAGTACCCTTGCCCTGACAAGTCCCCTAAATTCTGAATCTGAACTAGTCCCCTTGCCTTAACTAGTATCCTGAACTAGTAGCCTTGTCTGAACTAGTACCCTTAACTAGTGGCCTTGCCTTAAGTAATAGTCTTAATGTCTGCCCTTGCCTTACCAGTACCCTGAACTAGTAGCCCTGCCTTAACTAGTACCCTGGCCTTCACCAGTAGCCTTCACTAGTACCCTGGCCTTCACTAGTAGCCTTGCCTCAACTAGTACCCTTCACTAGTACCCTCGCATTAACTAGTTGTCTTAACTAGTACCTGGCCTTCTCAGTCCCCATAAGTCCTACCCTGGCCTTAACCAGCTGCCTTAACTGGTACCCTGGTCTTAACTAGTAGTATTCACTTGTACCCTTGAATCCACTGGTAGCCTAAACTAGTCGTCTTGCCTTAAGTAGTAGCCTTCGCTTGGACCTTGCCTTAACTAGTATCCTTAACTAGTACCTGTGCCTTAACTAGTACAGCGGCCATAACGAATAGCCTGAACTAGTAGCCTTGTCTGAATTAGTACCCGGAACTAGTAGCCTTGCTTTAAGTAATAGTCTTAACGTCTGCCCTTGCCTTCCTAGTACCCTTAACTAGTAGCCAAGCCTTCACTACTACCCCTAACTAGTAGCCTTGCCTTAACTAGTAGCCTTGCCTTAACCAGTTGCCTTAACTAGGACCCTGGCCTTAACTAGAAGTATCAACTTGTAAACTTGCATCAGAGTAGCCTTAACTAGTACTCTTGCCTTAAGTAGTGGGCTGAACTAGTACTCGTGCCTTAGCTAGTACTCTTAACTAGTACAGTGCCCCTAACTCGTATCCTGAACTAGTAGCCTTCTCTTAACTAGTACCCTTAACTAGTAGCCTTGCCTTCACTGGTACCCTGGCCTTCTCCAGTAGCCTTAACTCAGACCCTGGCCTTCACTGGCAGCCTTAAGTAGTACCCTTAACTAGTACCCTCGCATTCACTAGTAGTCTGAACTAGTACCCTGGCCGTATCAGTACCCAGAACTATTACCCTTGCCGTAGCCAGTTGCCTTAAGTAGTACCCTGGCCTTAACTAGTAGTATTCACTTGTATTCTTGCATCAACTAGTAGCCTTAACTAGGCCTCTTGCCTTCAGTAGTGGCCTGAACTAGTACTCGTGCCTTAGCTAGTACTCTTAACTAGTACAGTGCCCCTAACTCATATCCTGAACTAGTAGCCTTCTCTAAACTAGTACCCTTCACTAGTACCCTGGCCTTCTCCAGTAGCCTTAACTCAGACCCTGGCCTTCACTGGCAGCCTTAAGTAGTACCCTTAACTAGTACCCTCGCATTCACTAGTAGCCTGAACTAGTACCCTGGCCGTATCAGTACCCAGAACTACTACCCTTGCCGTAACCAGTTGCCTTAAGTAGTACCCTGGCCTTAACTAGTAGTATTCACTTGTATTCTTGCATCAACTAGTAGCCTTAACTAGGACTCTTGCCTTAAGCAGTGGCCTGAATTTGTACCTTGCCTTAACTAGCAGCCTTAACTAGCACCCGTGCCTTTACTAGTACTCTTAACTAGTACAGTGGCCCTAACTAGTAGCCTGAACTAGTCCCCTTGCCTTAGGTAGTCCCTTTTCCAAACTAGTACCCTTCTTGAGTACCCCTTTTTTTATGGAGTAGGGTATGGTCCAGTAGGGTGTCATAAGGTAGGGTAGCATACGGTAGAACAGAGAAAACAGAATCCAATAGAATAGAAGAGGATAAGTCAGGATAGCTTAGTTTCGTGTAGGGTATGGTAGAGTAGCATAGGAAGGAATAGAGAAAAGAGAAAACGAGAATCCAATACAACAGAATCGAAAAGAAGAGACTAGATGAGGAAAGACTAGGGCGGGATAGGGTTCTGTCGAATAGAAGAGCGTAGAATGGTGTGGAATGGAGTCAAATGCAGTCAAACCGAGATGAATAGACGAGAAAAGAGTTGAATAGAGCGGAATAGCACCGAATAGGGACATATAGGGCTGAGTCGAGCCCAATCGAGCCCAATCGAGCCCGATCAAGTCAAATCGACCAGATTCGAGCTGAATGGAGCCGAATGGAGCTGGAATGAGCCAAATAGAGACACAGAAAATGAGCCAAGCTAGATCGAGCCAAATCGCACCTAATCACATCCTATTGCATCGAATCTCGTCGAAGTCCATCCAATCCCACCAAAACCCATTGAATCTCATGAAATCTCACCGAATCCCGTCCAATTGTGTCCAATCGGGTCGAATCGAATGCAATCGAATTCAATAGAACAGCTTAGAGTAGTGTAGGTTAGGCTGGGATTCAATAGGGTAGGGCAGAGAGGAATAGACTAGAGAAGCATAGAGTAGAAGAGAAGAGAATACAAAGAGTAGAATGGAGTAGAGTGGAGTAGAGTAGACTAGTCAGAGTCGAGTAGTGCAGAATAGAGATGAATAGATCCAATTCGAGCTGAATCGAGTCGAATGGAGAGGAAATGAGACAAATCTCCATGAATCGAATAGATTAGAGTAGAGTAGGGTGGGGGAGAAGAGAATAGAATAGTGTAGAATGGAGTCGAACAGAGTAGAATGGTGTGGAATGGAGTCGAATGGAGCCAAATAGAGACGAATAAAGTAGAAAAGAGTTGAATAGAGCTGAACAGGGCCGGATACGTTTGGATCGAGCCTAATGATGCTGAGTCGAGCAGAATCGAGCGAAATTGTCCCGATTCAAGCCAAATCGAGCTAAATCAAGCCAATTCAAGCCTAATCCCATGGAATCGCCTTGAAAGGCATTGAATCGGATCGAATCGATTAGAGTAGAGGAGGGTAGAGTAGGAGGGGTTAGACTAGAACAGAACAGAACACAAGAGAAAGAATCGAATAGAATGAAGTAGAGACGAGTACAGTAGAATAGAGTCCAATAGAGTTGAATAGAGCCAAAGAGAGCTGAATGCAGCCGAATCCACCAAATTCGAGGTGAATCGAGAAGAATCATGTCGAATGGCGTTGAAAAGTGTCGAATCCAATCCAATAGTTTAGTGTAGGGCAGGTAAGATGAGGGGAGGGGAGGGTAGAAAAGAATAGATTAGAATAGACCAGAAAGAATAGAGAAGAGTAGACTAGAGTCAAATAGAGTCAAATCCTGCCGAAATGAGCCGAATAGAGAGGAAAAGGGCCAAGTCCAACCGAATCGAGTTGAATTCGCACAAAAAGGAGCTGATTCGAGCCGATAGGACCTGAATCAGGTCGAATCCCGTTCAAGTCTGTTGAATAGAATAGAACAGATTGCAGTAGGCTAAGTTAGAGTAGGGTAGGATAGACCAAAATGCAGTAGAACAGAACAGGATAGAAGAGAACTGAAAGACTAGAATAGGGTCGAGTAGTGCAGAGTCTAGAAGAATAGAGTTGAATATTGCCGACTAGAGCAAAATAGAGCCCAAAAGACCCAACGTGATAGAAATCAAGATGAATGGCGCCGAATCCCGCGGAATCATGCTGGATCGCGTCGAATCCCGTTGAATTGCATTGAATCCCATCCATTCAAGTCCAATCCAATCGAATCGATTAGAATAGACTAGAGAAGGGTAGAGTACAAGACAATAGAATAGAGAAGAATACAGTCGGATGGAGTAGAATGGTGTAGAATGGAGTTGAAAAGAGATAATAGAGTTGAGTAGACTCATAGAGCCATATAGAGTTGAATAGAGCCTATTCAAGCTGAATAGAACTGACCAGGGCGAAATGGAGCCGATTAGAACTGAATCGAACCGATTAGAGCCCAAGAGGGATGAATGGAGTGCAACGGAGCCGATTGGAGCCGAATCGCATCGAAATGCGTGGAATCGAATCCAGTGGAATAGATTAGAGTAGGGTTGGTTAAAATAGAGTAGAAGAGAATTGAACACAGTAAAAGAGAATAAAAAGAATACAAGAGAATCGAGTCCAAAAGGTTAGAGCAGAGCAGAATAGTGTAGAGCAGAACAGAGTCGAATAGAGTCTAAGCGAGCCAAATGGAGAAGAAACAAGGCAAATCGCGTTGAATCCCCTCGAACCAATTCCAGTCAATTAGGGTAGGGTAGAGTAAAATAGTGTTGAGTGGAGTAGAATGCTGTGCAACGCAATCGAATGGAGTCGAAAGGAGTAGAAAAGAGCCGAATAGAGCCGAATAGTGCTGAAGAGGGCCGAAGAGGGCCGAATCGAGCTGAATTGAGCCAAATCCAGTAAATCGAGCCTAATGGAGCCGAATTGAGCCGAATCCAGTTGAATCGACACCCTTCGAGCCAAATGGAGCCGAATGGACATGAATCGAACCAATTCGACCTGAATCGTGTCCAAATTCATGGAATCGAATTGAACAGATTAGAGTAGGGGAGGTTCGGGTATGGCAGGGTGGAATAGAGTAGAGTAGCATAGAATAAAACAGAAGAGAATAGAAGAGAACAGAACAATACAGAACGAATACAGAAAACAGTAGGCTAGAGTAGCGTAGAGGGAAACAGAGTAGAGTAGAATAGATTCGAACGGAGCTAAATAGAGCCAAACTGAGCCGAATCGTGTCCAAATGGGTTGAATCCAATCCAATCCAACGGATTAGAATAGAGTAGAGTTGGGTAGCATAGGGTAGGGTAGAATAGAGTAGACTAGAACAGAACAGAATAGGAAGAATAAAGAAAATAAAGAAGAGTAGACTAGAGTACGATAGAGTAGGCTAGTGTATAATAGGGTAGACTCGAATACAGCTGAGTAGAGCCGAATGGAGTCGAAATGAGAGGAATCACGTCTAATCGATTCGAGTAAATTAGAGTGGTGTAGGCTAGAGTAGAGCAGAATAGTGTAGAATGGTGTGGAATAAATAGAATGGAGTAGAATGGAGTCAAATAGAGACAAAAAGAGTAGAGAAGAGTCGAATAGAGCAGAATAGGGCCGAAAGAGGCGGAATTGAGCAGCATCGAAGCAATTCAAGCCAAACGAACCGAATAGAGCCAAATGGAATAGAATCGAGCTGATTCAAGCTTAATCACGTCGAATCCCGTTCAATGCATCCAATGCAATCCAAACGTCTAGATTAGAGAAGGGGAGAGGAGGGTGGAATAGAATAGAATAGAGTAGAGTAGACTAGAAGAGATTAGAACAGAATAGAAGGAATAGAATAGAGTAGAAAAGAGTAGGGTCGAATAGACTCGAATAGAGTCGATTAGAGACGAATAGGCCAAATAGAGACGAATAGAGAAAACAGAGCTGAATGGAGCCGAATAGAGACGTAAAGGAGCCATATAGAGCCGATTCGCACCTAATCGAGCTGAATCAAGCAGAATCACGCCGACTGTCACTGAATAGCGTCGAATCACATCGAATCACGTCGAATCGCATCAAATCACATCGTTTTGTGTCGGACCGGGTCGAATCGCTTCGGATCGCATCGGATTGCATCGAATGTCGTCGAATCACGACGAATCACGCCCCATCACGTCCAATAACTTCGAATTGCGTCCAATCTCCTAGAATTCTGCTGAATCACGTCGAATCGTATGGAATCTCGCCTAATCTCTTTGAATCCCGTCAAATGCCTTCGGACCTTGTCGAATCCCGTCAAATCCTGTCCAATCGCGTCGAAGTGAATCGAATTGAATCAAATAGATTCAAGTAGGGTGGGTTTGGGTGGGGTGCAGTAGGGTTGGGTAGGGTAGGATAGAACAGAGTCCAACAGAATAGGAGAGAACAGAACAGAAGAGAAAGAATCCAGCAGAATAGAATAGAGTAGAAAAGAGTCAGATAGTGCAGAACATAGCCGAATGGAGACAAAACAAGATGAATCGCGTTGAATCGCTTCGAATCGGGTCAAATCGAATCCATTCGAATAGATTAGGGTAGGGAAGGGTAGACGAGAATAGAGGAGAAGAGTGCAGAATGGTGTGGAATGGATTAGAACGGAGCCGACTCGAGACGAATAGAGTAGAAAAGAGTCGAATAGAGCGTAGTTGGGCCGAATAGGGCCAAAGAAGGCCTAATCGAGCAGAATCCAGCAGAATCGATGCCATTGGAGCTGAATGGAGCAAAATGGAGCCCAATCGAACCGACTCGAAGCGAATTGATCTGATTCAAGCCTAATCGGGTGGAATGGCGTGAAAATGCGATGACTCGAACAGAATCAAAGATTAGAGAAGGGGAGGGGAGCGGCCGGGAGGGTAGAACAGAATAGAATAGAACAGTACATAATAGAAGGAAGAGAAGATAGCACAGTACGGTAGAGCAGAGAAGAGTAGAGTCGAATAGAGTGAAATAGTGCAGAATAGAGCTGAATAGAGCCAATTCTAGCCGAATCGAGCCCAATGGAAACAAAACGTGATGAATCGCGTCGAATAGCGTCCAATCGAATCCATTAGAATAGATTAGAGTAGGGTAGGGTAGAACAGAATAGAGTAGAATGGAGTCGAATGGAGTTGCATAGAGAAAACTAGAGTAGAAAAGAGTCGAATCGAGCCGAATAAGGCTGAACCAAGTCGAATTGAGTTGAAACAAGCTGAATCGAAGCGATTCAAGCTGAATCGAGCTGATGGTGCCGAATGAGCCGATTCAAGCCTCATCGCGTCCAATCACATTGAAATGCTTTGAATCGAATCCAATTGAATAGATTCGAAAAGGTTAGGGTAGGGTGGTTTTTGCTAGGGTAGACTAGGGTAGACGAAAGTAGACTAGAGTAGAGTAGACAAGAGAAGTCTAGACTAGTAGCCTAGACAAGACAGCTGGACTAGTCAGACTAGTGGTATAGATCAGTAGGCTAGACAACTAGCCTTGAAGAGTACCCTTGCCCTGACAAGTCCCCTAAATTCTGAATCTGAACTAGTCCCCTTGCCTTAACTAGTATCCTGAACTAGTAGCCTTGTCTGAACTAGTACCCTTAACTAGTGGCCTTGCCTTAAGTAATAGTCTTAATGTCTGCCCTTGCCTTACCAGTACCCTGAACTAGTAGCCCTGCCTTAACTAGTACCCTGGCCTTCACCAGTAGCCTTCACTAGTACCCTGGCCTTCACTAGTAGCCTTGCCTCAACTAGTACCCTTCACTAGTACCCTCGCATTAACTAGTTGTCTTAACTAGTACCTGGCCTTCTCAGTCCCCATAAGTCCTACCCTGGCCTTAACCAGCTGCCTTAACTGGTACCCTGGTCTTAAGTAGTAGTATTCACTTGTACCCTTGAATCCACTGGTAGCCTAAACTAGTCGTCTTGCCTTAAGTAGTAGCCTTCGCTTGGACCTTGCCTTAACTAGTATCCTTAACTAGTACCTGTGCCTTAACTAGTACAGCGGCCATAACGAATAGCCTGAACTAGTAGCCTTGTCTGAATTAGTACCCGGAACTAGTAGCCTTGCTTTAAGTAATAGTCTTAACGTCTGCCCTTGCCTTCCTAGTACCCTTAACTAGTAGCCAAGCCTTCACTACTACCCCTAACTAGTAGCCTTGCCTTAACTAGTAGCCTTGCCTTAACCAGTTGCCTTAACTAGGACCCTGGCCTTAACTAGAAGTATCAACTTGTAAACTTGCATCAGAGTAGCCTTAACTAGTACTCTTGCCTTAAGTAGTGGGCTGAACTAGTACTCGTGCCTTAGCTAGTACTCTTAACTAGTACAGTGCCCCTAACTCGTATCCTGAACTAGTAGCCTTCTCTTAACTAGTACCCTTAACTAGTAGCCTTGCCTTCACTGGTACCCTGGCCTTCTCCAGTAGCCTTAACTCAGACCCTGGCCTTCACTGGCAGCCTTAAGTAGTACCCTTAACTAGTACCCTCGCATTCACTAGTAGTCTGAACTAGTACCCTGGCCGTATCAGTACCCAGAACTATTACCCTTGCCGTAGCCAGTTGCCTTAAGTAGTACCCTGGCCTTAACTAGTAGTATTCACTTGTATTCTTGCATCAACTAGTAGCCTTAACTAGGCCTCTTGCCTTCAGTAGTGGCCTGAACTAGTACTCGTGCCTTAGCTAGTACTCTTAACTAGTACAGTGCCCCTAACTCATATCCTGAACTAGTAGCCTTCTCTAAACTAGTACCCTTCACTAGTACCCTTGCCTTCACTAGTACCCTGGCCTTCTCCAGTAGCCTTAACTCAGACCCTGGCCTTCACTGGCAGCCTTAAGTAGTACCCTTAACTAGTACCCTCGCATTCACTAGTAGCCTGAACTAGTACCCTGGCCGTATCAGTACCCAGAACTACTACCCTTGCTGTAACCAGTTGCCTTAAGTAGTACCCTGGCCTTAACTAGTAGTATTCACTTGTATTCTTGCATCAACTAGTAGCCTTAACTAGGACTCTTGCCTTAAGCAGTGGCCTGAATTTGTACCTTGCCTTAACTAGCAGCCTTAACTAGCACCCGTGCCTTTACTAGTACTCTTAACTAGTACAGTGGCCCTAACTAGTAGCCTGAACTAGTCCCCTTGCCTTAGGTAGTCCCTTTTCCAAACTAGTACCCTTCTTGAGTACCCCTTTTTTTATGGAGTAGGGTATGGTCCAGTAGGGTGTCATAAGGTAGGGTAGCATACGGTAGAACAGAGAAAACAGAATCCAATAGAATAGAAGAGGATAAGTCAGGATAGCTTAGTTTCGTGTAGGGTATGGTAGAGTAGCATAGGAAGGAATAGAGAAAAGAGAAAACGAGAATCCAATACAACAGAATCGAAAAGAAGAGACTAGATGAGGAAAGACTAGGGCGGGATAGGGTTCTGTCGAATAGAAGAGCGTAGAATGGTGTGGAATGGAGTCAAATGCAGTCAAACCGAGATGAATAGACGAGAAAAGAGTTGAATAGAGCGGAATAGCACCGAATAGGGACATATAGGGCTGAGTCGAGCCCAATCGAGCCCAATCGAGCCCGATCAAGTCAAATCGACCAGATTCGAGCTGAATGGAGCCGAATGGAGCTGGAATGAGCCAAATAGAGACACAGAAAATGAGCCAAGCTAGATCGAGCCAAATCGCACCTAATCACATCCTATTGCATCGAATCTCGTCGAAGTCCATCCAATCCCACCAAAACCCATTGAATCTCATGAAATCTCACCGAATCCCGTCCAATTGTGTCCAATCGGGTCGAATCGAATGCAATCGAATTCAATAGAACAGCTTAGAGTAGTGTAGGTTAGGCTGGGATTCAATAGGGTAGGGCAGAGAGGAATAGACTAGAGAAGCATAGAGTAGAAGAGAAGAGAATACAAAGAGTAGAATGGAGTAGAGTGGAGTAGAGTAGACTAGTCAGAGTCGAGTAGTGCAGAATAGAGATGAATAGATCCAATTCGAGCTGAATCGAGTCGAATGGAGAGGAAATGAGACAAATCTCCATGAATCGAATAGATTAGAGTAGAGTAGGGTGGGGGAGAAGAGAATAGAATAGTGTAGAATGGAGTCGAACAGAGTAGAATGGTGTGGAATGGAGTCGAATGGAGCCAAATAGAGACGAATAAAGTAGAAAAGAGTTGAATAGAGCTGAACAGGGCCGGATACGTTTGGATCGAGCCTAATGATGCTGAGTCGAGCAGAATCGAGCGAAATTGTCCCGATTCAAGCCAAATCGAGCTAAATCAAGCCAATTCAAGCCTAATCCCATGGAATCGCCTTGAAAGGCATTGAATCGGATCGAATCGATTAGAGTAGAGGAGGGTAGAGTAGGAGGGGTTAGACTAGAACAGAACAGAACACAAGAGAAAGAATCGAATAGAATGAAGTAGAGACGAGTACAGTAGAATAGAGTCCAATAGAGTTGAATAGAGCCAAAGAGAGCTGAATGCAGCCGAATCCACCAAATTCGAGGTGAATCGAGAAGAATCATGTCGAATCGCGTTGAAAAGTGTCGAATCCAATCCAATAGTTTAGTGTAGGGCAGGTAAGATGAGGGGAGGGGAGGGTAGAAAAGAATAGATTAGAATAGACCAGAAAGAATAGAGAAGAGTAGACTAGAGTCAAATAGAGTCAAATCCTGCCGAAATGAGCCGAATAGAGAGGAAAAGGGCCAAGTCCAACCGAATCGAGTTGAATTCGCACAAAAAGGAGCTGATTCGAGCCGATAGGACCTGAATCAGGTCGAATCCCGTTCAAGTCTGTTGAATAGAATAGAACAGATTGCAGTAGGCTAAGTTAGAGTAGGGTAGGATAGACCAAAATGCAGTAGAACAGAACAGGATAGAAGAGAACTGAAAGACTAGAATAGGGTCGAGTAGTGCAGAGTCTAGAAGAATAGAGTTGAATATTGCCGACTAGAGCAAAATAGAGCCCAAAAGACCCAACGTGATAGAAATCAAGATGAATGGCGCCGAATCCCGCGGAATCATGCTGGATCGCGTCGAATCCCGTTGAATTGCATTGAATCCCATCCATTCAAGTCCAATCCAATCGAATCGATTAGAATAGACTAGAGAAGGGTAGAGTACAAGACAATAGAATAGAGAAGAATACAGTCGGATGGAGTAGAATGGTGTAGAATGGAGTTGAAAAGAGATAATAGAGTTGAGTAGACTCATAGAGCCATATAGAGTTGAATAGAGCCTATTCAAGCTGAATAGAACTGACCAGGGCGAAATGGAGCCGATTAGAACTGAATCGAACCGATTAGAGCCCAAGAGGGATGAATGGAGTGCAACGGAGCCGATTGGAGCCGAATCGCATCGAAATGCGTGGAATCGAATCCAGTGGAATAGATTAGAGTAGGGTTGGTTAAAATAGAGTAGAAGAGAATTGAACACAGTAAAAGAGAATAAAAAGAATACAAGAGAATCGAGTCCAAAAGGTTAGAGCAGAGCAGAATAGTGTAGAGCAGAACAGAGTCGAATAGAGTCTAAGCGAGCCAAATGGAGAAGAAACAAGGCAAATCGCGTTGAATCCCCTCGAACCAATTCCAGTCAATTAGGGTAGGGTAGAGTAAAATAGTGTTGAGTGGAGTAGAATGCTGTGCAACGCAATCGAATGGAGTCGAAAGGAGTAGAAAAGAGCCGAATAGAGCCGAATAGTGCTGAAGAGGGCCGAAGAGGGCCGAATCGAGCTGAATTGAGCCAAATCCAGTAAATCGAGCCTAATGGAGCCGAATTGAGCCGAATCCAGTTGAATCGACACCCTTCGAGCCAAATGGAGCCGAATGGACATGAATCGAACCAATTCGACGTGAATCGTGTCCAAATTCATGGAATCGAATTGAACAGATTAGAGTAGGGGAGGTTCGGGTATGGCAGGGTGGAATAGAGTAGAGTAGCATAGAATAAAACAGAAGAGAATAGAAGAGAACAGAACAATACAGAACGAATACAGAAAACAGTAGGCTAGAGTAGCGTAGAGGGAAACAGAGTAGAGTAGAATAGATTCGAACGGAGCTAAATAGAGCCAAACTGAGCCGAATCGTGTCCAAATGGGTTGAATCCAATCCAATCCAACGGATTAGAATAGAGTAGAGTTGGGTAGCATAGGGTAGGGTAGAATAGAGTAGACTAGAACAGAACAGAATAGGAAGAATAAAGAAAATAAAGAAGAGTAGACTAGAGTACGATAGAGTAGGCTAGTGTATAATAGGGTAGACTCGAATACAGCTGAGTAGAGCCGAATGGAGTCGAAATGAGAGGAATCACGTCTAATCGATTCGAGTAAATTAGAGTGGTGTAGGCTAGAGTAGAGCAGAATAGTGTAGAATGGTGTGGAATAAATAGAATGGAGTAGAATGGAGTCAAATAGAGACAAAAAGAGTAGAGAAGAGTCGAATAGAGCAGAATAGGGCCGAAAGAGGCGGAATTGAGCAGAATCGAAGCAATTCAAGCCAAACGAACCGAATAGAGCCAAATGGAATAGAATCGAGCTGATTCAAGCTTAATCACGTCGAATCCCGTTCAATGCATCCAATGCAATCCAAACGTCTAGATTAGAGAAGGGGAGAGGAGGGTGGAATAGAATAGAATAGAGTAGAGTAGACTAGAAGAGATTAGAACAGAATAGAAGGAATAGAATAGAGTAGAAAAGAGTAGGGTCGAATAGACTCGAATAGAGTCGATTAGAGACGAATAGGCCAAATAGAGACGAATAGAGAAAACAGAGCTGAATGGAGCCGAATAGAGACGTAAAGGAGCCATATAGAGCCGATTCGCACCTAATCGAGCTGAATCAAGCAGAATCACGCCGACTGTCACTGAATAGCGTCGAATCACATCGAATCACGTCGAATCGCATCAAATCACATCGTTTTGTGTCGGACCGGGTCGAATCGCTTCGGATCGCATCGGATTGCATCGAATGTCGTCGAATCACGACGAATCACGCCCCATCACGTCCAATAACTTCGAATTGCGTCCAATCTCCTAGAATTCTGCTGAATCACGTCGAATCGTATGGAATCTCGCCTAATCTCTTTGAATCCCGTCAAATGCCTTCGGACCTTGTCGAATCCCGTCAAATCCTGTCCAATCGCGTCGAAGTGAATCGAATTGAATCAAATAGATTCAAGTAGGGTGGGTTTGGGTGGGGTGCAGTAGGGTTGGGTAGGGTAGGATAGAACAGAGTCCAACAGAATAGGAGAGAACAGAACAGAAGAGAAAGAATCCAGCAGAATAGAATAGAGTAGAAAAGAGTCAGATAGTGCAGAACATAGCCGAATGGAGACAAAACAAGATGAATCGCGTTGAATCGCTTCGAATCGGGTCAAATCGAATCCATTCGAATAGATTAGGGTAGGGAAGGGTAGACGAGAATAGAGGAGAAGAGTGCAGAATGGTGTGGAATGGATTAGAACGGAGCCGACTCGAGACGAATAGAGTAGAAAAGAGTCGAATAGAGCATAGTTGGGCCGAATAGGGCCAAAGAAGGCCTAATCGAGCAGAGTCCAGCAGAATCGATGCCATTGGAGCTGAATGGAGCAAAATGGAGCCCAATCGAACCGACTCGAAGCGAATTGATCTGATTCAAGCCTAATCGGGTGGAATGGCGTGAAAATGCGATGACTCGAACAGAATCAAAGATTAGAGAAGGGGAGGGGAGCGGCCGGGAGGGTAGAACAGAATAGAATAGAACAGTACATAATAGAAGGAAGAGAAGATAGCACAGTACGGTAGAGCAGAGAAGAGTAGAGTCGAATAGAGTGAAATAGTGCAGAATAGAGCTGAATAGAGCCAATTCTAGCCGAATCGAGCCCAATGGAAACAAAACGTGATGAATCGCGTCGAATAGCGTCCAATCGAATCCATTAGAATAGATTAGAGTAGGGTAGGGTAGAACAGAATAGAGTAGAATGGAGTCGAATGGAGTTGCATAGAGAAAACTAGAGTAGAAAAGAGTCGAATCGAGCCGAATAAGGCTGAACCAAGTCGAATTGAGTTGAAACAAGCTGAATCGAAGCGATTCAAGCTGAATCGAGCTGATGGTGCCGAATGAGCCGATTCAAGCCTCATCGCGTCCAATCACATTGAAATGCTTTGAATCGAATCCAATTGAATAGATTCGAAAAGGTTAGGGTAGGGTGGTTTTTGCTAGGGTAGACTAGGGTAGACGAAAGTAGACTAGAGTAGAGTAGACAAGAGAAGTCTAGACTAGTAGCCTAGACAAGACAGCTGGACTAGTCAGACTAGTGGTATAGATCAGTAGGCTAGACAACTAGCCTTGAAGAGTACCCTTGCCCTGACAAGTCCCCTAAATTCTGAATCTGAACTAGTCCCCTTGCCTTAACTAGTATCCTGAACTAGTAGCCTTGTCTGAACTAGTACCCTTAACTAGTGGCCTTGCCTTAAGTAATAGTCTTAATGTCTGCCCTTGCCTTACCAGTACCCTGAACTAGTAGCCCTGCCTTAACTAGTACCCTGGCCTTCACCAGTAGCCTTCACTAGTACCCTGGCCTTCACTAGTAGCCTTGCCTCAACTAGTACCCTTCACTAGTACCCTCGCATTAACTAGTTGTCTTAACTAGTACCTGGCCTTCTCAGTCCCCATAAGTCCTACCCTGGCCTTAACCAGCTGCCTTAACTGGTACCCTGGTCTTAACTAGTAGTATTCACTTGTACCCTTGAATCCACTGGTAGCCTAAACTAGTCGTCTTGCCTTAAGTAGTAGCCTTCACTTGGACCTTGCCTTAACTAGTATCCTTAACTAGTACTCTTAACTAGTACAGTGCCTCTCACTAGTATCCTGAAGAAGTATCCTTCTCTAAAGTAGTACCCTTAAGTAGTAGCCTTGCCTTAACTAGTACCCTGGCCTTCTCCAGTAGCCTTAACTAAGACCCTGGCCTTCACTAGTAGCCTTGCCTCAACTAGTACCCTTAACTAGTACCCTCGCATTAACTAATAGCCTGAACTAGTACCCTGGCCGTATCAGTACCCAGAAGTACTACTCTTGCCGTAACCAGTTGCCTTAAGTAGTACCCCGGCCTTAACGAGTAGTATTCACTTGTAATCTTGCATGAACGAGTAGCCCTGCCTTAACTAGCAGCCTTAACTAGCACCCGTTCCTTTACTAGTACTCTTAACTAGTACAGTACCCCTAACTAGTGTCATGAACTGGTAACCTTGTCCTAACTGGTACTCTTAACTAGTACAGTGGCCCTAACTAGTATTCTAAACTGAAAGCCTTGTCAGAACTAGTACCCTTAACTATTCACCTTGCCTTAAGGAACAGTCTTAACGTCTTCCTTTGCCTTTCTAATATTCTTAACTAGTAGCCAAACCTTAATCAGTACCCTTAAGTAGTAGCCTTGCATGGACTAGTAGCCCAGCCTTAACTAGTACCCTGGCAGTCACTAGTACCCTTGCCTCAACTAGTACCCTGGCATTAACTAGTAGTCTTAAATAGTGGCCTGGCCTTATCAGTACCCATAACTACTACCCTTGCCTTGACCAGTTGCCTTAACTAGTACTCTGGCCTTAACTAGTAGTATGAACTTGTACCCTTGCATTAATAGTGGCCTAAACTAGTACTCTCGCCTGAAGTAGTAGCCTTCACTTGTACCTTGCTTTACTAGTAGCCATAACTAGTAGCCCTGCCTTAACTAGTACCCTGGACTTAACCAGTAGCCTTAACTAGTACCGTGGCCTTCACAATTAGCATTGCCTAAACCAGTACCATTAACCAGTACCCTCACATTAACTAATAGTCTGAACTAGTACCCTGGCCTTATCAGTACCCATAACTACTACCCTTGCTGTAACCAGTTGCCTTAACTAGTACCCTGGCGTTAACTAGTAGTATTCACTTGTAATCTTGCATCAAGTAGCCTTAAATAGTACTCTTGCCTTAAGCAGTGGCCTTAAATTGTACCTTGCCTTAACTAGCAGCCTTAACTAGCACCCGTGCCTTTACTAGTACTCTTAACTAATGTAGTGCTCCTACCTAATATCGTGAACTGGTAACCTTGTCCTAACTAGTACCCTTAACCAGGAGCTTTGCCTTAAGGAATAGTCTTAATGGCTCCCCCTGCCTCAACAAGTACCCTTAACTAGTACCCTTGCATTAACTAGTAGTCTTAACTAATACCCTGGCCTTATCAGTACCCATAACTACTACCCTTGGCTTAACCAGTTGCCGTACCTAGCAACCTGGTCTTAGCCAGTAGTATTAACTTGTACCCTTGCATCGACTAGTAGACTTTACTAGTACTCTTGCCTGAAGTAGTGGCCTTAGCTTGTACCTTGCCTTACTAGTACCCTTAACTAGTACTCTTAACTAGTAAAGTGGCCCTATCTAGTATTCTGAACTAATAGCCTTGTTGTAATTGGTACCTTTAACTAGTAGCCTTGCCTTAAGTAATAGTCTTAATGTCTACCCTTGCCTTACTAGTACTCTTACCTATACTGAAACCTTAACTATTTCCCTTAACTAGTAGCCTTCCATGGACTAGTAGCCCAGCCTTAACTAGTACCCTGGCCATCACTAGTACCCTTGCCTCAACTAGTACTCTGACATTAACTAGTAGTCTTAACTAGTACCCTGGCCTTATCGGTACCCATAACTACTACCCTTGCCTTGACCAGTTGCCTTAACTAGTACCCTGTCCTTAACTAGCAGTATTAACTTGTATTCGTGCATCAACTAGTAGCCTAAACTAATACGCTTGCCTGAAGTAGTAGCCTTCACTTGTACCTTGCCTTCCTAGTAGCCTTAACTGGAACCCGTCCATGAAGTAGTACTCTTGACTAGTACAGTGGCCCTAACTAGTAGCCTGAACTTGCCTTAGGTAGTCCCTTCTCCAAGCTAGTACCCTTATTGAGTACCCCTATGTTTTTTTTGTATATAGTTGCGTATGGTACAGTAGGGTGTCATAAGGTAGAGTGTCATAGAGTAGAACAGAGAAAACAGAATCCAATAGAATAGAAGAGGATAAGTTAGTATAGGTTAGTTTCATGTAGGGTATGGTAGAGTAGCATAGGATGGAATAGAGAAGAGAGAAAAGGAGAATCCAATAAAACAGAATCAAAAAGAACAGACTAGATGAGGAAAGACTAGGGCGGGATAGGGTTCTGTCGAATAGAAGAGCGTAGAATGGTGTGGAATGGAGTCAAATGCAGTCAAACCGAGATGAATAGACTAGAAAAGAGTTGAATAGAGCAGAATAGCACCGAATAGGGACTTATAGGGCTGAGTCGAGCCCAATCAAGGCCAATCGAGCCAAATCAATTTAAATCGACCAGATTCGAGCTGAATGGAGCCGAATGGAGCTGGAATGAGCCAAATAGAGACAATTGGAGGATTCCTTAGGGTTTTCTGTGTATAAGATCATGTCATCTGCAAATACAAATAATTTTACTTCTTCCTTGCCAATCCCGATGCCCTTTATTTCTTGGTCTAGCCTAATTGCTCTGGCTAGACCTTCTAGCACAATGTTGAATAAGAGCGGTGATAAAGGGCATCCTTGTCTGGTTCCCGTTCTCAAGGGAAATGCTTTCAGGGTCTCTCCATTGAGAGTGATGTTGGCTGTTGGCTTTGCATAGATGCCCTTTATTATGTTGAGGAATTTTCCTTCAATTCCTATTTTGGTAAGAGTTTTTATCATAAATGGGTGTTGGACTTTGTCAAATGCCTTTTCTGCATCAATTGATAAGATCATGTGGTTTTTGTCTTTTGTTTTCTTTACATGGTGGATTACATTAATGGTTTTTCTAATATTAAACCAGCCTTGCATACCTGGTATAAATCACACTTGGTCGTGGTGAATTATTTTTTTGATATGTTGTTGAATTCTATTGGCTAGAATTTTGTTGAGGATTTTTGCGTCTATGTTCATGAGGGATATAGGTCTGTAATTTTCTTTTTTTGTGATGTCTTTACCTGGTTTTGGTATCAGGGAGATGGTGGCTTCATAGAATGAGTTAGGTAGTATTCCGTCATTTTCTATGCTTTGAAATACCTTTAGTAGTAGTGGTGTTAACTCTTCTCTGAAAGTTTGGTAGAACTCTGCAGTAAAGCCATCCGGGCCAGGGCTTTTTTTTGTTGGGAGTTTTTTGATTACCGTTTCAATCTCTTTTTTTGTTATGGGTCTATTTAGTTGTTCTACTTCTGATTGTGTTAGTTTAGGTAGGTAGTGTTTTTCCAGGAATTCATCCATTTCTTCTAGGTTTGCAAATTTGTTAGAGTACAATTTTTCGTAATAATCTGATATGATTCTTTTAATTTCAGTTGGGTCTGTTCTGATGTGGCCCATCTCGTTTCTTATTTGGGTTATTTGTTTCCTTTCCTGTATTTCTTTAGTCAGTCTGGCCAAAGGCTTATCAATTTTGTTAATTTTTTCAAAGAACCAGCTTTTGGCTTTGTTAATTCTTTCAATTGTTTTTCTGTTCTCTAATTCATTTAGTTCAGCTCTAATTTTTATTATTTGTTTTCTTCTGGTGCCTGATGGATTCTTTTGTTGCTCACTTTCTATTTGTTCAAGTTGTAGGGACAGTTCTCTGATTTTGGCTCTTTCTTCTTTTTGTATGTGTGCATTCGTCGATATAAATTGGCCTCTGAGCACTGCTTTTGCTGTGTCCCAGAGGTTTTGATAGGAAGTATTTTCCTTCTCGTTGCATCCTATGAATTTCCTTATTCCCTCCTTAATGTCTTCTATAACCCAGTCTTTTTTCAGGAGGGTAGTGTTCAGTTTCCAAGTATTTGATTTCTTTTCCCTAGTATTTCTGTTATTGATTTCTACTTTTTTGGCCTTGTGGTCTCAGAAGATGCTTTGTAATATTTTGATGTTTTGGATTCTGCAAAGGTTTGTTTTATGACCTAATATGTGGTCTATTCTAGAGAATGTTCCATGTGCGCTAGAAAAAAAAAGTATACTTTGCAGCAGTTGGGTGGAGAGTTCTGCATAAGTCAATGAGGTCAAGTTGGTTGATTGTTGTAGTTAGGTCTTCCATGTCTCTATTGAGCTTCTTACTGGCTGTCCTGTCCTTCTCCAAAAGTGGTGTGTTGAAGTCTCCTACTATAAATGTGGAGGTGTCTATCTCACTTTTCAGTTCTGTTAAAATTTGTTTTATGTATCTTGCAGCCCTGTCATTGGGTGCATAAATATTTAATATGGTTATATCTTCCTGATCAATTGTCCCTTTTATCATATGTAGTGTCCTTTATCCTTTGTGGTGGATTTAAGTTTAAAGTCTATTTTGTCAGAAAATAATATTGCTATTCCTTTTTTGCTTATTCTTTGCTCGATATATTTTTTCCATCCTTTGAGTTTTAGTTTGTTTGTGTCTTTAAGTCTAAGGTGTGTTTCTTGTAGGCAGCATGTAGACGGATCGTGTTCCTTTATCCAGTCTGAGACTCTCTGTCTCTTTATTGGTGCATTTAGTCCATTTACATTCAGCGTAATTATAGATAAGTAAGTGTTTAGTGTTGTCATTTTGATGCCTTTTTATGTGTGCTGTTGACAATTTCATTTTTCCACTTACTTTTTTGTGCTGAGACGTTTTTCTTTGTAAATTGTGAGATTCTCATTTTCATAGTATTTGACTTTGTTTTTTTAGTCGTTACGTTTTTCTTGGCTTTTATTTTGAGTTATGGAGTTGTTATACCTCTTTGTGGTTACCTTAATATTTACCCCTATTTTTCTAAGTAAATACCTAACTTGTATTGTCCTATATCGCCTTGTATCCCTGTCCATATGGCAGTTTTATGCCACCTGTATTTTGTCCCTCTTTTTGATTATTGTGATCTTTTACATATTGACTTCCATGATTCCCTGTTTTGAGCATTTTTTTAAATTAATCTTAATTTGTTTTTGTGATTTCCCTATTTGAGTTGATATCAGGATGTTCTGTTCTGTGACCCTGTGTTGTGCTGGTATCTGATATTATTGGTTTTCTGAACAATTTGTTTTAATATTTCTTGTAGCTTTGGTTTGGTTTTTGCAGATTCTCTAAGCTTGTGTTTATCTGTAAATATCTTAATTTCGCCTTCATATTTCAGAGAGAGTTTTGCTGGATATATGATCCTTGGCTGGCAGTTTTTCTCCTTCAGTGCACTGTATATATCATCCCATTGCCTTCTTGCCTGCATGGTTTCTGCTGAGTAGTCTGAACTTATTCTTATTGATTCTCCCTTGAAGGAGACCTTTCTTTTCTCCCTGGCTGCTTTTAAAATTTTCTCTTTATCTTTGGTTTTGGCAAGTTTGATGATAATATGTCTTGGTGTTTTTCTTTTTGGATCAATCTTAAATGGGGTTCGATGAGCATCTTGGATAGATATCCTTTCGTCTTTCATGATGTCAGGGAAGTTTCCTGTCAGCAGATCTTCAACTATTGTCTCTGTGTTTTCTGTCCTCCCTCCCTGTTCTGGGAGTCCAATCACATGCAAGTTATCCTTCTTGATAGAGTCCTACATGATTCTTAGGAGTTCTTCATTTTTTTTTGTTCTTTTATCTGATTTTTTTTCAGCTATGTTGGTTTTAATTCCGTGGTCCTCCAGATTTCCCACTCTGCATTCTAATTGCTAGAGTCTGCTTCTCTGACTTCCTATTGCGTTGTCTAATTCTGTAATTTTATCCTTAATCTTTTGGGTTTCTGCATGCTGTCTCTCTATGGATTCTTGCGACTTATTAATTTTTCCACTATGTTCTTGAATAATCTTTTTGAGTTCTTCAACTGCTTTATCAGTGTGTTCCTTGGCTTTTTCCGCAGTTTGCCTTATTTCATTTCTGAGGTCATCCTTGATGTCTTGAAGCGTTCTGTAAATTAGTTTTTTATATTCTGTATCTGATAATTTCAGGATTGTATCTTCATTTGGGAAAGATTTTGTTTCTTTTGTTTGGGGGGTTATAGAAGCAGTCATGGTGTGCTTCTTTATGTGGTTTGATATCGACTGCTGTCTCCAAGCCATCTCTAAGATATTGTAGTGATTTATTCTATATTTGCTCACTGAGTCTTATCTTGTTTTGTTTTCTTTCCATATACGTGGGTGGGCTACTAGATTGTATTGCCTTGTTTGTTGTAGCCCTTGACTTACTTATGACCTATTACCAGCTGGTTTGGACTGTTGTCATATATATATGCCTAATCTGATTTTGGGTCATCAAGTGTGTGCTGCACCCTGTCAGCTATCCATCTCGAGAAGTAATGGTGATAATTGTGTGCACCAGATTCTAGTAGCAGCTGAGGTTCACACTCCAGGGGGGGGCAGGATGCTGACAGTCTTCCCCCAAGTGTCAGTGAGGTAGATGTGTCTCTATTCCTAAAGCACCTTGGTGGGAGGGCTGTGCAGCTGTACCTTAGACCCCCAATGCAAGTACCTCTACTGATTGGTAGGTGTCACCCTCCTTAGACCCCTAAGGCAAGAGGCTAGGTGGTCTGGGGTGAGCTTCAGCCCTCAGTTCCCTGTTGTGGGTCAGTGAGGGCTCTGTTGTATAAGCAGAGATATCACACCTGGGAAACTTGTTTTTCCAGTAAATTCTCTAAAAAAATGAAGTCAGATCCCTATCAGAACTGCCTTTGCATTATAACTGCCACCTTGTTCCTTGTAAGGATGAAAGCCTGAGATTTGGATCATATATGCTTGGCTGGAGCTGGTTCTGTGTTTTTAGTCCAATTAGGGAAGGATTTTTGGTCTGTAGGTTTTTTGTGGTTGCTTCTCTCAGGCCGGAAGAATGGGTTAGGAAAAGACCAAAAAAAAAAAAAGGAAAAGAAAAACTGAGGAGCAATTCTCCCTCTGGCTCAGGAAATTCCAAAGTTAATGAAGCCGCCTGGGAAGGGGAGGGGAGGGTTCAGAAAAACAGGAGAGAGTAGCGCCCCGGAATATAGCCAAAGTTGCTTATCTTGCTTGGGATGACTATTTTATCTGAGATTCCCTAGGGGCGTGTCGCCTATGTGTGCTGGTTTTGTGGAGATTGCCTCCGAGGGTCTGGCCCACTGAAGCCGCGGTCCGATCCTCCACTGCCAGTCCAAAGCCCAGTGTCAAGGTTCCCCTGCTGGGATGCTGCAGTCCCGGCTCCAAAATCAGTCGCTGCCTCCCGGGGACTTCTCGTCCCCCCAACCGCGTCACCACTCCGCCCCAGCGGACCTGCTGGGCCCCCTCCCGGGGTTAGTTCAGGGGAGTAGGGCTGCGCCCCGTGTTTGCGCCATCACAAGATGTTGTGTTCAACTCCCCTGCGCCGAATCCTAAGCCCGGCGCCAAGGTTACCTGCCTGGGATGCTGGCTCCAGGCTCCGAAAACGGTCTCTGCTTCCCCGTAGTTGTTCGTTCTCCCTCTCTGTCACTCAGGTCAACTCTTTAAATCTGTGTTTTTTGTTCAGGGTTCATAGATTGTCATGTATGGGATCGATTCACTTGTTTTTCCGAGTCTTTGTTCCAAGAGGGATCCGAGGTAGCGTCCACCTAGTCAGCCATCTTGGCCCCCCTCTGGTTTCTTCATTTTTTTTAAATTCTTTTATCTGATTTTTTTCCGGCTATATTGGTGTTAATTCCCTGGTCCTCCAGATTTCCCACTCTGCATTCTAATTGCTCGAGTCTGCTCCTCTGACTTCCTATTGCGTTGTCTAATTCTGTAATTTTATTCTTAATCTTTTCTGAATGCTGTCTCTCTATGGATTCTTGCGACTTATTAATTTTTCCACTATGTTCTTGAATAATCTTTTTGATTTCTTCAACTGCTTTATCAGTGTGTTCCTTGGCTTTTTCTGCAGATTGCCTTATTTCATTTCTGAGGTCATCCCTGATGTCATGAAGCATTCTGTAAATTAGTTTTTTATATTCTGTATCTGATAATTCCAGGATTGTATCTTCATTTGGGAAAGATTTTGATTCTTTAGTTTGGGGGGTTGTAGAAGCAGTCATGGTGTGCTTCTTTATGTGGTTTGATACCGACTGCTGTCTCCGAGCCATCACTAAGATATTGTAGTGATTTATTCTATATTTGCTCACTGAGACTTATCTTGTTTTGTTTCTTTCAACGTACATAGATGGGCTACTAGATTGCTCTGTCTTGATTGTTGTAGCCCTTGACTCACTTATGACCTATTAGCAGCTGGTTTGGGCTGTTACCAGATATATATGCCTGAGTCCATTCACTATTCTTGAGTAGAATCTGATTTTGGGTCATCAAGTGTGTGATGCACCCTGTCAGCTATCCACCTTGAGAAGTAGTGGTGATAGTTGTGTGCACCAGATTCTAGTAGCAGCTGAGGTTCACACTCCAGGGGGTGCAGGATGCTGACAGGCTTCCCCCAAGTGTCAGTGAGGTAGGTGTGTCTCTATTCCTAAAGCACCTTGGTGGGAGGGCTCTGCAGCTGTACCTTAGGCCCCCAATGCAAGTCCTCTACAGATTGGTAGGTGTCACCCTCCTTAGACCCCTAAGGCAGGAGGCTAGGTGGTCTGGGGGGAACTTCAGCCCTCAGTTCCCTGTTGTGGGTCCGTGAGGGCTCTGTTGATTACGCAGAGATATCAGACCTGAGAAACTTGTCTTTCCAGTAAATCCGCTAAAGCAAATGCAGTCAGATCCCTATCATAAATTCCTTTGCATTATAATAGCCACCTTGTTCCCTGTAGGGATGTAAGCCCGAGACTGTGGATCACATATGCTTGTCTGGAGCTGGTTCTGTGTTTTTAGTCCAATTAGGGAAGGATTTTTGGTCCCTGGGTTTTTTGTAGTTTCTTCTCTCGGGCCATAAGAATGGGTTAGGAAAAAAGCAAAAAAAAAAAAAAAAAAGGAAAAGAAAAACCGAGGAGTAGGTCTCCCTCTGGCTCAGGAAATTCCAAAGTTAATGAAGCCACCTGGGAAGGGGAGGGGAGAGTTCAGAAAAACAGGAGAGGGTAGCTCCCCGGAATATAGACAAAGTTACTTATCTTGCTTGGGATGACTGTTTTATCTGAAATTCCCGAGGGGCGCGTCTCCTGTGTGCGCTGGCTGGGTAGAGATTGCCCCTGAGGGTCAGGTCCGTGTCCCGTGCTTGCGCTGTCTCAGAAGCTGCGGTCAGTTCCTTCGCTGCCAGTCCAAAACCCTGCACCAAGGTTCCCCGGCTGGGACGCTGCACTCTCGGCTCCAAAACCAGTCGCTGCCTCCAGGCAACTTCTCCTCCCTCCAGCTGCGTCGCCGCGCCACCTGTGAGGACCGGCTGGGCCACCTCCAGAGGTCAGTTCAGGAGGCTGGGGCTGCGCCCCGTGTTTACACCCTTACAGGAGGCCGTGCTCAGGTCCCCTGCACCCAGTCCAAAGCCCAGCGCCAAGGTTTCCTGACTGGGACGCTGGTTCCAGGCTCCAAAAACAGTCGCTGCTTCCCTGTAGTTGTTCGTTCTGGGTCTCTGTCACTCAGGTCAACTCTTTAAATCTGTGTTTGTTGGTCAGGGTTTGTAGATTGTCATGTATATGATCGATTCACTTGTTTTTCCGAGTCTTTGTTGCAAGAGGGATCCGAGGTAGCTTCTACCTAGTCAGCCATCTTGGCCCCCTCCCTTGCCTTGCCTTTTGACTTTTTGTCTTTTTGGCTTTTTTCGTTGTCTTTTTGCTTTTTTCCCTTGTCTTTTTTCCTGTTTGCCTTTTGTGTTGCTTTTTGCCTTGACTTTTTCACTTTTAACCTTGCCTTTTTCATTTTTTTGCATTGCCTTTTTGCCTTTATGACTCTCCTTTTTGCCTTTTTACTGGTTTGCCGCCCTTTTTGCCTTTTTATGGTATTGCCTTGCCTTTTTGCTTTTTGCCTTGCATTTTACATTTTTGCCCTGTCTTTTGACTTTTTGCCTCTTAGCCTTTTTTCCATTTGCCTTATCTTTTTGCCTTTTTGTCCTTTTGCCTTGCCTTTTTGCCTTGCCTTTTTGCCTTCCCTTTTTCTCTTTTTAGCCTTCCGTTTTAGGTGTTTGCCTTGTCTTTTTCCCTCTTTGCCTTTTTCCTTTTTGCCTTATCTTTTTGCCTTTTTGCCCTTTTGCCTTGCCTTTTTTCCTTGCCTTTATTCTTTTTTCCTTGCCTTTATTCTTTTTGTCTTGCCTTTTTCGCTTGTCTTTTTGGCTTTTTCCTTGCTTTTTTGCGTTTTTCCCTTTTCTTTTTGCCTTTTTTAATTTCCTTTTTGACTTTTGTCTTGCCTTTTTTCCTTGACTTTTTCTCTTTTTTTTCCTCACCTTTTTATTGCCTTTTTGCCTTTATGATTTGCCTTTTTGCCTTTTTACTGGTTTGCCTTTCCTCGTATTGCCTTGCCTTTTTGTCTTTCATTTTACCTTTTTGCCTTGCCTTTTGACTTTTTGCCTCTTTGCCTTTTTCCTTGTCTTTTTTCCTTCCGCCTTATCTTTTTGCCTTTTTGTCCTTTTGCCTTGTCTTTTTGCCTATTTTCCTTGCCATTTTGCCTTTTTTCTTTTTGCCTTCCCTTTTTCCTTTTTGCTTTCTTGCCTTTTTACCTTACCTTGCCTTTTTGCCTTGCCTTTTTCCCTTGTCTTTTTGGATGTTTGCCTTTTTGCCTTGCCTTTTTTCCATTTTAACTTTTGCCTTATCTCTTTTCCTTTTTGCATTGCCTTTTGCCGTTTTGCTCTGTGTTTTAGCCTTTATTCCTTTCCTTTCATTGTCTTTTTGCCTTTTTACTTTTTTACCTTTCCGCCTTTTTCCTTGCCTTGTCTTGCTTCACGTTTTTGCCTTTTTGTCTTGCCTTGTGTTTTTTCTTTTTTTCCTTGACTTGCCTTTGGACTTTTTGCCTTTTTCCCTTTTGTGTTGCCATTTTGCCTTGATTTTCGCTTTTAACCTTGCCTTTTCAATTGCCTTTTTGCCTTTATGACTTGCCTTTTTGCTTTTTCCCTTTCTGCCTTGTCTTTTGACTTTTTGCCTCTTTGGCTTTTTTCCATTTGCCTTATCTTTTTGCCTTTTTATCCTTTTGCTTAGGCATTTTGTCTTGCCTTTTTCCCTTTTTGCCTTCCCTTTTTCCCTTTTTAGCCTTCCGTTTTAGCTTTTTGCCTTGTCTTTTTGACTTTTTCCCTCTTCGCCTTTTTTCCTTTTTGCCTTATCTTTTTGCCTTTTTGCCCTTTTGCCTTGCCTCTTTGCCTTTTTTCCCTTCCTTTATTCCTTTGTGCCTTGCCTTTTTGCTTTTTTGTCTTGCTTTTCTCCTTTTTGCTTTTCCTTTTTTGCCTCTTTACCTTGCCTTGCCTTCTTCCCTTTTTGCTTTTTCTTTGTCTGTCTTTCTGCGTTTTTTCCTTGCTTTGTTCCATTTTAACTTTCGCCTTATCTCTTTTCTTATTGCATTTTTGCATTACCTTTTTGCCTTTTTGCTTTGCCTTTTCGCTTTTATTCCTTTCCTTGCATTGCCTTTTTGCCTTTTTTTTACCTTTTTCCTTCCCTTGCCTTATTCGCGTTTTTGTCTTGCCTTGTGGTTTTGCCTTTTTGTCTTGTCTTGCCTTTTGCCTTTTTACCTTTTTTCTTTTCGTGCCCTTTTCCCTTGTCTTTTCCACTTTTTTCCTTTCCTTTTTGCCTTTTCTCTTGCCTTTTTGCTTTGACTTCTTCCCTTTTTCTCTTGACTTTTTCATTGCCTTTTTGCCTTTATGATTTGCCTTTTTGTGTTTATGATTTGCAATTTTGCCTTGCTTTTTTTCCTTTGTCCTTGCCTTTTTGCCCTCCCTTTTTCCTTTTTACCTTGCCTTTACTTATGTTTTTGCCTTTTTGCCTTGTCTATTCCCTTGTCTTTTTGGATTTTTGCCTTTTTTCCATTTTAAGTTTGGCCTTATCTTTTCCTTTTTGCATTGCCTTTTTACTTTGCCTTTTAGCCTTTATTCTTTTCCTTGCAGTGCCTTTTTGCCTTTTTACTTTTTTCTTGCCTTGCCTTGCTTTGCATTTTTGACTTTTTGTCTTGCCTTGCCTTTTGACTTTTTGCCTTTTTCCTTCTCTTTTTGCCTTTTTCCCTGTCTTCCTTTTTTCCTTTCCTTTTTGCCTTTTGTTAGGCGGTTAGTGTTGTTTGTTCTTAGAGGGTTAGTGTTTGTTGTCAGGGGGTTAGGGTTCTTTGTTGTTAGGGGGTTAGGGTTGTTTGTTGTTACGGGGTTAGTGTTGTTTGTTGCTGAGGGTTAGGGTTGTTTTTGTTAGGGTGTTAGGGTTGTGCTTGTTACGGGGTTAGGGTTGTTTGCTATTAGGGGGTTAGGGTTGTTTGCTGTTAGGGGGTTAGGTTTGTTTTTTGGAGGATAGGGTTGTTTTTGTTAGGGGGTTAGGGGTGTTTGTTAGGAAGTTAGAGTTGTTTGTTTTTAGGGGGTTACGGTTGTTTTGTTACTCGGTTAGGGTTTTGTTAGTTGGTTATGGTTGTTTTTGTTAGGGGGTTAGGGTTGTTTGTTCTTAGGGTGTTAGGGTTGTTTCTTAGGGGGTGGGTTTTTTGTTTTTATGGAGTTTGGATTTTTTGTTAGGGGGTTATGGTTGTTTGTTGTTAGGGGGTTAGGGTTGTTTGTTGTTAGGGGGCTAGGGTTGCTTGTTGTTAGGGGATTAGGGTTTATTTTTTAGGGGCTTATAATTGTTTGTTGTTAGGGGGTTAGGGTTGTTTGTTGTTGCGGTTTACGTTTGTTTGTTAGGGGGGTAGGGTTGTTTGAAGCTGGGGGTTAGGGTTGTTTGTTGTTAGGTGGTTATGGTTGTTTTTTGTTAGGGGTTAGGTTTGTTTGTTGTTAGGGGGTTAGAGTTGTTAGTTAGGGGGTTAGTTTTGTTTTTGTTACGGTGTTAGGGTTGTGTTTGATACGGGGTTAGGGTTGTGTGTTGCTAGAGGGTTAGTGTTGTTTCTTGTTAGGGGGTTAGGGTTGTGTGTTGCTAGGGGGTTAGGGTTGTTTGTCGTTAGGGGGTTAAGGTTGTTTGTTGTTAGGGTGAGGGTTGTTTGTTGTTAGGGCATTAAGGTTGTTTTTTTTAGGGGCTTAGGATTGTTGGTTGTTAGGGGGTTAGGGTTGTTTGTTGTTACGAGGTTAGGGTTGTTTGTTTTTAGGGGTTTAAGGTTGTTTGTTGATAGGAGGTTAGGGTTGTTTGTTGTTAGGGTGTTAGAGTTGTTCCTTAGGGGGTTGGTTTTTTTGTTCTTAGGGGGTTAGGGTTGTTTGTTGGGGCTTAGGGTTGTTTGTTGTTAGTGGGTTAGGGTTGTTGTTGTTAGGGGGTTAGTCTTGTTTGTTGTTAGAGGGTTATGGTTGTTTGTTAGGGGTTAGTTTTGTATTTGTTAGAGTGTTAGGGTTGTGTTTGTCACGGGGTGAAGGTTGTTTGTTCTTAGGGGTTTAGGTTTGTTTGTTGTTAGGGGGTTAGGGTTGTTTGTTGTTAGGGGGTTAAGATTGTTTGTTGTTAGGAGGTTAGTGTTGTTTCTTAGGGGGCTACGGTTGTTACTGTTAGGGGGTTAGGGTTGTTTATTAGGAGGTTAGGGTTGTTTGTTGTTAGGGGCTAGGTTTGTTTGCTGTCAGGGGGTTAGGGTTGTTTGTTGTTAGGGGGTTAGTTTTGTTTGTTGTTCGGGGGTTAGAGTTGTTTGTTGTTAGGGGGTTAGGGTTGTTTGTTAGGGGGTTAGTATTTTTTTGTTAGGGTGTTAGGGTTGTTTTTGTTAGGGGGTTAGGTTTGTTTGCTAGGTGGTTAGGAGTGTTTTTGTTAGGGGGTTAGGGTTGTTTGTTTTTCGGGGATTAGGATTGTTTGTTGTTAGGGATTAGGGTTTTTTGTTATTAGGGTGTTAAGGTTGTTTCTTAGGGGGTTGGGTTTTTTGTTGTTAGGGAGTTAGGGTTGTTTGTTAGGGGGTTATGGTTGTTTGTTTTTGGGGGTTATGGTTGTTTGTTGTTAGGGGGTTAGTGTTGTTTGTTGTTAGGGGGTTAGTGTTGTTTGTTGTTAGTGGGTTAGGGTTGTTTGTTGTTGGCGGTTAGTGTTGTTTGTTGTTAGGGGGTTAGGGTTGTTTGTTGTTAGGGCGTAGTGTTGTTTGATGTTAAGGGGTTAGTGGTGTTTGTTGTTAGGGAGTTGGGGTTGTTTCTTGTTAGGGGGTTAGGGTTGTTTGTTGTTCTGGTTTGGGTTTGTTTGTTAGGGGGTTACGGTTATTATTGTTAGAGGGTTAGGTTTGTTTGTTAGGGGGTTAGAGTTGTTTGTGTTAGGGGTTAGGGTTGATTGTTGTCAGAGGGTTAGTGTTGTTTGAAGTTAAGGGGTTAGTGTTGTTTGTTGTTAAGGGGTTGGGGTTGTTTCTTGTTAGGGGGTTACAGTTGTTTGTTAGGGGGTTAGTTTTGTTTTTTTTAGGGTGTTAGGGTTGTGTTTGTTACGGGTTAGGGTTGTTTGTTGTTAGGGGTTAGGGTTGTTTGTTGTTAGGGGGTTAGGGTTGTTTGTTGTTAGGGGGTTAGGGTTGTTTGTTGTTGTGGTTTGGGTTTGTTTCTTAGGGGGTTACGGTTGTTATTGTTAGGGGGTTAGGTTTGTTTGTTGGGGGTTAGAGTTGTTTGTTGTTAGGGGGTTAGGGTTGTTTGTTGTTAGGGGGTTAGGATTGATTGTTGTCAGGGGGGTTAGTGTTGTTTGTTGTTAGGGGGTTAGTTTTGTTTGTTGTTAGGGGGTTAGGGTTGTTTTCGTTAGGGGGTTAGGGATGTTTCTGTCAGGGTGTTAGAGTTGTTTCTGTTAGGGGGTTAGAGTTGTTTCTGTTCGGGGTTAGGGATTTTTTTTAGTGGGCTAGGGTTGTGTTTGGGGGTTAGGGTTAGGTTTAGGGTTAGGCTTAATGTTAGCTTTAGGGCTAAGTATTTGGGTTAATGTTGCGGTCTGGTTTATGGTTAGGGTTAGGGTTAAGGTTAAGACGAAGTTTAAGTTAAGGGTTAGGGTTGAGCTTAGGTTTAGCGTTAGGGGTTAGGGTTAAGGTTAGGATTAAGTTTAGGGTTAAGTTTAGGATTAGAGGTAGGGTTAGGGTAAGTGTTAGGGTTAAGTCATGGTTAGGTTTAGGACTAGGTTATCGTTAGAGATAGGGTTGGGTTAAGTTTTGGGGTTAGGTTTCGATGTTAGTGTGAGGGTTAGTGCTAGTTTTCCATTTAAGCTGAGTGTGTAGGGTAAGTTTTAGGGTTAAGATTAGGGTTAGAGTTACAGTTAGGGTCAGGGTGAGTGTTAAGTTTAGGGTTAGGCTTAGGTTTTTGGTTAGGACTAGGGTTAGGGTCAGGGTTAGGGGAGATTTAGTGTTACGTTTAGCTTTAGGGTTAGGTTAGGGTGAAGTTCATGTTAAGCGTGAGGTTTAGGGTTAGGGGTTAGGGTACAAGTTAGGGTCAGGGTTAGGGTTAAGTTTAGGTTTAGCGTTAGGGTTAGGGTTAGTGTTAGGGTTAGTTTTAGTTTTGGTTAGGATTAGGCTTTTAATGAAGTTAGGGTAGGTTTAGAGTTACGGTTACGGTGAAATTTTGCTTAAGGGTGAAGGTTCCGTTTGGGTAAGGTTTAGGTTTAGAGTTACGGTTAGCGGTTAAGATTAGGTTTAGGGTTCAGTTTAAGTTTACGCTAAGGATTAGGGTTAGAGTTAGGGTTAAGGGTTAGTGTTTCAGTTAGGTTTAGGGTAGGGTTATAGTTAGAGTTAAGTTTAGGGTTAGGGTAAGACTTAGAGTTACATTTACATTTAAGTTGAGGGTTTTTGGTAAGTGTTACAGTTAAGGTTAGGGGTAGGGCTAGGGTTATGGTTCGAGTTAGAGTTAGGCGTTAGGGTTAGGTTTAAGTTTACGGTAGGCTTAAAGATAAGGTCATGGTTAGGTTAGGGTCAGGGTTAGGATTAAAATTAGGTTTAGGGTGAGGATTAGGGTCAGAGTTATTGTAAGGGTTAGGTTTAGGCTTAGAGGTGGGACAAGGTTAAGGTGAGGGTTAGGTTTACGTGTAGGGTTAGGGTTAAAGTCAGGGTGAGTTTTAGGTTAGGGATAGGGTGACGTTTAAGATAGGGTGAGGGTTAGGGTTATGGCTAAGGTTTGGGCTTGTTTTCAGGTTAGTGTTAAGGTTATGTTTAGGGTTAGGGTTAAGTTCAGGGGTTGTGTTCAGTTTTAGGATTAGGGTTAGATTTAAGGTTAGGGTTAAGTTTAGTGTTACGGTTAAAGTTAAGGTTATGGTTGTGTTAGGCTTTGTGGTTGGGGTGAGGGTTACTTTTACGGTTAGGGTTGGATAAGGTTAGGATTATGGTTATGATAAGGTGTTAGGCGTTAGAGGTGTAGTTTAGGGTTAGGGTTTGGGTGAAGATTCCGGGTAGGCATTGTGGTTCTGTTCATGGTTCGCTTTGGTTTAGGGTTAGTGTTATGTTTATGATTAGGTTTAGGGTTAGTGTTAGAGTTAGGGTTTGAGTTGGCGTTAAGTTTTGGGATAGGCTTTGGTGTTAGGGGTTAGGTTTTGTTTTAGGGTTAGGGTTATCATTAGGGCTTAGGGGTTCTGGTTAGGGTTAGAGTTAGGGATAGCATTAGGGTTAGTGCTGGGGGATACAGTTAGGGATTAAGGTGAGGGTTAGGTTTAGGTTTCCAGTTAATGTGAGAGTTTAGGGCAACTGTTATTGTTAGGGTTAGAGTTCGAGTTAGGGTTAGGTTAGTGTTAGGGTTAGGGTCAGAGTTAGGGTTAGGGCTAGAGATAGAGTTAGGGTTAGGGTAGTGGTATGGTTAGGATTAAGGCTAGGTTTACAGTACAGGGTAGGGCGAAGCTAGGTTTAGGGTCAGGTTTAGAGTTAGTGTTAGTGCTAGGGTTTAGGATTAGTTTTAGGGTGTGGGTTAGAGTCATAGTTAGAGTTAGCGTTAGGGTTTGGGTTCGGGCTAGGGTTAGGGTTAGAGTTAGGGATAGGGTTTAGTGTTTTGCTTAACTTCATGGTAGGGTTAAGATTAGGTAATGGTTAGGGTCAGGGTTAGGATTAGTATTAGCTTTAGGTTGAGGGTTAGGGCCAGAATTATTGTAAGGGTTAGGTTTAGGGTTACAGATGGGTTAATGTTAAGGTTAGAGTTAGGTTTAGAGGTAGGGTTAGGGTTAAAGTTAGGGTTACCTTTAGGTTAGTGAAAGGGCGAATTTTAAGATAGGTTGAGGGTTATGGTTACACTTAGGTTTAAATTTAGAGTTAGTGCTAGGGTTCAGGGTTAGGGTTAGGGTTAGTTTTAGAGTTATTGTTAGGCTTAGGATAGGGTTAGGGGAGAGTAAAAGTTAGGCTTATGGGTAGGGTTAGGGTAAGGGTTAGGTTTAGGTGAGGGTTAGAGTCAGAATGAGCTATAGGGTTAAGGTTAGGGAAAGGGTTAGGGGTTCGTGTGAGTGTTAGTGTTAGGTTTCCAGTTAAGCTGATGTTTTAGGGTGTTATGGTTAGGGTCAGGGTTAGAGGTAGGGATAGGGTTAGGTTTAGGTTTAGGGTTAGAGTGAGGGGATAGTTTAGGGTTAGGTTTACTTTTAGGGTTTGGATTAGGTTTAGGTTTAGGGTGAAGTTTAGGTTAAGGATGAGGGTTAGTGTTAGGGATAGTGTTTGCTTAGGTGTTTGGGTTAAGGTTAGGGTCAGGTTAGGGTTAGGTTTAGGTTTAGTGTTAAGATTAGGGTTAGGGTTAGGATTAACAGTTTTTCAGTAGAAGCCATACGTTTGCAAGAGCAAATGAATTCATTGCAGGAAAGAGGAAGGAAAGAAAGTTTGTCTACTTCTGCCTGCTTTGCTCAGAGGACTGGATGAAGTCAGGGAGTTCTCCCTTCCACTGAGAAACATACAGGATGCTGTTCCCTCTGTGCTCTCTTATTTGGAAAAGAGTCTGCAGTTCCACACTTTGAACTGTGGAAAGGCACTGGGGTTTGTTAGGATTTCCCCAGGCGCTTTGTTTTCCCTGGGCCAAAAAGAGCCTTCACAATAGCTTAAAGCATACTCGTTCCACTTCCAGAATATAGCTACCGCAAGGCAGTTCTCCAGAGGAAAACTGCCCTTCGCAAAGGGCAAATTTGCCGAGCTCACTACGGGAAAGCGAAACCAAAAGACTGTTTTCTCCTAACTGCTTTCGTCAGAGGAATGGATGAAGTCACAGTGTTCTTTTTTTCACTGAGATACACAAAATCTGATGTTGCCTCTGAGCTCCGTTCTTGGCAAAAAAGTGAACCTGACATACATTCATGTGGGGAAACACATGGCTTTGCTAGGATTGCTCTAGGCAATGTGTTTTCCCTGGGCCTCACTGCACCAACAGTATCTCGTCAGGGCAACACTGCATAGGCTTTACTCTGCCAGGAGAGAGTTACTACTTTGTAGTTTGTGCTAGGAAACCTCTTTTGGCAAGTGCGAAATGACCGAATTCACACAAAAAAGAGAATACGAAAAGGCCTTTTCTCCCTGGGTGCTTTCCAAATATGTTAAAGCTAAAACTATGTCGTTGCTCCTCTGGAAGGATACATGCCCTGCGATGTAGTTTTTCAGAAGAAGCCTTGCGTTTGCAAGAGCAAATGAGGAATTCGTTGCAGAAAAGAGGAAGGAAAGAAAGTTTCTCTCCTTCTGCCTGCTTTGCTCAGAGGACTGGAAGAAGTCAGGGAGTTCTCCCTTCCACTGAGAAACGTGCAGGCTGCTGTTGCCTGTGCACTCTCTTATTTGGAAAAGAGTCTGCAGTTCCACACTTTGAACTGTGGAAAGACACCAGGGTATGATCGGATTTCCCCAGGCGCTTTGTTTTCCCTGGGCCAAAACGAGCCTTCACAACAGCTTAAGGCCAACACTGCGTACTCGTTCCTCATCCAGAAAATGACTACCACGAATCTTTTCTCTCTAAGCCTAACCCTAAACCGAATCCTAAGCATAACACTAAACCTAACCGTTAACCTGACCCTAACATGAACCCAAACACCTATCCCTAATACTAACCCTAACCCTCATCCTTAACCTAATCTTCACCCAAAACCTAAACCTAAACCTAACCCTAAAGAAAAATTAACCCTAAACTATGCCCTAACCCTAAATCTAACCCTAACCCTAACTTTAAGCCTAACCCTAGCCCTACCACCCTAAAACACCAGCTTAAGTATAAACCTAACACTAACAACCACACGAACCCCTAACTCTTTCCCTAACCCTAACCTATCCCTAATCCTAACCTAAACATGACCTAAACCTAACCCGTACCGTATGCCTAAACTTAACCCTAACCCTAAATCTACCGTAACACTAACCCTAAACGTAGCAATAACTCTAAACTTGACCCTAACCCTCAACCTAAACCCTAGCACTAACTCTAACTCTAACCCTAACCCTGACCCTAACCTAGCACAACCCTTTACAGTAAACCGAGCCTTAACCCTACCTTACACCTACCCTAAATCTAACCCTAACACTAACCTTAAACCTAACTCTAACCTAAACCCTAACTCTCACTATTTTCTGAAACTTCACCCTAACCCTAACTCTAACCCTAATCTTAACAATTAACCTAAACCAAAAACTTAAATGTAAACCTAACCCTAACCATAACCCTAGCCTTAAACATTTCCGCAACCCTAAACCTAACACTCTCCCTATCCTTATCCCTAACCCTAACCCTAATACGAACAGTAACTCTAATCTAACCCTAACCCTAGCACTAACCATATACTTAAGCCTACCCTCACCAAAAACCTAACACCCTAAACCTAACATCTAACACTAACTAAAACCCTAACCCTTATCCTAACCCTTGTCTGAACCCTCACCCTTAACCTAAACTTCATACTAACGCTAAACCTAACCCTAACCCTAAACATAACACCAAGCCTAACCCGAACCCTAAACCTAACCTTAATACTAACCTGAACACAAACCCAAACTCTAGCCCTAACAATAAAAATAAACCTCACCCTATCGTAAACTTCATCCAAACCCTAACCCTAAACCTAAACCTAACCCAAACCCTATTAGTAAACATAACTCTAACCATAACGCTAGTCCAAATGTAACCCGAAACCTAACCCTTACAATAGCCCTGAACCTAAACCTAATCCTAACCCTAGACCTAAACCTAACCCTAACCCTAAATGTAACCTTGACACTAAATTGAACACTAACTCTAACCCTGAACCTGCACCTAAACCTAAATATTGCCCTACACCTAACCATAACCCTAAACATAACCCTAACTCTAACTCTAAATCTAATGATGACACTTAACTTAAACCCTCACCTAAACTGTAAAACTAACCATAACCCTCACCCTAACCCCTAACCGTATCCCCAACCCTAACCCTAATGCTATCCGTAACCCTAACCCTAACACTAACCTGAACCCCTGAGCCCTAACAATAACCCTAACACTAACCCAAACCCTAACCCCTAACACCAAAGCCTAACCCAAACCTTAACTCTAACTCGAACACTAACCTGAAACCTAATCATAAACCTAACCGCAACCCTAAACCAAACCTAAACATGGTCAGAACCACAATGCTTTACCAGAACCCTCACCCACCCCCAACCCTAAACTACACTTCTAACCCCTAACACCTTACCATAACCATAATCCTAAGCATACACAACCCTAACCCTAAACCTAAACCTCACCCCAACCACAATGCCTAACACAAACCGTAGCCTTAACTGTTACACTAAACTTAACCCTAACCTAAAATCTAACCCTAACCCTAAAACTAAACACAACCCATAAACTTAACCCTAACCCTAAACATAACCTTAACACTAACCCGAAAACTAACCCAAACCTTAGCCATAACCCTAACCCTCACCCTATCTTAAACTTCATCCTATCCCTAACCTAAAGCTAACCCTAACTTTAACGCTAAACCTAACCCTAACCTTAACCTTGGCCCACTTGTAACCCTAAACCTAACCCTTACAATATCTCTGACCCTAACCCTCACCCTAAACCTAATCCTAACCCTGTCCCTAACCCTAACCTAACCTTAACCTAACATTAAGGCTACCATAAACTTACACCTAACCCTAACCTCTAACCCTAACTCTAACTGTAACCCTAGCCCTAACCCTAACAGTAACACCCAAAACACTCAACTGTAAATGGAACTCTAACTCTTACCCTAACACTATACTTAACCCTAAACAGAACCCTACACTAAACCGTACCGAAACAATAACCCCTAACCCTAACTCTAAACCTAATCATTAGCCTAAACCTAAACTTAACCTTAAACCTAAACCTAAACACTCACCCTAACTCTAATCCTAACCCTAAACCTAAAACAAACCCTCACCCTTAACCAAAATTTCACCCTAACCGTAACCCTAAACCTGCCCTAACTTCATTCAAACCCTAACCTTAGCCAAAAATAAAACTAAACTTAAACCTAACCCTAAATGTAAACCTAACCCTAACCCGGACCATAACCTGAACCATAACCCCTAACCCTAACCCTCACGCTTAACATAAACTTCACCCTAACTCTAACCCTAAAACTAAATATAACACTAAATCTCCGCCTAACCCTGACCCTAACCCTAATCCTAACCATAAACCTAACCCAAACCTGAACCTAACTCTAACCCTAACCCTAATCCTAACCCTAAAACTTACCCTACACACTCAGCTTAAATGGAAACCTAGAACTAACCCTCACCCTAACATCTAAACCTAACCCCAACCCTTAACCTAACCCTATCTCTAACCTTAACCTAGCCCTAAACC
Source organism: Loxodonta africana (assembly GCF_030014295.1). NCBI lineage: Eukaryota > Metazoa > Chordata > Mammalia > Proboscidea > Elephantidae > Loxodonta > Loxodonta africana. Next base: position 803,971 of record NW_026974824.1, read on the forward strand.
TAACAATGACTTAACCCTAACATGTACTCTAAACCTAAGCATAAACATAAACTTATCCCTAAACCTAATCCTAACCTTAACCCTAGCCCTAACCCCTAACGCTAACCTAAGCTCAACACTCGCCCTTAACTTTAAATGCACCCTGACACTAACCCTAAACTGAACCCTAAACCTAAGCCTAAACCTGACCCTAGCATTAACCCAAACACGTAAACCTGACCCTAATACTAACCCTAACCCTAAATCTAACCCTAACCTTAACGCAAACACGTAACGCTAACACTAGTCCTAACCCTCATCCTTAACCTATGCTTCACCCTAAACGTAAGCCTAAGCCTAACCTGAAACTAAACCTAACCCTAAACTATCCCCTCAGTCTAGCCCTAACCCTAAACCTAACCCTAACCCTAACCCTAACTCTAACCATACCCCTAACCATAACACTCTAAAACATCAGCTAAACTGTAAACCTAACACTAACCATCACATGAATCGCTAACCCTTTCCCTAACCCTAACCCTATCCCTAATCCTAACCTTAACCCTGACCTAATCCTAACCCTTACCCTAACCCTAAACTTAACACTAACCTTAACTCGAACTTAACCCTAACCCTAACAATAACTCTAAACCTGACCCTAACCCTAACCCTAAACCCTAACACTAACTCTAACTCTAAACCTAACCCTAACCCTAACCTAGCCCTACCCTTTACGATAAACCTAACCTAAACCCTAACCTTACCCCTACCCTAAACCTAACCCTAAACCTAACCATGACACTAACCTTAAGCATAACTCTAACCTTAACCCTAACCCTGACTATTAACTGAAACTTCACCCTAACCATAAGCCTAACTCTAACTCTAACCCTAACCATAACAATTACACTAAACCCTCACCTTCAATGTAAACCTAAACCTAACCCTCACCCTAACCCTTAACCATACCCCCAACCCTAAACTTAATGCTATCTATCCCTCACATTATCCCTAACCCTAACCCGAAGACGAACAGTAACCCTAATCTAACGCTAACCCTAACATTAACCCTAAACTTAACCCTTCCCTAACCATAAACCTAACCCTAACACCCTAAACCTAAACTCTAACACTAACTAGAACCCAAACCCTAATGCAAAACCTTATCCTAACCCTCACCCTTAACCTAAACTTCACACTAACCCTAAACCTAAACCTAATCTGAACATAACCACTAACCCTAACCTGAATCCTAAACCTAATCTTAGCACTAACATGAACACAAACCCAAAGTCTAGCCCTAACCCTAACAATAACCCTCACCCTATCCTAAACTTCATCCAAACCCTAACGCTAACCTTAGTCCTAAACCTAAACCTAACCCAACCCCTAACATTAAATCTAACTCTAACCATAATGCTAGTCCACCTGTAACCCTAAACCTAACCCTTAAAATACCCCTCAACATAACCCTAAACCTAATCCTAACCCTAGACCTAATCCTAACCCTAACCCAAACTCTAACCTTGACCCTAAATAGAACACTAACTCTACCCCTAAACCTGAAACTAAAGCTAAATCTTACCCTACACCTAACCCTAAACGTAAACCTACCCCTAACTCTATGTCTAACGATAATCGGGACACTTATCCTAAACCCTCGCCTTAAATGTAAAACTAACCGTAACACTCACTCTAACCCCTAGCGGTATCCCACAACCCTTACCCTAATGCTATCCCTAACCCTAACACTAACCTGAACACCTAAGCCCTAATGATAACCCTAACCCTAACCCCAAACCTAACCCGTAACATCAAAACCTAACCCTAACCTTAAAGGTAGCTCTCACCCTAACACTAACTCTAACACTAACCCGAAACCTAATCATAAACCTAACCCTAACCCTAAACCAAACCTAACCATGACCAGAACCACAATGCCTAACCGGAACCCTCACCAATCCCTAACCCTAAACTACACCTCTAACACCTAACACCTTACCGTAACCATAATCCTAACCCTACCCAACCCTAACCCTAAACCTAAACCTCACCCCAACCACAACGCCTAACACAAAACGTAACCCTAACCCTAACTGTAACACTAAACCTAACCCTAACCTTAAACATAACCCTAACCCTAAAACTAAACAGAACCCGTAAACTTAACCCTAACACGAAACACAACCTTAACACTAACCTGAAAACTAACCCAAACCTTAGCCATAACCCTAACCCTAACCCTCACCCTAAATTAAACTTCACCCTATCCCTAACCTAAAGCTCACCCTAATTCTAAACCTATCCCTACCCCTAAACCTAACCCTAACCTTAACCTTGGCCCACCTGTAACCCTAAAACTAACCCTTACAATAACTCGGACCCTAACCCTCACCCTAAACCTAATCCTAATCCTAACCCTGACCATAACCCTAACCTAACCTTAACCCTAACTTTAACCCTACGATAAACTCAAACCTAACCCTAACCCCGAACAATAACTCTAACCAAAATTTCACCCTACCCATAACCCTAAACCTACCCTAACTTCATTCAAATCCTAACCCTAACCAAAACTAAAGCTAACCCTAAACCTAACGCAAACCCTAACCCTGACCCTAACCTGAACCCTTACCCCAACCCTAACACTAACCCTCACGCTTAACATAAACTTCACCCTAACCCTAGCCCTAAAACTAAACATAATACTAAATCTCCCCAAACCTGACCCTAACCCTAATCCTAACCATATACCTAACCCTAACCTTAAACATAATCCTAACCCTGACCCTAAATCTATCTCTAACCCTAATCCTAACCCTAAAACTTACCCTACACACTCAGCTTAAATGGAAACCTAGCACTAACCCTCACACTAACATCTAAACCTAAACCCTACCCTTAACCTAATCTTATCTCTAACCTTTACCTAGCCCTAAACCTAACCATGACTTAACCGTAACACTTACCCTAACCCTAAAACTAATCTTAACCCTAATCCTAATCCTAACCTTAACCCTAACCCTAACCCCTAACACTAACCCTAAGCTCAACCCTCACCCTTAACTTAAACTTCACCCTGACCCTAACCTTAAACTAAACCGTAACCCTAAAGCTAACCCTAACATTAACCCAAACACCAAAACCTAACCCTGACACTAACACTAACCCTAAACCTAACCCTAACCTGATCCTAACTTTAACCCAAACGCCTAACTCTAATATTTACCCTAACGTTAATCTTAACTTAACTTTCACCCTATCCATAAGCATAACCCTAAAATTAAACCTAACCCTAAACTATCCTCTCAGTCTAGCCCTAACCCTAAACCTAACCCTAACTATAACTCTAACCCTGACCCTAACCGTAACACTGTAAAACATCAGCTTAACTGTAAATCTAACACTAACCCTCACACGAACCCTAACCCTTTCCCTAAACCTAACCCTATCCCTAACCCTAACCCTGACCTAAAAATAACCCTTACCCTAACCCTAAACTTAACGCTAACCTTAACTCTACCCTAACCCTAACACTAACAATAACTCTAAACCTGACCCGAACCCTAACCTTAAGCCCTAGCACTAACTCTAACTCTACACCTGACCCTAACCCTAACCTAGACGTACCCTTGACCGTAAACCTAGCCTTAACCCTAACCTTACCCCTACCCTAAACCTAACCCTAACCTTAACCCTAACCCTTACCCTAACCCTCACTATTAACTGAAAATTCACCCTAACCCTAACCCTAACTCTAACTCTAACCCTAACCAGAACACTTACCCTAAGCCCTCACCTTAACTGTAAACCTAACACTAAACCTCACCCGAACCCCTAACCGTATCCCCAACCCTAAACCTGCCGCTATCCCTAAACTTATCCCTAACCCTAACCCAAACACGAACAGTAACACTAATCTAATACTAACCCTTACATTAACCCTAAACTTAACCCTACCCTAACCATAAACCTAACCCTAACACCCTAAACATAAACTCTAACACTAAGTATAATCCTCACCGTAATCCTAACCCTTACCTTGACCCTCACCCTGAACCTAAACATCACTCTAACCCTGAACTTAAACCTAACACTAACCCTAAACGTAACTCCTAACACTAACCCGAACCCTAAAACTAACCTTAACACTAACCTGAACACAAAATCAAACTTCAGCCCTAATCATAAGAATAACCCTCACCCCGTCCTAAGGTTCATCCAACACTAACCCTAACCTTCACCCTAAACCTAAACCTAACCCAAACCCTAACTTTAAACTAAACTCTAACCATAAGACTACTCCACCTGTAACCCTAAAACTAAGCCTTACATTAGCCCTGAACCTAACCCTAGACCTAACCCTAATCCTAACCTTAGACGTAATCCTAACCCTAACTCTAACTGTAAGCTTGATCCTAAATAGAACACTAACTCTAATTCTAAACCTGAACCTAAACCGAAATCTTACCCTACACCTAACCCTAACCCTAAACCTAACCCTAACTCTAACCCTAAAAATAACACTTACCCTAAACCCTCACCTTAACTGTAAAACTAACTGTAACCCTCACCCTAACCCCTAACCATATCCCCCAACCCTAACCCTAATGCTATTCCTAACCCTAACACTAACCTGAACCCCTAAGCCCTAAAGATAACCCTAACCCCTAACCCAAACCCTAACCCCTAACACCAAAGCCTAACCCAAACCTTAACCCTAAGTCTCACCCTAACTCTAACTCTAACACTAACCCGAAGCCTAATCATAAACCTAACCCTAACCCTAAACCAAACCTAACCATGACCAGAACCACAATGATTAACCGGAACCCTCACCCAAACCCTAACCCTAAACTAAAACTCTAACCCTTAACACCTTACCATAACCATAATCCTAACCCTACCCAACCCGAACCCTAAACCTAACCCTCACCCAAACGACAAAGCCTAACACAAACCGTGACCCTAATCCTAACCATAACACTAAACTTAACCCTAACCTAAAATTTAACCCTAACCCTAAAACTAAAAAGAACCCGTAAACTTAACCCTAACCCTAAACATAACCTTAACACTAACCTGAAACCGAACCCAAACCTTAGCCATAACCCTAACACTAACCCTCAGCCTATCTTAAACTTCACCCTATCCCTAAGTTAAAGCTCACCCTAACTTTAACCCTAACTCTACCCCTAAATCTAACCCTAAACTTAACCTTGGCCCACCTGTAGTACCCTAAACCTAACCCTTACAATAACTCTGACCCTAACCCTCACCCTTACCCTAACCCTAACCGTAACCCTCACCCTTAACCTAAACTTCACACTAACCCTAAATCTAAACATAACCCTACCCCCAAACATAACCCCTAACCCTAATCCAAACCTTAAACCTAACCTTAACACTAACCTGAACACGAACCCAAACTCTAGCCCTAACCTTAAAAATAACACTCACCATATCCTAAACTTCATCCAAACCCGAACCCTAAATCTAAACCTAACCCAAACCCTAAACTTAAACCTAACTCTAATCATAACGCTAGTCCACCTGTAACCCTAAACCTAACCCTTACAATAGCCCTGAACCTAACAATAACCCTTACCCAAAACAATAACCCAAATCCTAACCCGAAGCCTAACCCGAAGCCTAACATGAACCCTAACCTGAAACCTAAACCCAAACCATATCACTAGTCCTAGCCCTAGGCCCTAGCCCAAGTCCTAGCCCTAGGCCTAGCCCTAACCCTAACACTAACTCGAACCCTAAAACCTAACCCTAAACACTAACCCTAACACTAACCGCTAAACCTAAACCCAAACCCTAACCCTAACCCTAAACCCTAACACTAACCCTAACACTAACCATAAACCCTAACCCTAAACCTTAACCCTAAGCCTAACCCAAAACCCTAACCCTAACCCTAAACTCTAGCCCTAAAACCGTAGACCTAGACCTAGCCCTAACACCAAGCCCTAGCCCTAACCCTAACCCTAACATCTAACCTCTAAAACTAACCCTAGCCCTAACCCTAAACCCTAAATCCTAACCCTAAACCCAAACCCTAAACCTAACCCTGACTCTAACCCCTAACCCTGACCCAGACCCTGACCCTAAACCGTGACAATGACCCTAAACCCTGACCATGACCCTAACCCTGACCATGACCCTAACCCTGACCCTAAACTCTGACCCTGACACTAAACACTGACTCTGACCCTGACCCTAAACTCTATTACTAAACACTAAACCCAAACCCCTAGCCCTAACACATAGCCCTAACCTTACCCCAACCCTAATCCTAAACCCTAAACCCTAACCATAAAAACAAACCCTAAACCTAACCCTGACCCTAACCCCTAACCCTGACCCTGACCCTGACCGTAAACCCTGACCATAAACCCTGACCCTGACACTAAAAACTGACCCTGACCCTAAACTCGAACACTAAACCCTAAAACCTAACCTTAACCCCTAAACCTGATCCTTAACCATAACCCGAACACTAAACTAAACCCTAAACCCTAACCTGTGTAGGGAGTGAGGAGGTGGGAGAGACTAGGCTGGGTGCTGTGAAGGGAGTCAGGAGGTGGGAGAGACCATGCAGGGCCCTGTATAGAGAGTGAGAGACCAGGCAGGGCATTGTATAGGGAGTAAGATGGTGGGACAAAAGAGACAGAAACCTGTGTAGGGAGTGAAGAGCTGAGAGACCAGACAGAGACCTTTGTAGGGATTGAGGAGGTGGGGGAGACCAGGTAGGGCCCTGTGTAGCGAGTGAGGAGGTGGGTGAGACCAGGCAGGGCCCTGAGTAGGGAGAGAGGAGATGGAAGAGACCAGGCAGGGACAGGTGTAGGAAGTGAGGAAGTGGGAGGGACCAGGAAGGGCCCTGTGTAAGGAGTGAGGATGTGGAAGAGAACAGGCAGAGAACTCTGTAGGGAGTAAGGAGGTGGGACAGACCAGGCAGAGACCTTTACAGGGATGGAGGAGGTGGGAGAGAAAAGGCGGGGCCCTGAGTAGGGAGTGAGGAGCTGGGAGCAACCAGGCACGGCCATGTCTAGGAAGTGAGGAGGTGGGAGAGGGCAGGCAGGGACCTGTGTAGGGAGTTAGGCCTTAGGAGAGACCAGGCAGAGACCTGCATAGGGAGTGAGGAGGTGAGAGAGACCAGGTAGGATGCTGTGTAAAGAGTGAGGATGTAGGAGAGACCAGGCAGGGCCCTGTGTAAGGAGTGATGAGGTGGGAGAGACGAAGCAGGGACCTGTGTAGGGAGTGAGGAAGTGGAAGAGGCCAGGCAGAGACCTGTGTAGGGAGTGAGGAGGTGGGAGAGAATAGGCAGAAACCTGTGTAGGGACTGAGAAGATGGTAGACAGCAGGCAGGGCCCTGTGTAGGGAGTGAAGAGGTGGGAGAACCATTCAGAGACCTGCATAGGGAGTGAGGAGATGGGAGAGACCAGGAAGGGCCCTCTGTAGGGAGTGAGTTGGCCAGAGATCAGGCATGTCCCTGTATGGAGTAAGGATATGGGAGAGACCAGGCAGGGCCCTGTGCAGGGAGTTAGGAGGTGGGAGAGAACAGGCAGAGAAGAGTGTAGGGAGTGAGGAGGTGGGACAGACCAGGCAGGGCTCTGTGCATAGAGAAGATGGGAGACACCAGACAGGGCCCTGTGTAGGGAGTGAAGAAGAGGGAGACCCAGGCAGAGTCCTGCTTAGGGAGTGAGGAGATGGGAGAGACCAGGCAGGCCCTGTGTAAGGAGTGATGAGGTGGGAGAGACCAAGCAGGACCCTGTGCAGGGTGTGAGGGGGAGGGAGCATCCAGGCAGGGCCCTGTGGAGGGAGTGAGGTGTTGGGAGAGACCACACAGGTCCTGTGTAGGGAGTGAGAATGTGCCAGAGATCAGGCAGGGCTCTGTGTAGGGAGTGAGGAGGTGGGAGAGAACAGACAGAGACATATGTAGAGAGTAAGCAGAAGGGAGACACCAGGCAGGGCCCTCTGTAGGGAGTGAGGAGGAGGGACATACCAGGCAGGGCCCTGTGTAGGGAGCGAGGAGGTGGGAGAGAAGAGGCAGGGCCCTGTGTAAGGAGTGAGGAGGTGGGAGAATCCAGGCAGACACCTGTGTAGGGAGTGAGGAGCTGGGAGAGACCAGGCAGCGTCCTGTGTAGGAAGTGAGAAGGTGGGAGAGACCAGGCAGGGCCCTATGTTGGGAGTGAGGATGTAGGAGAGAAGAGGCAGAGATGTGGGAGAGACCAGGCAAAGACCTGTGAAGGGACTGAGGAGTTGGGAGAGACCTGGCAGGGCCCTGTGTAGGGAGTATCTTGGAGAGAAGAGGCAGAGACCTGTGTAGGGATTGAGAAGAAGGAGAGACCAGGCCGGGCCCTGTGTAGGGAGTGAGGAGGTGGGAGAGGCCAGGCAGAGCCCTGTGTAGGGAGTGAGGTGTTAGGAGAGACCAGGCAGGGCCCTGTGTAGGGAGTGATGAGGTGAGAGAGACCAGGTAGGACCCTGTGTACAGAGTGAGGATGTGGAAGAGAACAGGCAAGGTTGTGTGTAGGAAGTAAGGCGGTAGAGATACCAGTCAGGGACCTGTGTAGGGATTGAGGAAGTGGGAGAGACCAGGCAGGACCCTGTTTAGGGAGTGAGGAGGTGGGAGAGACTATCAGGGCCCTGTGTAGGAAGCGAGGAGGTGATAGAGAACAGGTAAGGCCCTGTATACACAGTGAGGAGTTGGGAGAGACCACCCAGATACCTGAGTAGGGAGTCAGGATGTGGGAGAGATCAGGCAGAGCCCTGTGTAGGAAGTGAGGAGGTGGGAGAGACCAGGCAGGGCCCTGTATAGGGAGGGAGCAGGTGGGAGAGACAAGGCAGGGCCCTGTGTAGGGAGTGAGGAGGTGGGAGAGACCAGGCAGGGCCCTGTGGAGGGAATAAGGAGGTGGAGAGACCAGGCAGCGGCTTGTTTAGGGAGTGAGCAGGTGCGAGAGAATATCAGGGCCCTGTGTAGGGAGTGAGGAGGAGGGAGAAAACAGGCTAACACCTGTGTATGTAGTAAGGAGGTGGGAAAGACCACCCAGAGACCTGTGTAGGGATTGAGGAATGGGAGAGAACAGGCAGAGAACTGTGTAGGGAGTGAGGAGGTAGGAGAGACCAGGCAAGGCCCTGTGTAGGGAGCGAAGAGGTGGAGAACCAGGCAGACTCTTGCTTAGGGAGTGAGAAGTTGGGATTGACTAGGCAGGACCCTGGGTAGGGTGTGAGGAGGTGGGAGATTCCAGGCAGGGCCCTGAGTAGGGAGTGAGGAAGTGGGAGAGAAGAGGCAGGGTACTGTCTAGAGATTGAAGAGGTGGGAAAGAACAGGCAGAGACCCTTGTAGGGAATGAAGAGGTGGGAGAAACCATGCAGAGACCTGTGTAGGGATGGAGAAGGTGGGAGGGACCAGTTAGGGCCCTGTATGTGTAGTCAGGATGTGAGAGAGAGGAGGCAGGGACCTGTGTGCATTGAGGATGTGGGAGGGACCAGGCAGGGCTCTGTCTAGGGAGTGACGAGGTGGGAGAGGCCAGGCAGGGAACTGTGTAGGGAGTGAGGAAGTGAGAGACACCAGGTAGAATGCTGTGTAAAGAGTGAGGATGTAGGAGAGACTAGGCAGGGCCCTGTGTAGGGAGTAAGGAGGTGGAGAGACCAGGCAGGGTCCTGTTTAGGGAGTGAGGAGGTGGGAGAGATCATCAGGGCCCTGTAAAGGGAGTGAGGAGGTGGGAGAGACCACCCAGATACCTGTCTAGGGACTGAGGAGGTGGGAGAGAAAAGACAGAGCCCTGTGTAGGGAGTGAGGACGTGGGAGATACCAGGCAGGGCCCTGTGTAGGGAGTGAGGAGGTGGCAGGGAGCAGTCAGAGACCTGTGTAGGGAGTGAGGAGTTGGCAGAGACCAGGCAGGGCCCTGTCTAGGGAGTGAGGAGTTGGAAGAGACCAGGCAGAGACCTGTGTACTGAGTCAGGAGGTGGGAAAGAACAGGCAGGACTGTGTTTAGCAAGTGAGGGGGTGAGAGAGAATAGGCAGAAACTTGTGTAGGGAGCGAGAAGATGGAAGACAGCAGGCAGGGCCCTGTGTAGGGAGTGAAGAGGTGGGAGAACCATTCAGAGACCTGCATAGGGAGTGAGGAGATGGGAGAGAATAGGAAGGACTCTGTGCAGGGAGTGAGGAGGCCAGAGATCAGGCAAGTCCCTTTGTATGGAGTAAGGATGTGGGAGAGACCAGGCAGGGCCCTGTGTAGGAAGTGAGGAAGTGGGAAAGAACAGGCAGAAAGCTGTGTATGGAGTGAGAAGATGGGAGACACTAGCCAGGGCCCTGTGTAGGGAGTGAAGAGGTGGGAGAACAAGGCAGAGTCCTGCATAGAGAGTGAGGAGGTGGGAGAGGACAGGCAGAGCCCTGCTTAGGGAGTGAGGATGTGGGAGAGACTAGGCAGGACCCTGCTAGGGGTTATTGATATTGTAAGGGTTAGGTTTAGGGTTAGGGTAGGGGTAAGGTTAGGGTTAAGGCTAGCTTTACTGTAAAGGGTGGGGCCAGGTTAGGGTTAGGGTTAGGTTTAGAGTTAGAGTTAGATCTAGGGTTTAGGGTTAGGGTCAGGTTTAGAGTTATTGTTAGGTTTAGGGTTAGGGTTAGGGTAGAGATAAGGTTAGGGTTAAGTTTAGGGTTAGGGTAAGGATTAAGTTTAGGTCAGGGTTAGGGTTAGGATGAGTGATAGGGTTAGGGTTAGGGAAAGGGTTGGGGGTTCGTGTGAGGGTTAGTGTTACATTTACAGTTAAGCTGATGTTTTAGGATGTTACTGCCAGGGTTAGGGTTAGAGTTAGGGTTCTGGTTAGGTTTAGGGTTAGGGCGAGAGTTAGGGGATAGTTTAGGTTTAGGTGTAATTTTAGGGTTAGGGTTAGGCTTAGGTTTAGGGTGAAGTTTAGGTTAAGGATGAGGGTTAGGATTAGGCTTTGGTGTTTAGGTTAAGGTTAGGGTTACGTTTAGGGTTAGGCTTAGTGTTAGGTTTAGCGTTAAATGTTTGGGTTAATTTTAGGGTCAGGTTTAATGTTAGGTTTAGGGTTAGGGTTAGTGTTTGGTTTAGGGTTAGGGTTAGGGTGAAGTTTAAGTTAAGGGTGAATGTTGAGCTTAGGGTTAGTGTTAGGGGTTAGGGTTAAGGTTAGGATTAAGTTTAGGGTTAAGGTTAGGTTTAGAGTTAGGGTAAGTGTTAGGGTTAAGTCATAGTTAGGTTTAGGACTAGTTTTTAGTTAGAGATAGGGTTGGGTTCAGGGTTGGGGTTAGGTTTAGATGTTAGGGTGAGGGATAGTGCTAGGTTTCCATTCAAACTGAGTGTGTAGGGTAAGTTTTAGGATTAGAGTTAGAGTTAGGGTCAGGGTTATTTTTAAGTTTAGTGTTAGGATTACGTTTATGGTTAGGGTCAGGGTTAGGGGAGATTTAGTGTTTAGGGTTACGGTGAGTTTATGTTCTGCGAGAGGGTTAGGGTTAGGGGTTTGGGTTCAGGTTAGAGTCAGGGTTAGGGTTAGGTTTAGGGTTAGGGTTAGGTTTAGGGTTACTGTTAGTTTTGCTGAGGGTTAGGGTTTGAATGAAGTTAGGGTAGGCTTAGCGTTATGCTTAGGGTGAAATTTTGGTTAAGGGTGAGGGTTCGGCTTAGGTTTAGCGTTAGAGTTAGGGTCAGTGGTTAGGGTTAGGTTTAGGGTTAAGGTTAGGCTTAGGCTAAGGATTAGGGTTAGAGTTACGGTTAAGGGTTAGTGTTTCAGTTAGGTTTAGGTTAGGATTATAATTAGGGTTAAGTTTAGGGTTAGAATAAGAGTTAGAGTTACATTTACAGTTAAGGTGAGGGTTTTGGGTAAGTGTTACAGTTAAGATTAGGGTTAGGGCTAGGGTTAGGGTTAGAGTTAGGGTTAGGGGTTAGGGTTAGGTTTAAGGGAGGCTTAAAGATAGGGTTAAGATTAGGTTAGGGTTAGGATTAGAATTAGGTTTAGGGTGAGGATTAGGGTCAGAGTTATTGTAAGGGTTAGGTTTCGGGTTACAGGTGGGCCAAGGTTAAGGTGAGGGTTAGGTTTAGGGGTAGGGTTAGGGTTAAAGTTAGGGCGAGTTTTAGGTTAGGGATAGGGTGAAGTTTAAGATAGGGTGAGGGATAGGGTTATGGCTAAGGTTTGGGTTTGGTTTCAGGTTAGTGTTAAGGTTATGTTTAGGGTTAGGGTTAAGTTCAGGGGTTGTGTTTAGTTTTAGGGTTAGGGTTAGATTTCAGGTTAGGGTTAAGTTTAGTGTTATGGTTAGGGTTAGGGTTATGGTTGTGTTAGGCGTTGTGTTTGGGGTGAGGGTTAGTTTTAGGGTTAGGTTTGGGTAGGGTTTGGATTATGGTTATGGTAGGGTTAAAGGTGTAGTTTAGGGTTAGGTTTTGGGTGAGGGCTCCGGTTAGACCTTGTGGTTCTGGTCATGGTTATGTTTGGTTTAGGGTTAGGGTTAGGTTCATGATTCAGTTTCGGGTTAGTGTTAGAGTTAGGGTGAGAGTTAGGGTTAAGGTTTTTGCTAGGCTTTCACTTTGGTGTTAGGGTTTGGGTTAGGGTTAGGGTTATCGTTAGGGCTCAGGGGTTTCAGGTTAGTGGTAGGGTTAGGGTTAGGGATAGCATTAGGGTTAGGGTTGTGGGATATGGTTAGGATTTAGGGTGAGGGTTACGGTTAGTTTTACAGTTAAGGTGAGGGTTTAGGGTAATTGTTATGATTAGGGTTACAGTCAGAGTTAGGGTTTGGTTTAGGATTAGGGTTAGGTGTAGGGTAAGAATTAGGTTTAGGTCCATGTTGAGGGTTAGACTTAGTGTTCTATTTAGGGTAAAGGTTAGGGGTAGGATTAGGATTAGGTCTAGGGTTAGGATTAGGATTATTTTAGGGTTAGGTTCAGGGCTATTGTAAGTGTTCAGTTTAGGGTTACAGATGGACTAGCGTTATTCTTAGTTAGGTTTAAGGTTAGGGTTTGGGTTAGGTCTAGGTTTAGGGTTAAGGTTATGGTTAGTGTTTGGATGAAGTTCAGGATAGGGTGAGGGTTATTTTTATGGTGAGGGTTAGGGTTTGGGTTTGTGTTCAGGTTAGTTTTAAGGATAGGTTTAGGGTTCGGTTAGGGTTAGGCGTTATGTCTAGGGTCAGCGTTAGGTTAGGTTTAGGGCTAGTGTGAAGTTTAGGTTAAGGGTGAGGGTTATGATAAGGGTTATGATTATAGATGGTGTTAGACGTTAGGTTTAGGGTGTTAGGGTTGGGTTTATGGTTAGGGTAAGTTTAAGTTTAGGTTTAATATTCGGGTTAGGGTTAGATTTGGGTTAGTGTTCGTATTAGGGTTAGGGTTAGGGATAAGTTTGGGGATAGCGTTAGGTTTAGGGTTGAGGATACGGTTAAGGATTAGGGTGAGGATTAGGGTTAGGTTTCCAGTTAAGGTGAGGGTTTAGGGTAATTGTTATGGTTAGGGTTAGAGTTAGAGTTAGGCTTAGGGTTAGGGTGATGTTTCAGTCAATAGTCACGTTAGAGTTAAAGTTAGAGTAGGGTCAAGGTTAGTGTTAGGGTTAGGTATAGAGTTAGGGTTTGGGTAGGGGTAAGGTTAGGGTTAAGGCTAGGTTTACGGTAAAGGGCAGGGCTAGGTTAGTGTTCGGTTTAGAGTTAGAGTTAGTGCTAGGGTTTAGGGTTATCGTTATGGTCAGGTTTAAATTTATTGTTAGGGTTTGTTAGGGGGTTAGGGTTGTGTTTGTTACAGGGTTACAGTTGTATTTTCAGGCTGTTAGAGTTGTGTTTGTTAGGGGGTTAGGGTTGATTATTAGGGGGTTAGGGTTGTTTTTGTGAGGGGGTTAGTGTTGTTTTTGTTGTTAGGGGGTTAGGGTTTTTTGTTGTTAGGGGGATAGTGTTGTTTGTTAGGGGGTTAGGGTTGTTTGTTGTTAGGGGATTAGGGTTGTTTGTTGTTACGGGGTTAGGGTAGTTTCTTGTTGGGGTTAGTATTGTTTGTTTTTAGTGGGTTAGGGTTGTTTGTTGTTAGGGGGTTAGGGTTGTTTGTTGTAAGGGTGTTAGGGTTGTTTGTTGTTATGGGTTTAGGGTTGTTTGTTGTTGGGGGGTTAGTGTTGTTTGTTGTTAGGGGTTTAGTATTGTTGTTGTTAGGGGCTTAGGGTTGTTTTTTGTCAGGGGGTTAGCGTTGTTTGTTGTTGGGGGTTAGTGTTGTTTGTTAGTGGGTCAGTTTTGTTTGTTGTTAGTGGGTTAGGGTTGTTTGTTTTTAGGAGGTTAGTGTTGTTTGTTGTTAGGGGTTCAGTGTTGTTTGATATAGCGGTTTAGGGTTGTTTGTTGTTAGGGGATTAGTGTTGTTTGTTGTTAGGGGTTTAGAGTTGTTTGTTGGTAGGGGGTTAGGGTTGTTTGTTGTTAGGGGTTTAGGGTTGTTTCTTGTTCGGGGGTTACTATTGTTTGTTTTTAGGGGGTAAGTGTTGGTTGTTGTTAGGGGTTAGTGTTTTTTGTTGTTACTGGGTTAGTGCTGTTTGTGGTTGGGTGTTAGGGTTGTTTTTTTGGGGGGGTTAGGGTAGTTTGTTGTTAGGTTGTTAGGGTTGTTTGTTGTTAGGGGTTTAGTGTTGTTTGATGTTAGGGGTTTAGGGTTGTTTGTTGTTAGGGGGTTAGTGTTGTTTGTTGTTACGGTGTTAGGGCTGTTTGTTGTTAGTGGGTGAAGGTTGTTTTTTGATAGGGCCTTAGGGTTATTTTTTTTAGGGGATTGTGTTGTTTGTTGTTGGGGGTTAGTGTTGTTTGTTAGGGGGTTAGTTTTGTTTGTTGTTAGGGGGTTAGTTTTGTTTGTTGTTAGTGGGTTAGTGCTGTTTATTGTTAGGAGCTTAGTGTTGTTTGTTTTTAGGGGTTCAGTGTTGTTTGTTTTTAGAGTTTTAGGGTTGTTTGTTCTTAGCGGGTTTCCGTTGTTTGTTTTTAGGAGGTTAGGATTGTTTGTTGTTAGGGGGTTAGTGTTGTTTGTTGTTAGGGGGTGAGTGTTGTTTGTGGTTAGGGGGTTAGTGTTGTTGGTTTTTAGGGGGTTAGGGTTGTTTGTTGTTTGGGGGTTAAGGTTGTTTGTTGTTAGTGGGTTAGGGTTTGTTGTTAGGGGATTAGGGTTGTTGTTGTTAGGGGTTAGTGTTGTTTGAGGTTGGGGGTTAGTGTTGTTTGTTGTTAGGCGGATAGTGTTGTTTGTTGTTGGGGGATTGGGTTGGTTGTTGTTAGGGTGTTAGTGTTGTTTGTTGTTAGGGGGTTGGTGTTGTTTGTTCTTAGGGGGTTAGGATTGTTTGTTGTTAGGGGGTTATTGTTGTTTGTTGTTATGGGGTTAATGTTGTTTGTGGTTAGGGGGTTAGTGTTTGTTGTTAGGGGGTTAGAGTTGTTTCCTGTTAGGGGTATAGGGTTGTTTCTTGTTGGGGTATAGTGGTGTTTGTTGTTAGGGTGTTAGTGTTGTTTGTTGTTAGGGGGTAAGTGTTGGTTGTTGTTACGGGGTTAGTGTTTTTTGTTGTTACTGGGTTAGTGCTGTTTGTGTTTAGGGGTTTAGTGTTGGTGGTTGTTAGCGGGTTAGGGTTATTTGTTGTTAGGGGGTTAGGGTTGTTTGTTGTTAGGGGGTTAGTGTTTGTTGTTAGGAGGTTAGCGCTGTTTGTTGGTAGGGGGTTAGTGTTGTTGATTGTTAGGGGGTTAGGTTTGTTTTTTGTTAGGGGGTTAGGGTTGTTGTTGATAGGGGTTAGTGTTGTTTGTTGTTATGGCGTTACGGATGGTTGTTGTTAGGGTGTTAGTGTTGTTTGTTGTTAGGGGGTTACTGTTGTTTGTTGTTAGTAGTTTAGGGTTGTTTCTTCTTGGGGTTTAGTGGTGTTTGTTGTCAGGGTGTTAGTGTTGTTTCTGCTTAGGGGGGTAATGTTGTTGGTTGTTAGGGGGTTAGTGTTGTTTCTTCTTAGGCGGTTAGGGTTGTTTGTTGTTAGGGAGTTAGGGTTGTTTGTTAGGGGGTTAGTGTCGTTTGTTGTTAGGGGTTTAGAGTTGTTTGTTGTTAGGGGGTTAGAGTTGTTTTTTGTTAGGGGATTACGGTTGTTTCCTGTTAGGGGGTTAGTGTTGTTAGGGCGTTAGTGTTGGTTGTTGTTAGGGGATTAATGTTGTTTGTTGTTAGGGGTTTAGGGTTGTTGTTTGTTAGGGTGTTAGTGTTGTTTGTTGTTAGGGTCTTAGGGGTGTTTGTTGTTAGGGGGTAGGGTTGTTTGTGGTCACGGGGTTAGGGTTGTTTGTTGTTGGGGGTTAGGGTTGTTTGTTGTTAGGGATTTAGTGTTGTTTGTTGTTAGGGGGTTAAGGTTGTTTGTTGTTAGGGGATTAGG
Source organism: Loxodonta africana (assembly GCF_030014295.1). Taxonomy (NCBI): domain Eukaryota; kingdom Metazoa; phylum Chordata; class Mammalia; order Proboscidea; family Elephantidae; genus Loxodonta; species Loxodonta africana. Next base: position 820,288 of record NW_026974824.1, read on the forward strand.
GTTGTTTCTTGTTAGGGGGTTAGTGTTGTTTGTTTTTAGGGGGTAAGTGTTGCTTGTTGTTAGGGTGTTACTGTATTTTGTTGTTACTGGTTTAGTGCTGTTTGTGTTTAGGGGGTTAGTGCTGTTGGTTGTTGGGGGTTAGGGTTGTTTGTTGTTAGGGGGTTAGGTTTGTTTGTTGTTAGGGGGTTAGGGTTGTTGTTGTTAGGGGGTTAGTGTTGTTTGTTGTTATGGGGTTACGGTTGGTTGTTGTTAAGGTGTTAGTGATGTTTGTTCTTAGGGGGTTAGTGGTGTTTGTTGTTGGGGTTTAGGGATGTTTCTCGTTGGGGTTTAGTGGTATTTGTTGTTAGGGTGTTAGTGTTGTTTCTGCTTAGGGGGTAATATTGTTGGTTGTTAGGGGGTTAGTGTTTTTTCTTCTTAGGGGGTTAGGATTGTTTGTTGTTAGGGAGTTAGGGTTGTTTGTTAGGGGGTTAGTGTTGTTTGTTGTTAGGGGTTTAGAGTTGTTTGTTGCTCGGGGGTTAGAGTTGTTTGTTGTTAGGAGATTACGGTTGTTTCTTGTTAGGGGGTTAGTGTTGTTTGTTGTTAGGGCGTTAGTGTTGGTTGTTGTTAGGGGGTTAATGTTGCTTGTTGTTAGGGGTTTAGGGTTGTTGTTTGTTAGGGTGTTGGTGTTGTTTGTTGTTAGGGTCTTAGGGGTGTTTGTTGTTAGGGGGTAGGGTTGTTTGTGGTCACGGGGTTAGGGTAGTTTCTTCTTAGGGGCTTAGGGTTGTTTGTTGTTAGGGGATTAGGGTTGTTTGTTGTTAGGGGGTTAGTGTTTGTTTTTAGGGGGTAAGTCTTGCTTGTTGTTAGGGGGTTACTGTTTTGTGTTGTTACTGGGTTAGTGCGGTTTGTGTTTAGGGGGTTAGTGTTGTTGGTTGTTAGGGCGTTAGTGTTGGTTGTTGTTAGGGGGTTAATGTTGCTTGTTGTTAGGGGTTTAGGGTTGTTGTTTGTTAGGGTGTTGGTGTTGTTTGTTGTTAGGGTCTTAGGGGTGTTTGTTGTTAGGGGGTAGGGTTGTTTGTGGTCACGGGGTTAGGGTAGTTTCTTCTTAGGGGCTTAGGGTTGTTTGTTGTTAGGGGATTAGGGTTGTTTGTTGTTAGGGGGTTAGTGTTTGTTTTTAGGGGGTAAGTCTTGCTTGTTGTTAGGGGGTTACTGTTTTGTGTTGTTACTGGGTTAGTGCGGTTTGTGTTTAGGGGGTTAGTGTTGTTGGTTGTTAGGGGGTTAGAGTTGTTTGTTGTTAGGGGGTTAGGGTTGTTTCTTGTTACGGGGAAAGTGTTGGTTGTTGTTAGGGGGTTAGTGTTTTTTGTTTTTACTGGTTTAGTGCTGTTTGTGGTTAGGGGGTTAGTGTTTTTTGTTGTTAGGGGGTTAGTGTTGGTTGTTTTTAGGGGGTTAGCTATAGTTTGTTCTTAGGGGTTTAGGGTTGTTGGTTGTTAGGGTGTTAGTGCTGTTTGTTGTTAGGGGCTTAGTGTTTTTTGTTTTAAGGGTTTCAGTGTTGTTTGTTAGTAGGGTTTTAGGGTTGTTTGTTTTTAGGGGGTTAGTGTTGTTTGTTGTTAGGGGTTAGGATTGTTTGTTGTTAGGGGTTATTGTTGTTTATTGTTAGGGGGTTAGTGTTGTTTGTGGTTTGGGGGTTAGTGTTGTTTGTTGTTAGGGGGTTAGTGTTGTTTGTCGTTACGGGTTTAGGGTTGTTACTTGGGGTTTAGCGGTGTTTCTTGTTAGGGTGTTAGTGTTGTTTGTTGTTTGGGGGTTAGTGTTGGTTGTTAGTAGGTTAGTGTTTTTTGTTCTTAGTGGGTTAGTGCTGTTTGTGTTTAGGGGATCAGTGTTGTTGGTTGTTAGGGGGTTAGGGTTCTTTGTTGTTAGGGGTTTAGGGTTGTTTGTTGTTATTGGGTTAGGGTTGTTTGTTGTTAGGGATTTAGTGTTTTTGTTAGGGTGTTAGATTTGTTTGGTGTTAGTTAGGGTTGTTTGTTTTTAGGGGGTTAGGGTTGTTGTTGTTAGGGGGTTAGTGTTGTTTGTTTTTAGGGATTTAGGTTTGTTTCTTGTTGGGGTTTAGTGGTGTTTGATGTTAGGGTGTTAGTGTTGTTTGTGCGTAGGGGGGTAATGTTGGTTGTTAGGGGGTTAGTGTTTGTTGTTAGGGGGTTAGGGTTGTTTGTTGTTAGGGAGTTAGGGTTGTTTGTTAGGGGGTTAGCGTTGTTTGTTTTTAGGGGTTTAGAGTTGTTTGTTCTTAGGGGGTTAGGTTTGTTTGTTGTTAGGGGATTAGGGTAGTTTCTTGCTAGAGGGTTAGTGTTGTTTGTTTTTAGGGGGTATGTGTTGGTTGTTGATACGGGGTTAGTGTTGTTTGTTGTTAGGGGGTTAGAGTTGTTTGTTGTTAGGGGGTTAGTGTTGCTTGTTGTCAGGGGTTTAGAGTTGTTTATTGTTAGGGGTTTAGGGTTTATTGTTGTTAGGCGATTAGGGCTGTTTCTTGTTAGGGGGTTAGTGTTGTTTGTTTTTAGGGGGTAAGTGTTGGTTGTTGTTAGGGGGTTAGTGCTTTTTGTTGTTACTGGGTTAGTGCTGTTTGTGTTTAGGGGGTTAGTGTTGTTGGCTGTTATGGGGTTAGGGTTGTTTGTTGTTAGGGGGTTAGGGTTGTTTGTTGTTAGGGGGTTAGTGTTTGTTGTTAGGGGGTTAGTGTTGGTTGTCGTTAGGGGGTTAGTGTTGTTTGTTGTTACGGGGAAAGTGTTGGATGTTGTTAGGGGGTTAGTGTTTTTTGTTACTGGGTTAGTTCTGTTTGTGGTTGCGGTTTAGTGTTGTTGGTTGTTAGGGGGTTAGGGTTGTTTGTTGTTAGGGTGTTAGTGTTGCTTGTTGTTAGGGGGTTAGAGTTGTTTGTTCTTAGGAGTTTAGGGCTGTTGGTTGTTAGGGTGTTAGTGTTGTTTCTTGTTAGTGGCTTAGGGGTGTTTGTTGTTAGGGGTTAGGTTTGTTTGTGGTTACGGGGTTAGGGTAGTTTCTTGTTCGGGGTTAGTGTTGTTTGTTGTTAGTGGCTTAGGGTTGTTTGTTGTTAGGGGTTTAGGTTTGTTCGATGTTAGGGGGTTAGTGTTGTTTGTTGTTAGGGTTTTAGAGTTGTTTATTGTTAGGGGTTTAGGGTTGTTTGTTGTTAGGGGATTAGGGTTGTTTCTTGTTAGGGGGTTAGTGTTGTTTGTTGTTAGGGGGTTAGTGTTGGTTGTTGTTAGGGGGTTAGTGTTTTTTGTTTTTACTGTGTTAGTGTTGTTTGTGGGTAGGGGGTTAGTGTTGTTGGTTAATAGGGGTTAGGTTTGTTTGTTGTTAGGGGGTTAGTGTTGGTTGTTGTTAGGGGGTTAGTGTTGTTTGTTGTTAGGGGTTTAGGGTTGCTGGTTGTTAGGGTGTTAGTGTTGTTTGTTGTTAGGGGCTTAGGGGTGCTTGTTGTTAGGGGGTTAAGGTTGTTTGTGGTTACGGAGTTAGGGTAGTTTCTTGTTAGGGGGTTAGTGTTGTTACTTGTTAGTGGCTTAGCTTTGGTTGTTGTTAGGCGGTTAGGTTGGTTTGATATTAGGGGGTAAGTGTTTTTTTTTTTTAGGGGTTTAGAGTTGTTTGTTGTTATGGAGTTAGGGCTATTTGTTGTTAGGGGATTAGGGTTGTTTCTTGTTAGGGGGTTAGTGTTGTTTGTTTTTAGGGTTTAAGTGTTGGTTGTTGTTAAGGGGTTAGTGTTTTTTGTTGTTACTGGGTTAGTGCTGTTTGTGTTTAGTGGTTTAGTGTTGGTTGTTATGGGGTTAGGGTTGTTTGTTGCTAGGGGGTTAGGGTTGTTTGTTGTTAGGAGGTAGTGTTGTTTGTTGTTAAGGTGTTAGTCTTGTTTGTTGTTAGGAGGTTAGTGTTGTTTGTTGTTAGGGGTTTAGAGGTGTTTCTTGTTGGGGTTTATTGGTGTTTTTTGTTAGGGTTTTCATGTTGTTTGTTTTTAGGGGTTAAGTGTTGGTTGTTGTTAGGGGTTTAGTGTTTTTTGTTGTTACTGGGTTAGTGCTGTTTGTGTTTAGGGGGTTAGTGTTGGTTGTTATGGGGTTAGGGTTGTTTGTTGTTAGGGGGTAGTGTTGTTTGTTGTTAGGGGGTTAGTGTTGTTTGTCATTACGGGTTTAGGGTTGTTACTTGTTGGGGTTTAGCGGTGTTTCTTGTTAGGGTGTTAGTGTTGTTTGTTGTTAGGGTGTTAGTGTTGGTTGTTGTTAGTAGGTTAGTGTTTTTTGTTCTTACTGGGTTAGTGCTGTTTGTGTTTAGGGGGTCAGTGTTGTTGGTTGTTAGGGGGTTAGGGTTGCTTGTTGTTAGGGGGTTAGGGTTGTTTGTTGTTAGGGGGTAGTGTTGTTGGTTGTTAGGGTGTTAGTCTTGTTTGTTGTTGGGGGTTAGTGTTATTTGTTGTTAGGGGTTTAGAGGTGTTTCTTGTTGGGGTTTATTGGTGTTTGTTGTTAGGGTTTTCGTATTGTTTGTTGTTAGGGGGTTAGCGTTGGTTGTTGTTTGGGGGTTAGTGTTTTTTCTTTTTACTGGGTTAGTGCTGTTTGTTGTTAGGGGCTTAGTGTTTTTTGTTTTAAGGGTTTCAGTGTTGTTTGTTAGTAGGGTTTTAGGGTTGTTTGTTTTTAGGGGGTTAGTGTTGTTTGTTGTTAGGGGGTTAGGATTGTTTGTTGTTAGGGGGTTATTGTTGTTTGTTGTTAGGGGGTTAGTGTTGTTTGTGGTTTGGGGGTTAGTGTTTGTTTTTAGGGTGTTAGTGTTGTTTGTTGTTAGGGGGTTAGTGTTGTTTGTCGTTACGGGTTTAGGGTTGTTACTTGTTGGGGTTTAGCAGTGTTTCTTGTTAGGGTGTTAGTGTTGTTTGTTGTTAGGGGGTTAGTGTTGGTTGTTGTTAGTAGGTCAGTGTTTTTTGTTCTTAGTGGGTTAGTGCTGTTTGTGTTTAGGGGGTCAGTGTTGTTGGTTGTTAGGGGTTTAGGGTTCTTTGTTGTTAGGGGTTTAGGGTTGTTTGTTGTTATTGGTTTAGGGTTGTTTGTTGTCAGGGGTTTAGTGTTTTTGTCAGGGTGTTAGTTTTGTTTGGCGTTAGTTAGTTAGGGTTGTTTGTTTTTAGGGGGTTAGGGTTGTTGTTGTTAGGGGTTTAGTGTTTGTTTTTATGGGGTTAGGGTTGGTTATGGTTAGGGTGTTAGTGTTGTTTTTTGTTAAGGGGTTACTGTTGTTTGTTGTTAGGGGTTTGTGGTTGTTTCTTGTTGGGGTTTAGTGGTGTTTGTTTTTAGGGTGTTAGTGTTTGTGCTTAGGGGTAATGTTGTTGGTTGTTAGGGGGTTAGTGTTGTTTCTTGTTAGGGGGTTAGGATTGTTTCTTGTTGGCTTTTAGTGGTGTTTGACGTTAGGGTGTTAGTGTGCTGTTTGTGCTTAGGGGGTAATGTTGGTTGTTAGGGGGTTAGTGTTTCTTGTTAGTGGGTTAGGGTTTGTTGTTAGGGAGTTAGGGTTGTTTGTTAGGGGGTTAGTTTTGTTTGTTTTTAGGGATTTAGAGTTGTTTGTTCTTAGGGGGTTAGGGTTGTTTGTTGTTAGGGGATTACTGTTGCTTGTTGTTATGCAGTTAGTATTGTTTGTTGTTAGGAGTTTAGGGTTGTGGGTTGTTAGGGTGTTAGTGTTGTTTGTTGTTAGGGGCTTAGGGGTGTTTGTTGTTAGGGGGTTAGGGTTGTCTGTGGTTACGGGGTTAGGGTAGTTTCTTGTCGGGGTTAGTGTTGTTTGTTGTTAGTGGCTTAGGGTTGTTTGTTGTTAGGGGTTTAGGTTTGTTTGATGTTAGGGGGTTAGTGTCGTTTTTTGTTAGGGATTTAGAGTTGTTTATTGTTATTTTTTTTTATTGTTAGGGGTTTAGGGTTTATTGTTGTTAGGCGCTTAGGGTTGTTTCTTGTTAGGGGGTTAGCGTTGTTTGTTTTAGGGGGTAAGTGTTGGTTGTTGTTAGGGGGTTAGTGTTTTTTGTTGTTACTGGGTTAGTGCTGTTTGTGTTTAGGGGGTTAGTGTTGTTGGTTGTTAGGGGGTTAGGGTTATTTGTTGTTAGGGGGTTAGGGTTGTTTGTTGTTAGGCGGTTAGTGTTTGTTGTTAGGGGGTTAGTGTTGTTTGTTGTTACGGGGAAAGTGTTGGTTGTTGTTAGGGGGTTAGTGTTGTTTGTTTTTACTGGGTTAGTGCTGTTTGTGGGTAGGGGGTTAGTGTTGTTGGTTGTTAGGGGGTTAGCTTTGTTTGTTTTTAGGGGGTTAGTGTTTTTTGTTGTTAGGGGGTTAGTGTTGGTTGTTGTTATAGGGTTAGTGTTCTTTGTTGTTAGGGGTTTATGGTTGTTGCTTGTTAGGGTGTTAGTGTTGTTTGTTGTTAGGGGCTTAGGGGTGTTTGCTGTTATGCGGTTAGGGTTGTTTGTGGTTACGGGGTTAGGGTAGTTTCTTGTTAGGGGGTTAGTGTTGTTTGTTGTTAGTGGCTTAGGGCTGGTTGTTGTTAGGCGGTTAGGTTTGTTTGATATTAGGGGGTTAGTGTTGTTTGTTTTTAGGGGTTTAGATTTGTTTGTTGTTAGTGCGTTAGGGTTGTTTGTTCTAAGGGGGTTAGTGTTGTTGTTGTTACGGGGTTAGTGTTGTTTTTGTTATGGGGTTAGGGTTGGTTGTGGTTAGGGTGTTAGTGTTGTTTGTTGTTAGGGGGTTAGTGTTGTTTGTTGTTATGGGGTTGGGGTTGGTTTTGTTTCGGGTGTTAGTATTTTTTGTTGTTAGGGTGTTAGTGTTTTTTCTTGTTAGGGGTTTAGGGTTGTTTCTTGTTGGGGTTTAGTGGTGTTTGTTGTTAGGGTGTTAGGGTTGTTTGTTTTTAGGGGGTTAGTGTTGTTTGTTGTTAGGGAGCAAAAATTTCACCCTAACCGTAACGCTAAACCTACCTTAAAGTCATTCAAACCCTAACCAAAACTAAAACTAACCCTAACGCTAACACTAACCCCTATCTTAAAACTAAACATAACCTAACCCTAACCCTTAACCCTAAACCTCATAATTAAAATAAACTTCACACTAAGCCTAACCCTAAAACTAAAAAAACAACCTAAACATGACACTAAATCTCCACCTAACCCTGACCCTAACCCTAACCCTAATCCTAAGCATAAACCTAATCCTAACCCTAACTCTAACCCTAACTGTAACACCCTAAAATATCAGCTTAACTGTAAACCTGACACTAATCCTCACACGAATCCCTAACCCATCCCCTAATCCTAACCCTATCCCTAATCCTAGCCCTAACCCTGAACTAAACCTAACCCTTACCCTAACCCTAAAATTAACCCTAACATTAACTCTTCCCTAACCCTAAACTTAAGCCTAACAATAACTCTAAACGTAACCCTAACCCTAACCCAGCACTACCCTTTACTGTAAACCTAGCCTTCACAGTAACCTTACCCCTACCGTAACTCTAACCCGAAACCTAACCCTGACACTAGCCTTAACCCTAACTCTAACCTTAACCCTAACACTCACTATTAACTGAAACTTCACCCTAACCCTAACAACTCTAACTCTAACCCTAATCATAACAATTAACCTAAACCCTCTCCTTAACGGTAAACCTAACACTAACACACACTCTAACCCTTAACCATGTCCCCAACCCTAAACCTAATGCTATCCCTAAACTTATCCCTAACCCTAACTCTAACACGAAGAGTAACCCTAATCTAATCCTAACCCTAACATTAACCTTAAACTTAAGACTAGCCTAACCATAAACCTAAACCTAACACCCTAAACCTAATGTCTAACATTATAATTCTAACCCTAATCCTAACCCTTATCCTAACCCTCACACTTAACCTGAACTTCACACTAATACTAACCCTGTTCGTAAATCTAACCCTAAACATAACCCCTAACCCTAATCCAAACCCTAAACCTAACCTTAAAAGTAACGTGAGCACAAACCCAAACTCCAGCCCTAACCATAAAAATAACCCTCACCCTAGCCTAAACATCATCCAAACCCTAACCCTAACCTTAGCCTTAACCTAAACCTAAGCAAAACCCTTACCTTAAACCTAACTCTAACCATAACACTAGTCCATCTGAAACCCTAAACCTAACCCTTACGATAGCCCTGAACCTAACCCTAACCCTAAACATAATCCTAATCCTAAACCTAACCCTAACTCTAAACTTGACCCTAAATAGAACACTAGCTCTGACCCTAAATACAACACTAACTCTAACCCTAAACTTGGACGTAAACCTAAATATTATCCAACACCTAACCCTAACCCTAAACCTAACCCTAACTCGAACTCTAACCCTAATCATAACACTTACCCTAAACCCTCACCTTAACTGTAAAACTAACCGTAACCTTCACTCTAACCCCTAACCGTAGCCCACAACCCTAACCCTAATGCTAACCCTAGCCCTAACCACAAGACTAACCTGAAACCCCTAAGCCATAAAGATAACACTGACCCTAACGCAAACCCTAACCCATAACACCAAAACCTAACCTAAACCTTAACACTATCCCTCACCCTAACTCTAACACTAACCCGAAACCTAATCATAAACCTAACCCTAACACTGAACCAAACTTAACCATGACCAGAACCACAATGCCTAACCGAAACCCTCACCCAAACCCTAACCCTAAACTACACCTCTAAACCCTAACACCCTACCATAACCATAATCCTAACTCTACCCAACCCTAACCATAAACCTAACACTCACCCCAACCACAATGCCTAACACAAATCATAAACCTAACTGTTACACTTAGCTTAACCCTAACCTAAAATCTACCCCAACCCTAAAAGTAAACAGAACCCATAAACTTATTCCTAACCCTAAACGTAACCTTAACACTAACCTGAAAACTCAAGCAAACCTTAGCCATAACCCTAACCCTCACCCTATCTTAAACTTCACCCTATCCCTAATCTAAAGCACACCCTAACTTGAACCCTGACCCTAACCTTAACCTTGGCCCACCTGTAACCCCAAACCTAACCCTTACAATAACTCTGACCCTAACCCTCACCCTAAACCTAATCCTAATCCTAACCCTGACCCTAACCCTAACCAAACCCTAACCCTAACTTTACCCTACCATAAACTTAAACCTAACCCTAACCGGTAACCCGAAATCTAAACCTAACCCTAGCTCTAAACCTAACCCTAACCCTAAATGTAACACTTACCCAAAACCCTCACCTTAACTGTAAACATAAATCTAACTCTTAACCTAACCCTAAATATAACCCTACCCTAAACCTAACCGAAATACTAACACCTAACTCGAAATCAAATCCTGATCTTTAGCCTAAACCTAACCTTAAGCCTAAGCCTAACCCTAACCACTAACCCTAATTCTAATCCTAACCCTAAGCCTGATCCTAAACCGAACCCTAACCCTTACCCTAAACCTGACCCTAACATTAACCGAAACACCTAACCCTAACCCAAACCCTAAACCTAACCCTAACCTTAACCGAAACACCTAACCCTAACGCTAACCCTAACCCTCATCCTTAACATAAATTTCAAGATAAACCTAAGCCTAACCTTAACCCTAAAACTAAACCTAACCCTAAACTATCCCCTAAATATAGCCCTAAACCTAAACCTCATCCTAACCCTAACTACAACCCTGACCTAACCGTAACACTGTAAAACATCAGCTTAAGTGTAAACCTAACACTAACCCTCCCACGAACACCTAACCCTTTCCCTATCCCTAATCCTAACCTTAACCCTGACCTAAACTTAACACTTACCCTAACGCTAAACTTAACCTTAACTCCACCCTAAAACTAACAAAAACTCTAAACCTGACCCTACCTCTTACCCTAAACCCTAGTCCTAGCTCTGACTCTAAACCTAACCCTAACCTAGCCCTACCCTTTACTGTAAACCTAGCCTTAACCCTAACCTTACCCCTACCCTAACCCTAACCCTAACACTAAACTTAACCCTAACTGTAATATTAACCCCAACCCTTACCCTGACCCTGACTACTAACTGAAACTTCACCCTAAACCTAACCCAAACTCTAACTCGAACCCTAACTATAACACTTACCCTAAACCCTCACCTTAACTGTAAACCTAACCCTAACCCACACCCTAACCACAACCCTCACCCTAACCCCTAACCGTATCCCCAACCCTAAACCTCATGCGATCCCTAACCCTATCCCTAACCCAAACAAGAACATTAAACCTAATCTAACCCTAACTCTAACATTAACCCAACCCTAACCATAAACCTAACGTTAGCATCCTAAATCTAACCTCTAACACCATAATCCTAACCCTAATTCTAACTCTTATCCTAACCCTCACCCTTAACCTAAACTTCACACTAACCCTAAACCAAAACATAACCCTAATCCTAAACATAACCCCTAACCCTAACCTGAACCCTAGCCTTAAAGCTAACCTGGACACAAACCCAAACTCTAGCTCTAACCATAAAAATAACCCTCACCCTATCCTAAACTTCATCCAAACTCTAACACTACCTTAAACCTAAACCTCAACCTAACCCAAACCCTAACATTAAACCTACCTCTAACCATAACGCTAGTCCATCTGTAACCCTAAACCTAACCCTTACAATAGCCCTGAAATTAACCCTAAACCTAATCCTAGCCCTAGACCTAATCTTAACCTAACCCTAACTGCACCCTTGAACCTAAAGAGAACACTAACTCTAACCCTAAACCTGGACCTAAACCTAAATCTTCCCCTACACCTAACCCTAAACCTAAAAATAACTCCAAATCTAACCCTAATCATAACACTTATCCTAAACCCACACTTTAACTGTAAAACTAACCGTAACCCTCACCCTAACCCCTAACCGTATCCCCCAAACCTAACCCTAATGCAATCCCTAACCTTAACCCTAAAACTAACCTGAAACCCCTGAGCCCTAACGATAACCCTAACTCTAACACAAACCCTAACCCCTAACACCAAAGCCTAATCCAAACCTTAACCCTAACTCTCACCCTAACTCTAATACTAACCCGAAACCTAATCATAAACCTAAACCAAACCCAATCATGACCAGAACCACAATTCCTAACCGGAACCCTCACCCAAACCTTAACCCTAAACTACACCTCTAACCACTAACACCTTACCATAAACCTAAGCCTAACCTTTATCTTAACCCTCACCCTTAACCTAAACTTCACCCTAACCCTAAACCAAAGCGTAACCCCTAACCCAAAACCGAACCCTAAACCTAACCTTAACACTAAGCTGAACACAAAACCAAACTTTAGCCCAAACCATAAAAATAACCCTCACCCTATCCTAAACTTCATCCAAACCCTAATCCTAAACTTAACTGTAAACCTAAACCTAACCCAAACCTTAACCTTAAACCTAACTCTAAGTATAATGCTAGTCCACCTGTAACCCTAAACCTGAGCATTTCAATAGCCCTGAACTTAACCCTAAATCTAATCCTAATCCTAATCCTAGACCGAATCCTAAACCTAAATCTAACCTTGACCCTGAATAGAACACTACCTCTCACCCTGAACCTGAAAGTAAACCTAAATCTTACCCTACATCTAAATCTAACCCTAAACCTAACCGTAACCCTAACTCTAACCCTAATCATAACACTTGCCCTAAACCCTCACCTTAACTGTAAAACTAACCGTAACCCTCACCAGAAAACCGAACCGTATCCCCAACCCTAACCCTAATGTTATCCGTAACCCTAACCCTAACACTAACCTGAACCCCTGAGCCCTAACAATAACCCTAACCCTAACCCAAACCCTAACCCCTAACACCAAAGCCTAACCCAAACGTTAACTCTAACTCGAACACTAACCTGAAACCTAATCATAAAGCTAACCGTAACCCTAAACCAAACCTAACCATGGTCAGAACCACAATGCTTTACCAGAACCCTCACCCACCCCTAACCCTAAACTACACTTCTAACCCCTAACACCTTACCATAACCATAATCCTAAGCATACACAACCCTAACCCTAAACCTAAACCTCACCCCAACCACAATGCCTAACACAAACCGTAACCTTAACTGTTACACTAAACTTAACCCTAACCTAAAATCTAACCCTAACCCTAAAACTAAACACAACCCATAAACTTAACCCTAACCCTAAACGTAACCTTAACACTAACCCGAAAACTAACCCAAACCTTAGCCATAACCCTAACCCTAACCCACACCCTAACTTAAACTTCACCCTATCCCTAACCTAAAGCTAACCCTAACTTTAACCCTAACCCTACCCCTAAACCTAACACTAACCTTAACCTTGGCCCACCAGTCACCCTACACCTAACCCTTACGATAACTCTGACCCTAAACCTCACCCTAAACCTAATCCTAATCCTAACCCTACCCTAACTCTAACCTAACCTTAACCTTAATTTAACCCTACCATAAAATTAAACCTAACCCTAAACCCTAATCCTAACTCTAACCCTAACCCTAACCGTAACACATACCCAAAACCTTCACCTTAAGTGTAAACGTAACTCTAATTCTTACCCTAACCCTAAATAAAACCCTACCCTAAACCTAACCAAAACACCCCTAACCCTAACTCTAACCCTAATCCTTAGCCCAGACCTAACCATAACCCTAAACCTACCTTAACTTTATTCAAACCCTAAACTTAAACAAAACTAAAACAAACCCTAAACCTATCCCTAACCCTACCCCTGACACTAATCTGAACAATAACCCCTAGCCCTAACCCTAACCCACACGCTTAACATCAACTTCACCCTAACCCTATCCTAAAACTAAACATAACACTAAATCTCCCCCAACCATGAACCTAACCCAATCCTAACCATAAAACTAACCCTAAACTTAACCCTAACTCTGACCCTGACCCTAACTCTAACCTTAATCCTAACCATAAAAATTACCCTACACACTCAGCTTAAATGGAAACCTACCACTAACCCACAACCTAACATCTAAACCTAAACCCAACCCTTAACCTAACCCTAGCTCTAACCTTATCCTAGCCCTACACCTAAACATGACTTAATCCTAACACTTACCCTAAACCTGACCCTAAACCTAACCTTTACCTTAAACCTAATCCTAACCTGAACCCTAACCCCTACCCCAAACCCTAAGCTCAACCCTCACCCTTAAATTAAACTTCACCCTATCCCGAACTCTAACTTTAAACCGAATCCTAACCCTAACTCTAAACCTAACCCTAAACCTGACTCTAACATTAACCCAAACACCTAACCCTAACCCTAACAAACAGTAAGCCTAACCCTAACCCTAACCCTAACCTGACCCTAACCTTAACCCAAACACCTAACCCTAACACTAAACCTAACCCTAACCCTCATCCTTAACCTAAACTGCACCCTAACCCTGACCCTGAAACTAAACATAACACTAAATCTCCCCCTAACCCTGACCGTAACCCAAATCCTAACCATAAACCTAACCCTAACCCGAACCTTAACCCTAACCCTGACCCTAACTCTAACTCTAACCCTAATCCAACCCTAAAACTTACCCTACAAACTCAACTTAAGTGGAAACCTAGCACTAATCCTCACCCTAACATCTAAACCTAACCCCAACCCTTAACCTCACCCTATCTCTAACCTTAACCATGCCCTAGCCTAACCATGATTTAACCCTAACACTTACCCTAAACCTAATCTTAAACCTAAACCTAAAACGAACCTTAACCCTAACCCTAACCCCTAACCCTAAGCTCAACCCTCACTCTTCACTTAAATTTCACCCAAACACTAACCCTAAAACGAACCCAACACTAACCCTAAACGCAAACATAAACCTGACCCTAACGTTAACCCAAACACCTAACCCGAACCCTAACGCTAACCCGAACTCTAAACCGAACCCTAAACTGACCCTAACCTTAACCCAAACACCTAACCCTAACACTAACCCTAAACATAACCCTCATCCTTAACCTAAACTTCACCCTAAACCTAAGCCTAAGCCTAACCCTAAAACTAAACCTAAACCTAACCCTAAACTATCACCTAACTCTAGCCCGAACGCTAAACCTAACAATGACCCTAACCATAACACCCTAAAACATCAGCTTAACTGTAAACCTAACACTTACCCTCAGACGAACCCCTAACCCTTTCACAAACCCTAACCCGATCCCTAATCCTAAACCTAACGCTGACGTAAACCTAACCCTTCCCCTAAACCTAAACTTAAACCTAACCTTAACTCTACCTATACCTAAACCAAACAATAACTCGAATCCTGACCCTAACCCTAACCCTAAACTCAGCACTAAGTATAATTCTAAACCTAACCCTAACCCTAACCCAGCCCAACCCTTTACCGTAAACCTAGTCTTAACCCTAACCTTACCTACCCTAAACCTAACACTAACGCTAACCTTAACCCTAACTCTAACATTAACCCTAACTTTTAGCGTAACCCTCACTATTAACTGAAACTTCACCCGAACCCTAACCCTAACTCTAACTCTAAGCATAACCATAACACTTACCCTGAACACTCACCATAACTGTAAAACTAACCGTAACCCTCACCCTAACCCCTAACCGTATCCCCAACCCTAACCCTAATGCTATCCGTAACCCTAACCCTAACACTAACCTGAACCCCTGAGCCCTAACAATAACCCTAACCCTAACCCTAACCCAAACCCTAACCCCTAACACCAAAGCCTAACCCAAACGTTAACTCTAACTCGAACACTAACCTGAAACCTAATCATAAAGCTAACCGTAACCCTAAACCAAACCTAACCATCGTCAGAACCACAATGCTTTACCAGAACCCTCACCCACCCCTAACCCTAAACTACACTTCTAACCCCTAACACCTTACCATAACCATAATCCTAAGCATACACAACCCTAACCCTAAACCTAAACCTCACCCCAACCACAATGCCTAACACAAACCGTAACCTTAACTGTTACACTAAACTTAACCCTAACCTAAAATCTAACCCTAACCCTAAAACTAAACACAACCCATAAACTTAACCCTAACCCTAAACGTAACCTTAACACTAACCCGAAAACTAACCCGAACCTTAGCCATAACCCTAACCCTCACCCTATCTTAAACTTCACCCTATCCCTAACCTAAAGCTAACCCTAACTTTAACCCTAACCCTACCCCTAAACCTAACACTAACCTTAACCTTGGCCCACCAGTCACCCTACACCTAACCCTTACGATAACTCTGACCCTAAACCTCCCCCTAAACCTAATCCTAATCCTAACCCTACCCTAACTCCAACCTAACCTTAACCTTAACTTTAACCCTACCATAAAATTAAACCTAACCCTAAACCCTAATCCTAACTCTAACCCTAACCGTAACACATACCCAAAACCTTCACCTTAAGTGTAAACGTAACTCTAATTCTTACCCTAACCCTAAATAAAACCCTACCCTAAACCTAACCAAAACACCCCTAACCCTAACTCTAACCCTAATCCTTAGCCCAGACCTAACCATAACCCTAAACCTACCCTAACTTTATTCAAACCCTAACCTTAAACAAAACTAAAACAAACCCTAAACCTATCCCTAACCCTACCCCTGACACTAATCTGAACAATAACCCCTAGCCCTAACCCTAACCCGCACGCTTAACATCAACTTCACCCCAACCCTATCCTAAAACTAAACATAACACTAAATCTCCCCCAACCATGAACCTAACCCAATCCTAACCATAAAACTAACCCTAAACTTAACCCTGACCCTGACCCTAACTCTAACCTTAATCCTAACCATAAAAATTACCCTACACACTCAGCTTAAATGGAAACCTACCACTAACCCACACCCTAACATCTAAACCTAAACCCAACCCTTAACCTAACCCTAGCTCTAACCTTATCCTAGCCCTACACCTAAACATGACTTAATCCTAACACTTACCCTAAACCTGACCCTAAACCTAACCTTTACCTTAAACCTAATCCTAACCTGAACCCTAACCCCTACCCCAAACCCTAAGCTCAACCCTCACCCTTAAATTAAACTTCACCCTATCCCGAACTCTAACTTTAAACCGAATCCTAATCCTAACTCTAAACCTAACCCTAAACCTGACTCTAACATTAACCCAAACACCTAACCCTAACCCTAACAAACAGTAAGCCTAACCCTAACCCTAACCCTAACCTGACCCTAACCTTAACCCAAACACCTAACCCTAACACTAAACCTAACCCTAACCCTCATCCTTAACCTAAACTGCACCCTAACCCTGACCCTGAAACTAAACATAACACTAAATCTCCCCCTAACCCTGACCGTAACCCAAATCCTAACCATAAACCTAACCCTAACCCGAACCTTAACCCTAACCCTGACCCTAACTCTAACTCTAACCCTAATCCAACCCTAAAACTTACCCTACAAACTCAACTTAAGTGGAAACCTAGCACTAATCCTCACCCTAACATCTAAACCTAACCCCAACCCTTAACCTCACCCTATCTCTAACCTTAACCATGCCCTAGCCTAACCATGATTTAACCCTAACACTTTCCCTAAACCTAATCTTAAACCTAAACCTAAAACGAACCTTAACCCTAACCCTAACCCCTAACCCTAAGCTCAACCCTCACTCTTCACTTAAATTTCACCCAAACACTAACCCTAAAACGAACCCAACACTAACCCTAAACGCAAACATAAACCTGACCCTAACGTTAACCCAAACACCTAACCCGAACCCTAACGCTAACCCGAACTCTAAACCGAACCCTAAACTGACCCTAACCTTAACCCAAACACCTAACCCTAACACTAACCCTAAACATAACCCTCATCCTTAACCTAAACTTCACCCTAAACCTAAGCCTAAGCCTAACCCTAAAACTAAACCTAAACCTAACCCTAAACTATCACCTAACTCTAGCCCGAACGCTAAACCTAACAATGACCCTAACCATAACACCCTAAAACATCAGCTTAACTGTAAACCTAACACTTACCCTCAGACGAACCCCTAACCCTTTCACAAACCCTAACCCGATCCCTAATCCTAAACCTAACGCTGACGTAAACCTAACCCTTCCCCTAAACCTAAACTTAAACCTAACCTTAACTCTACCTATACCGAAACCAAACAATAACTCGAATCCTGACCCTAACCCTAACCCTAAACTCAGCACTAAGTATAATTCTAAACCTAACCCTAACCCTAACCCAGCCCAACCCTTTACCGTAAACCTAGTCTTAACCCTAACCTTACCTACCCTAAACCTAACACTAACGCTAACCTTAACCCTAACTCTAACATTAACCCTAACTTTTAGCGTAACCCTCACTATTAACTGAAACTTCACCCGAACCCTAACCCTAACTCTAACCATAACCATAACACTTACCCTGAACACTCACCATAACTGTAAAACTAACCGTAACCCTCACCCTAACCCCTAACCGTATCCCCAACCCTAACCCTAATGCTATCCGTAACCCTAACCCTAACACTAACCTGAACCCCTGAGCCCTAACAATAACCCTAACCCTAACCCAAACCCTAACCCCTAACACCAAAGCCTAACCCAAACGTTAACTCTAACTCGAACACTAACCTGAAACCTAATCATAAAGCTAACCGTAACCCTAAACCAAACCTAACCATGGTCAGAACCACAATGCTTTACCAGAACCCTCACCCACCCCTAACCCTAAACTACACTTCTAACCCCTAACACCTTACCATAACCATAATCCTAAGCATACACAACCCTAACCCTAAACCTAAACCTCACCCCAGCCACAATGCCTAACACAAACCGTAACCTTAACTGTTACACTAAACTTAACCCTAACCTAAAATCTAACCCTAACCCTAAAACTAAACACAACCCATAAACTTAACCCTAACCCTAAACGTAACCTTAACACTAACCCGAAAACTAACCCGAACCTTAGCCATAACCCTAACCCTCACCCTATCTTAAACTTCACCCTATCCCTAACCTAAAGCTAACCCTAACTTTAACCCTAACCCTACCCCTAAACCTAACACTAACCTTAACCTTGGCCCACCAGTCACCCTACACCTAACCCTTACGATAACTCTGACCCTAAACCTCCCCCTAAACCTAATCCTAATCCTAACCCTACCCTAACTCCAACCTAACCTTAACCTTAACTTTAACCCTACCATAAAATTAAACCTAACCCTAAACCCTAATCCTAACTCTAACCCTAACCCTAACCGTAACACATACCCAAAACCTTCACCTTAAGTGTAAACGTAACTCTAATTCTTACCCTAACCCTAAATAAAACCCTACCCTAAACCTAACCAAAACACCCCTAACCCTAACTCTAACCCTAATCCTTAGCCCAGACCTAACCATAACCCTAAACCTACCCTAACTTTATTCAAACCCTAACCTTAAACAAAACTAAAACAAACCCTAAACCTATCCCTAACCCTACCCCTGACACTAATCTGAACAATAACCCCTAGCCCTAACCCTAACCCGCACGCTTAACATCAACTTCACCCCAACCCTATCCTAAAACTAAACATAACACTAAATCTCCCCCAACCATGAACCTAACCCAATCCTAACCATAAAACTAACCCTAAACTTAACCCTGACCCTGACCCTAACTCTAACCTTAATCCTAACCATAAAAATTACCCTACACACTCAGCTTAAATGGAAACCTACCACTAACCCACACCCTAACATCTAAACCTAAACCCAACCCTTAACCTAACCCTAGCTCTAACCTTATCCTAGCCCTACACCTAAACATGACTTAATCCTAACACTTACCCTAAACCTGACCCTAAACCTAACCTTTACCTTAAACCTAATCCTAACCTGAACCCTAACCCCTACCCCAAACCCTAAGCTCAACCCTCACCCTTAAATTAAACTTCACCCTATCCCGAACTCTAACTTTAAACCGAATCCTAATCCTAACTCTAAACCTAACCCTAAACCTGACTCTAACATTAACCCAAACACCTAACCCTAACCCTAACAGTAAGCCTAACCCTAACCCTAACCCTAACCTGACCCTAACCTTAACCCAAACACCTAACCCTAACACTAAACCTAACCCTAACCCTCATCCTTAACCTAAACTGCACCCTAACCCTGACCCTGAAACTAAACATAACACTAAATCTCCCCCTAACCCTGACCGTAACCCAAATCCTAACCATAAACCTAACCCTAACCCGAACCTTAACCCTAACCCTGACCCTAACTCTAACTCTAACCCTAATCCAACCCTAAAACTTACCCTACAAACTCAACTTAAGTGGAAACCTAGCACTAACCCTCACCCTAACATCTAAACCTAACCCCAACCCTTAACCTCACCCTATCTCTAACCTTAACCATGCCCTAGCCTAACCATGATTTAACCCTAACACTTACCCTAAACCTAATCTTAAACCTAAACCTAAAACGAACCTTAACCCTAACCCTAACCCCTAACCCTAAGCTCAACCCTCACTCTTCACTTAAATTTCACCCAAACACTAACCCTAAAACGAACCCAACACTAACCCTAAACGCAAACATAAACCTGACCCTAACGTTAACCCAAACACCTAACCCGAACCCTAACGCTAACCCGAACTCTAAACCGAACCCTAAACTGACCCTAACCTTAACCCAAACACCTAACCCTAACACTAACCCTAAACATAACCCTCATCCTTAACCTAAACTTCACCCTAAACCTAAGCCTAAGCCTAACCCTAAAACTAAACCTAAACCTAACCCTAAACTATCACCTGACTCTAGCCCGAACGCTAAACCTAACAATGACCCTAACCATAACACCCTAAAACATCAGCTTAACTGTAAACCTAACACTTACCCTCAGACGAACCCCTAACCCTTTCACAAACCCTAACCCGATCCCTAATCCTAAACCTAACGCTGACGTAAACCTAACCCTTCCCCTAAACCTAAACTTAAACCTAACCTTAACTCTACCTATACCGAAACCAAACAATAACTCGAATCCTGACCCTAACCCTAACCCTAAACTCAGCACTAAGTATAATTCTAAACCTAACCCTAACCCTAACCCAGCCCAACCCTTTACCGTAAACCTAGTCTTAACCCTAACCTTACCTACCCTAAACCTAACACTAACGCTAACCTTAACCCTAACTCTAACATTAACCCTAACTTTTAGCGTAACCCTCACTATTAACTGAAACTTCACCCGAACCCTAACCCTAACTCTAACCATAACCATAACACTTACCCTGAACACTCACCATAACTGTAAAACTAACCGTAACCCTCACCCTAACCCCTAACCGTATCCCCAACCCTAACCCTAATGCTATCCGTAACCCTAACCCTAACACTAACCTGAACCCCTGAGCCCTAACAATAACCCTAACCCTAACCCAAACCCTAACCCCTAACACCAAAGCCTAACCCAAACGTTAACTCTAACTCGAACACTAACCTGAAACCTAATCATAAAGCTAACCGTAACCCTAAACCAAACCTAACCATGGTCAGAACCACAATGCTTTACCAGAACCCTCACCCACCCCTAACCCTAAACTACACTTCTAACCCCTAACACCTTACCATAACCATAATCCTAAGCATACACAATCCTAACCCTAAACCTAAACCTCACCCCAACCACAATGCCTAACACAAACCGTAACCTTAACTGTTACACTAAACTTAACCCTAACCTAAAATCTAACCCTAACCCTAAAACTAAACACAACCCATCAACTTAACCCTAACCCTAAACGTAACCTTAACACTAACCCGAAAACTAACCCGAACCTTAGCCATAACCCTAACCCTCACCCTATCTTAAACTTCACCCTATCCCTAACCTAAAGCTAACCCTAACTTTAACCCTAACCCTACCCCTAAACCTAACACTAACCTTAACCTTGGCTCACCAGTCACCCTACACCTAACCCTTACGATAACTCTGACCCTAAACCTCACCCTAAACCTAATCCTAATCCTAACCCTACCCTAACTCCAACCTAACCTTAACCTTAACTTTAACCCTACCATAAAATTAAACCTAACCCTAAACCCTAATCCTAACTCTAACCCTAACCCTAACCGTAACACATACCCAAAACCTTCACCTTAAGTGTAAACGTAACTCTAATTCTTACCCTAACCCTAAATAAAACCCTACCCTAAACCTAACCAAAACACCCCTAACCCTAACTCTAACCCTAATCCTTAGCCCAGACCTAACCATAACCCTAAACCTACCCTAACTTTATTCAAACCCTAACCTTAAACAAAACTAAAACAAACCCTAAACCTATCCCTAACCCTACCCCTGACACTAATCTGAACAATAACCCCTAGCCCTAACCCTAACCCGCACGCTTAACATCAACTTCACCCCAACCCTATCCTAAAACTAAACATAACACTAAATCTCCCCCAACCATGAACCTAACCCAATCCTAACCATAAAACTAACCCTAAACTTAACCCTAACCCTGACCCTGACCCTAACTCTAACCTTAATCCTAACCATAAAAATTACCCTACACACTCAGCTTAAATGGAAACCTACCACTAACCCACACCCTAACATCTAAACCTAAACCCAACCGTTAACCTAACCCTATCTCTAACCTTATCCTAGCCCTACACCTAAACATGACTTAATCCTAACACTTACCCTAAACCTGACCCTAAACCTAACCTTTACCTTAAACCTAATCCTAACCTGAACCCTAACCCCTACCCCAAACCCTAAGCTCAACCCTCACCCTTAAATTAAACTTCACCCTATCCCGAACTCTAACTTTAAACCGAATCCTAATCCTAACTCTAAACCTAACCCTAAACCTGACTCTAACATTAACCCAAACACCTAACCCTAACCCTAACAGTAAGCCTAACCCTAACCCTAACCCTAACCTGACCCTAACCTTAACCCAAACACCTAACCCTAACACTAAACCTAACCCTAACCCTCATCCTTAACCTAAACTGCACCCTAACCCTGACCCTGAAACTAAACATAACACTAAATCTCCCCCTAACCCTGACCGTAACCCAAATCCTAACCATAAACCTAACCCTAACCCGAACCTTAACCCTAACCCTGACCCTAACTCTAACTCTAACCCTAATCCAACCCTAAAACTTACCCTACAAACTCAACTTAAGTGGAAACCTAGCACTAACCCTCACCCTAACATCTAAACCTAACCCCAACCCTTAACCTCACCCTATCTCTAACCTTAACCATGCCCTAGCCTAACCATGATTTAACCCTAACACTTACCCTAAACCTAATCTTAAACCTAAACCTAAAACGAACCTTAACCCTAACCCTAACCCCTAACCCTAAGCTCAACCCTCACTCTTCACTTAAATTTCACCCAAACACTAACCCTAAAACGAACCCAACACTAACCCTAAACGCAAACATAAACCTGACCCTAACGTTAACCCAAACACCTAACCCGAACCCTAACGCTAACCCGAACTCTAAACCGAACCCTAAACTGACCCTAACCTTAACCCAAACACCTAACCCTAACACTAACCCTAAACATAACCCTCATCCTTAACCTAAACTTCACCCTAAACCTAAGCCTAAGCCTAACCCTAAAACTAAACCTAAACCTAACCCTAAACTATCACCTGACTCTAGCCCGAACGCTAAACCTAACAATGACCCTAACCATAACACCCTAAAACATCAGCTTAACTGTAAACCTAACACTTACCCTCAGACGAACCCCTAACCCTTTCACAAACCCTAACCCGATCCCTAATCCTAAACCTAACGCTGACGTAAACCTAACCCTTCCCCTAAACCTAAACTTAAACCTAACCTTAACTCTACCTATACCGAAACCAAACAATAACTCGAATCCTGACCCTAACCCTAACCCTAAACTCAGCACTAAGTATAATTCTAAACCTAACCCTAACCCTAACCCAGCCCAACCCTTTACCGTAAACCTAGTCTTAACCCTAACCTTACCTACCCTAAACCTAACACTAACGCTAACCTTAACCCTAACTCTAACATTAACCCTAACTTTTAGCGTAACCCTCACTATTAACTGAAACTTCACCCGAACCCTAACCCTAACTCTAACCATAACCATAACACTTACCCTGAACACTCACCATAACTGTAAAACTAACCGTAACCCTCACCCTAACCCCTAACCGTATCCCCAACCCTAACCCTAATGCTATCCGTAACCCTAACCCTAACACTAACCTGAACCCCTGAGCCCTAACAATAACCCTAACCCTAACCCAAACCCTAACCCCTAACACCAAAGCCTAACCCAAACGTTAACTCTAACTCGAACACTAACCTGAAACCTAATCATAAAGCTAACCGTAACCCTAAACCAAACCTAACCATGGTCAGAACCACAATGCTTTACCAGAACCCTCACCCACCCCTAACCCTAAACTACACTTCTAACCCCTAACACCTTACCATAACCATAATCCTAAGCATACACAATCCTAACCCTAAACCTAAACCTCACCCCAACCACAATGCCTAACACAAACCGTAACCTTAACTGTTACACTAAACTTAACCCTAACCTAAAATCTAACCCTAACCCTAAAACTAAACACAACCCATCAACTTAACCCTAACCCTAAACGTAACCTTAACACTAACCCGAAAACTAACCCGAACCTTAGCCATAACCCTAACCCTCACCCTATCTTAAACTTCACCCTATCCCTAACCTAAAGCTAACCCTAACTTTAACCCTAACCCTACCCCTAAACCTAACACTAACCTTAACCTTGGCTCACCAGTCACCCTACACCTAACCCTTACGATAACTCTGACCCTAAACCTCACCCTAAACCTAATCCTAATCCTAACCCTACCCTAACTCCAACCTAACCTTAACCTTAACTTTAACCCTACCATAAAATTAAACCTAACCCTAAACCCTAATCCTAACTCTAACCCTAACCCTAACCGTAACACATACCCAAAACCTTCACCTTAAGTGTAAACGTAACTCTAATTCTTACCCTAACCCTAAATAAAACCCTACCCTAAACCTAACCAAAACACCCCTAACCCTAACTCTAACCCTAATCCTTAGCCCAGACCTAACCATAACCCTAAACCTACCCTAACTTTATTCAAACCCTAACCTTAAACAAAACTAAAACAAACCCTAAACCTATCCCTAACCCTACCCCTGACACTAATCTGAACAATAACCCCTAGCCCTAACCCTAACCCGCACGCTTAACATCAACTTCACCCCAACCCTATCCTAAAACTAAACATAACACTAAATCTCCCCCAACCATGAACCTAACCCAATCCTAACCATAAAACTAACCCTAAACTTAACCCTAACCCTGACCCTGACCCTAACTCTAACCTTAATCCTAACCATAAAAATTACCCTACACACTCAGCTTAAATGGAAACCTACCACTAACCCACACCCTAACATCTAAACCTAAACCCAACCGTTAACCTAACCCTATCTCTAACCTTATCCTAGCCCTACACCTAAACATGACTTAATCCTAACACTTACCCTAAACCTGACCCTAAACCTAACCTTTACCTTAAACCTAATCCTAACCTGAACCCTAACCCCTACCCCAAACCCTAAGCTCAACCCTCACCCTTAAATTAAACTTCACCCTATCCCGAACTCTAACTTTAAACCGAATCCTAATCCTAACTCTAAACCTAACCCTAAACCTGACTCTAACATTAACCCAAACACCTAACCCTAACCCTAACAGTAAGCCTAACCCTAACCCTAACCCTAACCTGACCCTAACCTTAACCCAAACACCTAACCCTAACACTAAACCTAACCCTAACCCTCATCCTTAACCTAAACTGCACCCTAACCCTGACCCTGAAACTAAACATAACACTAAATCTCCCCCTAACCCTGACCGTAACCCAAATCCTAACCATAAACCTAACCCTAACCCGAACCTTAACCCTAACCCTGACCCTAACTCTAACTCTAACCCTAATCCAACCCTAAAACTTACCCTACAAACTCAACTTAAGTGGAAACCTAGCACTAACCCTCACCCTAACATCTAAACCTAACCCCAACCCTTAACCTCACCCTATCTCTAACCTTAACCATGCCCTAGCCTAACCATGATTTAACCCTAACACTTACCCTAAACCTAATCTTAAACCTAAACCTAAAACGAACCTTAACCCTAACCCTAACCCCTAACCCTAAGCTCAACCCTCACTCTTCACTTAAATTTCACCCAAACACTAACCCTAAAACGAACCCAACACTAACCCTAAACGCAAACATAAACCTGACCCTAACGTTAACCCAAACACCTAACCCGAACCCTAACGCTAACCCGAACTCTAAACCGAACCCTAAACTGACCCTAACCTTAACCCAAACACCTAACCCTAACACTAACCCTAAACATAACCCTCATCCTTAACCTAAACTTCACCCTAAACCTAAGCCTAAGCCTAACCCTAAAACTAAACCTAAACCTAACCCTAAACTATCACCTGACTCTAGCCCGAACGCTAAACCTAACAATGACCCTAACCATAACACCCTAAAACATCAGCTTAACTGTAAACCTAACACTTACCCTCAGACGAACCCCTAACCCTTTCACAAACCCTAACCCGATCCCTAATCCTAAACCTAACGCTGACGTAAACCTAACCCTTCCCCTAAACCTAAACTTAAACCTAACCTTAACTCTACCTATACCGAAACCAAACAATAACTCGAATCCTGACCCTAACCCTAACCCTAAACTCAGCACTAAGTATAATTCTAAACCTAACCCTAACCCTAACCCAGCCCAACCCTTTACCGTAAACCTAGTCTTAACCCTAACCTTACCTACCCTAAACCTAACACTAACGCTAACCTTAACCCTAACTCTAACATTAACCCTAACTTTTAGCGTAACCCTCACTATTAACTGAAACTTCACCCGAACCCTAACCCTAACTCTAACCATAACCATAACACTTACCCTGAACACTCACCATAACTGTAAAACTAACCGTAACCCTCACCCTAACCCCTAACCGTATCCCCAACCCTAACCCTAATGCTATCCGTAACCCTAACCCTAACACTAACCTGAACCCCTGAGCCCTAACAATAACCCTAACCCTAACCCAAACCCTAACCCCTAACACCAAAGCCTAACCCAAACGTTAACTCTAACTCGAACACTAACCTGAAACCTAATCATAAAGCTAACCGTAACCCTAAACCAAACCTAACCATGGTCAGAACCACAATGCTTTA
Organism: Loxodonta africana; assembly: GCF_030014295.1. Taxonomy (NCBI): domain Eukaryota; kingdom Metazoa; phylum Chordata; class Mammalia; order Proboscidea; family Elephantidae; genus Loxodonta; species Loxodonta africana. Next base: position 846,608 of record NW_026974824.1, read on the forward strand.
CCAGAACCCTCACCCACCCCTAACCCTAAACTACACTTCTAACCCCTAACACCTTACCATAACCATAATCCTAAGCATACACAATCCTAACCCTAAACCTAAACCTCACCCCAACCACAATGCCTAACACAAACCGTAACCTTAACTGTTACACTAAACTTAACCCTAACCTAAAATCTAACCCTAACCCTAAAACTAAACACAACCCATCAACTTAACCCTAACCCTAAACGTAACCTTAACACTAACCCGAAAACTAACCCGAACCTTAGCCATAACCCTAACCCTCACCCTATCTTAAACTTCACCCTATCCCTAACCTAAAGCTAACCCTAACTTTAACCCTAACCCTACCCCTAAACCTAACACTAACCTTAACCTTGGCTCACCAGTCACCCTACACCTAACCCTTACGATAACTCTGACCCTAAACCTCACCCTAAACCTAATCCTAATCCTAACCCTACCCTAACTCCAACCTAACCTTAACCTTAACTTTAACCCTACCATAAAATTAAACCTAACCCTAAACCCTAATCCTAACTCTAACCCTAACCCTAACCGTAACACATACCCAAAACCTTCACCTTAAGTGTAAACGTAACTCTAATTCTTACCCTAACCCTAAATAAAACCCTACCCTAAACCTAACCAAAACACCCCTAACCCTAACTCTAACCCTAATCCTTAGCCCAGACCTAACCATAACCCTAAACCTACCCTAACTTTATTCAAACCCTAACCTTAAACAAAACTAAAACAAACCCTAAACCTATCCCTAACCCTACCCCTGACACTAATCTGAACAATAACCCCTAGCCCTAACCCTAACCCGCACGCTTAACATCAACTTCACCCCAACCCTATCCTAAAACTAAACATAACACTAAATCTCCCCCAACCATGAACCTAACCCAATCCTAACCATAAAACTAACCCTAAACTTAACCCTAACCCTGACCCTGACCCTAACTCTAACCTTAATCCTAACCATAAAAATTACCCTACACACTCAGCTTAAATGGAAACCTACCACTAACCCACACCCTAACATCTAAACCTAAACCCAACCCTTAACCTAACCCTATCTCTAACCTTATCCTAGCCCTACACCTAAACATGACTTAATCCTAACACTTACCCTAAACCTGACCCTAAACCTAACCTTTACCTTAAACCTAATCCTAACCTGAACCCTAACCCCTACCCCAAACCCTAAGCTCAACCCTCACCCTTAAATTAAACTTCACCCTATCCCGAACTCTAACTTTAAACCGAATCCTAATCCTAACTCTAAACCTAACCCTAAACCTGACTCTAACATTAACCCAAACACCTAACCCTAACCCTAACAGTAAGCCTAACCCTAACCCTAACCCTAACCTGACCCTAACCTTAACCCAAACACCTAACCCTAACACTAAACCTAACCCTAACCCTCATCCTTAACCTAAACTGCACCCTAACCCTGACCCTGAAACTAAACATAACACTAAATCTCCCCCTAACCCTGACCGTAACCCAAATCCTAACCATAAACCTAACCCTAACCCGAACCTTAACCCTAACCCTGACCCTAACTCTAACTCTAACCCTAATCCAACCCTAAAACTTACCCTACAAACTCAACTTAAATGGAAACCTAGCACTAACCCTCACCCTAACATCTAAACCTAACCCCAACCCTTAACCTCACCCTATCTCTAACCTTAACCATGCCCTAGCCTAACCATGATTTAACCCTAACACTTACCCTAAACCTAATCTTAAACCTAAACCTAAAACGAACCTTAACCCTAACCCTAACCCCTAACCCTAAGCTCAACCCTCACTCTTCACTTAAATTTCACCCAAACACTAACCCTAAAACGAACCCAACACTAACCCTAAACGCAAACATAAACCTGACCCTAACGTTAACCCAAACACCTAACCCGAACCCTAACGCTAACCCGAACTCTAAACCGAACCCTAAACTGACCCTAACCTTAACCCAAACACCTAACCCTAACACTAACCCTAAACATAACCCTCATCCTTAACCTAAACTTCACCCTAAACCTAAGCCTAAGCCTAACCCTAAAACTAAACCTAAACCTAACCCTAAACTATCACCTGACTCTAGCCCGAACGCTAAACCTAACAATGACCCTAACCATAACACCCTAAAACATCAGCTTAACTGTAAACCTAACACTTACCCTCAGACGAACCCCTAACCCTTTCACAAACCCTAACCCGATCCCTAATCCTAAACCTAACGCTGACGTAAACCTAACCCTTCCCCTAAACCTAAACTTAAACCTAACCTTAACTCTACCTATACCTAAACCAAACAATAACTCGAATCCTGACCCTAACCCTAACCCTAAACTCAGCACTAAGTATAATTCTAAACCTAACCCTAACCCTAACCCAGCCCAACCCTTTACCGTAAACCTAGTCTTAACCCTAACCTTACCTACCCTAAACCTAACACTAACGCTAACCTTAACCCTAACTCTAACATTAACCCTAACTTTTAGCGTAACCCTCACTATTAACTGAAACTTCACCCGAACCCTAACCCTAACTCTAACCATAACCATAACACTTACCCTGAACACTCACCATAACTGTAAAACTAACCGTAACCCTCACCCTAACCCCTAACCGTATCCCCAACCCTAACCCTAATGCTATCCGTAACCCTAACCCTAACACTAACCTGAACCCCTGAGCCCTAACAATAACCCTAACCCTAACCCAAACCCTAACCCCTAACACCAAAGCCTAACCCAAACGTTAACTCTAACTCGAACACTAACCTGAAACCTAATCATAAAGCTAACCGTAACCCTAAACCAAACCTAACCATGGTCAGAACCACAATGCTTTACCAGAACCCTCACCCACCCCTAACCCTAAACTACACTTCTAACCCCTAACACCTTACCATAACCATAATCCTAAGCATACACAACCCTAACCCTAAACCTAAACCTCACCCCAACCACAATGCCTAACACAAACCGTAACCTTAACTGTTACACTAAACTTAACCCTAACCTAAAATCTAACCCTAACCCTAAAACTAAACACAACCCATAAACTTAACCCTAACCCTAAACGTAACCGTAACACTAACCCGAAAACTAACCCGAACCTTAGCCATAACCCTAACCCTCACCCTATCTTAAACTTCACCCTATCCCTAACCTAAAGCTAACCCTAACTTTAACCCTAACCCTACCCCTAAACCTAACACTAACCTTAACCTTGGCCCACCAGTCACCCTACACCTAACCCTTACGATAACTCTGACCCTAAACCTCCCCCTAAACCTAATCCTAATCCTAACCCTACCCTAACTCCAACCTAACCTTAACCTTAACTTTAACCCTACCATAAAATTAAACCTAACCCTAAACCCTAATCCTAACTCTAACCCTAACCCTAACCGTAACACATACCCAAAACCTTCACCTTAAGTGTAAACGTAACTCTAATTCTTACCCTAACCCTAAATAAAACCCTACCCTAAACCTAACCAAAACACCCCTAACCCTAACTCTAACCCTAATCCTTAGCCCAGACCTAACCATAACCCTAAACCTACCCTAACTTTATTCAAACCCTAACCTTAAACAAAACTAAAACAAACCCTAAACCTATCCCTAACCCTATCCCTGACACTAATCTGAACAATAACCCCTAGCCCTAACCCTAACCCGCACGCTTAACATCAACTTCACTCCAACCCTATCCTAAAACTAAACATAACACTAAATCTCCCCCAACCATGAACCTAACCCAATCCTAACCATAAAACTCACCCTAAACTTAACCCTAACCCTGATCCTGACCCTAACTCTAACCTTAATCCTAACCATAAAAATTACCCTACACACTCAGCTTAAATGGAAACCTACCACTAACCCACACCCTAACATCTAAACCTAAACCCAACCCTTAACCTAACCCTATCTCTAACCTTATCCTAGCCCTACACCTAAACATGACTTAATCCTAACACTTACCCTAAACCTGACCCTAAACCTAACCTTTACCTTAAACCTAATCCTAACCTGAACCCTAACCCCTACCCCAAACCCTAAGCTCAACCCTCACCCTTAAATTAAACTTCACCCTATCCCGAACTCTAACTTTAAACCGAATCCTAATCCTAACTCTAAACCTAACCCTAAACCTGACTCTAACATTAACCCAAACACCTAACCCTAACCCTAACAGTAAGCCTAACCCTAACCCTAACCCTAACCTGACCCTAACCTTAACCCAAACACCTAACCCTAACACTAAACCTAACCCTAACCCTCATCCTTAACCTAAACTGCACCCTAACCCTGACCCTGAAACTAAACATAACACTAAATCTCCCCCTAACCCTGACCGTAACCCAAATCCTAACCATAAACCTAACCCTAACCCGAACCTTAACCCTAACCCTGACCCTAACTCTAACTCTAACCCTAATCCAACCCTAAAACTTACCCTACAAACTCAACTTAAATGGAAACCTAGCACTAACCCTCACCCTAACATCTAAACCTAACCCCAACCCTTAACCTCACCCTATCTCTAACCTTAACCATGCCCTAGCCTAACCATGATTTAACCCTAAACCTAACCCTAAACCTAATCTTAAACCTAAACCTAAAACGAACCTTAACCCTAACCCTAACCCCTAACCCTAAGCTCAACCCTCACTCTTCACTTAAATTTCACCCAAACACTAACCCTAAAACGAACCCAACACTAACCCTAAACGCAAACATAAACCTGACCCTAACGTTAACCCAAACACCTAACCCGAACCCTAACGCTAACCCGAACTCTAAACCGAACCCTAAACTGACCCTAACCTTAACCCAAACACCTAACCCTAACACTAACCCTAAACATAACCCTCATCCTTAACCTAAATTTCACCCTAAACCTAAGCCTAAGCCTAACCCTAAAACTAAACCTAAACCTAACGCTAAACTATCACCTGACTCTAGCCCGAACGCTAAACCTAACAATGACCCTAACCATAACACCCTAAAACATCAGCTTAACTGTAAACCTAACACTTACCCTCAGACGAACCCCTAACCCTTTCACAAACCCTAACCCGATCCCTAATCCTAAACCTAACGCTGACGTAAACCTAACCCTTCCCCTAAACCTAAACTTAAACCTAACCTTAACTCTACCTATACCTAAACCAAACAATAACTCGAATCCTGACCCTAACCCTAACCCTAAACTCAGCACTAAGTATAATTCTAAACCTAACCCTAACCCTAACCCAGCCCAACCCTTTACCGTAAACCTAGTCTTAACCCTAACCTTACCTACCCTAAACCTAACACTAACGCTAACCTTAACCCTAACTCTAACATTAACCCTAACTTTTAGCGTAACCCTCACTATTAACTGAAACTTCACCCGAACCCTAACCCTAACTCTAACTCTAAGCATAACCATAACACTTACCCTGAACACTCACCATAACTGTAAAACTAACCGTAACCCTCACCCTAACCCCTAACCGTATCCCCAACCCTAACCCTAATGCTATCCGTAACCCTAACCCTAACACTAACCTGAACCCCTGAGCCCTAACAATAACCCTAACCCTAACCCTAACCCAAACCCTAACCCCTAACACCAAAGCCTAACCCAAACGTTAACTCTAACTCGAACACTAACCTGAAACCTAATCATAAAGCTAACCGTAACCCTAAACCAAACCTAACCATCGTCAGAACCACAATGCTTTACCAGAACCCTCACCCACCCCTAACCCTAAACTACACTTCTAACCCCTAACACCTTACCATAACCATAATCCTAAGCATACACAACCCTAACCCTAAACCTAAACCTCACCCCAACCACAATGCCTAACACAAACCGTAACCTTAACTGTTACACTAAACTTAACCCTAACCTAAAATCTAACCCTAACCCTAAAACTAAACACAACCCATAAACTTAACCCTAACCCTAAACGTAACCTTAACACTAACCCGAAAACTAACCCGAACCTTAGCCATAACCCTAACCCTCACCCTATCTTAAACTTCACCCTATCCCTAACCTAAAGCTAACCCTAACTTTAACCCTAACCCTACCCCTAAACCTAACACTAACCTTAACCTTGGCCCACCAGTCACCCTACACCTAACCCTTACGATAACTCTGACCCTAAACCTCCCCCTAAACCTAATCCTAATCCTAACCCTACCCTAACTCCAACCTAACCTTAACCTTAACTTTAACCCTACCATAAAATTAAACCTAACCCTAAACCCTAATCCTAACTCTAACCCTAACCCTAACCGTAACACATACCCAAAACCTTCACCTTAAGTGTAAACGTAACTCTAATTCTTACCCTAACCCTAAATAAAACCCTACCCTAAACCTAACCAAAACACCCCTAACCCTAACTCTAACCCTAATCCTTAGCCCAGACCTAACCATAACCCTAAACCTACCCTAACTTTATTCAAACCCTAACCTTAAACAAAACTAAAACAAACCCTAAACCTATCCCTAACCCTACCCCTGACACTAATCTGAACAATAACCCCTAGCCCTAACCCTAACCCGCACGCTTAACATCAACTTCACCCTAACCCTATCCTAAAACTAAACATAACACTAAATCTCCCCCAACCATGAACCTAACCCAATCCTAACCATAAAACTAACCCTAAACTTAACCCTAACCCTGACCCTGACCCTAACTCTAACCTTAATCCTAACCATAAAAATTACCCTACACACTCAGCTTAAATGGAAACCTACCACTAACCCACACCCTAACATCTAAACCTAAACCCAACCCTTAACCTCACCCTATCTCTAACCTTAACCATGCCCTAGCCTAACCATGATTTAACCCTAAACCTAACCCTAAACCTAATCTTAAACCTAAACCTAAAACGAACCTTAACCCTAACCCTAACCCCTAACCCTAAGCTCAACCCTCACTCTTCACTTAAATTTCACCCAAACACTAACCCTAAAACGAACCCAACACTAACCCTAAAAGCAAACATAAACCTGACCCTAACGTTAACCCAAACACCTAACCCGAACCCTAACGCTAACCCGAACTCTAAACCGAACCCTAAACTGACCCTAACCTTAACCCAAACACCTAACCCTAACACTAACCCTAAACATAACCCTCATCCTTAACCTAAACTTCACCCTAAACCTAAGCCTAAGCCTAACCCTAAAACTAAACCTAAACCTAACCCTAAACTATCACCTGACTCTAGCCCGAACGCTAAACCTAACAATGACCCTAACCATAACACCCTAAAACATCAGCTTAACTGTAAACCTAACACTTACCCTCAGACGAACCCCTAACCCTTTCACAAACCCTAACCCGATCCCTAATCCTAAACCTAACGCTGACGTAAACCTAACCCTTCCCCTAAACCTAAACTTAAACCTAACCTTAACTCTACCTATACCTAAACCAAACAATAACTCGAATCCTGACCCTAACCCTAACCCTAAACTCAGCACTAAGTATAATTCTAAACCTAACCCTAACCCTAACCCAGCCCAACCCTTTACCGTAAACCTAGTCTTAACCCTAACCTTACCTACCCTAAACCTAACACTAACGCTAACCTTAACCCTAACTCTAACATTAACCCTAACTTTTAGCGTAACCCTCACTATTAACTGAAACTTCACCCGAACCCTAACCCTAACTCTAACCATAACCATAACACTTACCCTGAACACTCACCATAACTGTAAAACTAACCGTAACCCTCACCCTAACCCCTATCCGTATCCCCAACCCTAACCCTAATGCTATCCGTAACCCTAACCCTAACACTAACCTGAACCCCTGAGCCCTAACAATAACCCTAACCCTAACCCAAACCCTAACCCCTAACACCAAAGCCTAACCCAAACGTTAACTCTAACTCGAACACTAACCTGAAACCTAATCATAAAGCTAACCGTAACCCTAAACCAAACCTAACCATGGTCAGAACCACAATGCTTTACCAGAACCCTCACCCACCCCTAACCCTAAACTACACTTCTAACCCCTAACACCTTACCATAACCATAATCCTAAGCATACACAACCCTAACCCTAAACCTAAACCTCACCCCAACCACAATGCCTAACACAAACCGTAACCTTAACTGTTACACTAAACTTAACCCTAACCTAAAATCTAACCCTAACCCTAAAACTAAACACAACCCATAAACTTAGCCCTAACCCTAAACGTAACCGTAACACTAACCCGAAAACTAACCCGAACCTTAGCCATAACCCTAACCCTCACCCTATCTTAAACTTCACCCTATCCCTAACCTAAAGCTAACCCTAACTTTAACCCTAACCCTACCCCTAAACCTAACACTAACCTTAACCTTGGCCCACCAGTCACCCTACACCTAACCCTTACGATAACTCTGACCCTAAACCTCCCCCTAAACCTAATCCTAATCCTAACCCTACCCTAACTCCAACCTAACCTTAACCTTAACTTTAACCCTACCATAAAATTAAACCTAACCCTAAACCCTAATCCTAACTCTAACCCTAACCCTAACCGTAACACATACCCAAAACCTTCACCTTAAGTGTAAACGTAACTCTAATTCTTACCCTAACCCTAAATAAAACCCTACCCTAAACCTAACCAAAACACCCCTAACCCTAACTCTAACCCTAATCCTTAGCCCAGACCTAACCATAACCCTAAACCTACCCTAACTTTATTCAAACCCTAACCTTAAACAAAACTAAAACAAACCCTAAACCTATCCCTAACCCTATCCCTGACACTAATCTGAACAATAACCCCTAGCCCTAACCCTAACCCGCACGCTTAACATCAACTTCACTCCAACCCTATCCTAAAACTAAACATAACACTAAATCTCCCCCAACCATGAACCTAACCCAATCCTAACCATAAAACTCACCCTAAACTTAACCCTAACCCTGACCCTGACCCTAACTCTAACCTTAATCCTAACCATAAAAATTACCCTACACACTCAGCTTAAATGGAAACCTACCACTAACCCACACCCTAACATCTAAACCTAAACCCAACCCTTAACCTAACCCTATCTCTAACCTTATCCTAGCCCTACACCTAAACATGACTTAATCCTAACACTTACCCTAAACCTGACCCTAAACCTAACCTTTACCTTAAACCTAATCCTAACCTGAACCCTAACCCCTACCCCAAACCCTAAGCTCAACCCTCACCCTTAAATTAAACTTCACCCTATCCCGAACTCTAACTTTAAACCGAATCCTAATCCTAACTCTAAACCTAACCCTAAACCTGACTCTAACATTAACCCAAACACCTAACCCTAACCCTAACAAACAGTAAGCCTAACCCTAACCCTAACCCTAACCTGACCCTAACCTTAACCCAAACACCTAACCCTAACACTAAACCTAACCCTAACCCTCATCCTTAACCTAAACTGCACCCTAACCCTGACCCTGAAACTAAACATAACACTAAATCTCCCCCTAACCCTGACCGTAACCCAAATCCTAACCATAAACCTAACCCTAACCCGAACCTTAACCCTAACCCTGACCCTAACTCTAACTCTAACCCTAATCCAACCCTAAAACTTACCCTACAAACTCAACTTAAATGGAAACCTAGCACTAACCCTCACCCTAACATCTAAACCTAACCCCAACCCTTAACCTCACCCTATCTCTAACCTTAACCATGCCCTAGCCTAACCATGATTTAACCCTAAACCTAACCCTAAACCTAATCTTAAACCTAAACCTAAAACGAACCTTAACCCTAACCCTAACCCCTAACCCTAAGCTCAACCCTCACTCTTCACTTAAATTTCACCCAAACACTAACCCTAAAACGAACCCAACACTAACCCTAAACGCAAACATAAACCTGACCCTAACGTTAACCCAAACACCTAACCCGAACCCTAACGCTAACCCGAACTCTAAACCGAACCCTAAACTGACCCTAACCTTAACCCAAACACCTAACCCTAACACTAACCCTAAACATAACCCTCATCCTTAACCTAAATTTCACCCTAAACCTAAGCCTAAGCCTAACCCTAAAACTAAACCTAAACCTAACGCTAAACTATCACCTGACTCTAGCCCGAACGCTAAACCTAACAATGACCCTAACCATAACACCCTAAAACATCAGCTTAACTGTAAACCTAACACTTACCCTCAGACGAACCCCTAACCCTTTCACAAACCCTAACCCGATCCCTAATCCTAAACCTAACGCTGACGTAAACCTAACCCTTCCCCTAAACCTAAACTTAAACCTAACCTTAACTCTACCTATACCTAAACCAAACAATAACTCGAATCCTGACCCTAACCCTAACCCTAAACTCAGCACTAAGTATAATTCTAAACCTAACCCTAACCCTAACCCAGCCCAACCCTTTACCGTAAACCTAGTCTTAACCCTAACCTTACCTACCCTAAACCTAACACTAACGCTAACCTTAACCCTAACTCTAACATTAACCCTAACTTTTAGCGTAACCCTCACTATTAACTGAAACTTCACCCGAACCCTAACCCTAACTCTAACCATAACCATAACACTTACCCTGAACACTCACCATAACTGTAAAACTAACCGTAACCCTCACCCTAACCCCTAACCGTATCCCCAACCCTAACCCTAATGCTATCCGTAACCCTAACCCTAACACTAACCTGAACCCCTGAGCCCTAACAATAACCCTAACCCTAACCCAAACCCTAACCCCTAACACCAAAGCCTAACCCAAACGTTAACTCTAACTCGAACACTAACCTGAAACCTAATCATAAAGCTAACCGTAACCCTAAACCAAACCTAACCATGGTCAGAACCACAATGCTTTACCAGAACCCTCACCCACCCCTAACCCTAAACTACACTTCTAACCCCTAACACCTTACCATAACCACAATCCTAAGCATACACAACCCTAACCCTAAACCTAAACCTCACCCCAACCACAATGCCTAACACAAACCGTAACCTTAACTGTTACACTAAACTTAACCCTAACCTAAAATCTAACCCTAACCCTAAAACTAAACACAACCCATAAACTTAGCCCTAACCCTAAACGTAACCGTAACACTAACCCGAAAACTAACCCGAACCTTAGCCATAACCCTAACCCTCACCCTATCTTAAACTTCACCCTATCCCTAACCTAAAGCTAACCCTAACTTTAACCCTAACCCTACCCCTAAACCTAACACTAACCTTAACCTTGGCCCACCAGTCACCCTACACCTAACCCTTACGATAACTCTGACCCTAAACCTCCCCCTAAACCTAATCCTAATCCTAACCCTACCCTAACTCCAACCTAACCTTAACCTTAACTTTAACCCTACCATAAAATTAAACCTAACCCTAAACCCTAATCCTAACTCTAACCCTAACCCTAACCGTAACACATACCCAAAACCTTCACCTTAAGTGTAAACGTAACTCTAATTCTTACCCTAACCCTAAATAAAACCCTACCCTAAACCTAACCAAAACACCCCTAACCCTAACTCTAACCCTAATCCTTAGCCCAGACCTAACCATAACCCTAAACCTACCCTAACTTTATTCAAACCCTAACCTTAAACAAAACTAAAACAAACCCTAAACCTATCCCTAACCCTATCCCTGACACTAATCTGAACAATAACCCCTAGCCCTAACCCTAACCCGCACGCTTAACATCAACTTCACTCCAACCCTATCCTAAAACTAAACATAACACTAAATCTCCCCCAACCATGAACCTAACCCAATCCTAACCATAAAACTCACCCTAAACTTAACCCTAACCCTGACCCTGACCCTAACTCTAACCTTAATCCTAACCATAAAAATTACCCTACACACTCAGCTTAAATGGAAACCTACCACTAACCCACACCCTAACATCTAAACCTAAACCCAACCCTTAACCTAACCCTATCTCTAACCTTATCCTAGCCCTACACCTAAACATGACTTAATCCTAACACTTACCCTAAACCTGACCCTAAACCTAACCTTTACCTTAAACCTAATCCTAACCTGAACCCTAACCCCTACCCCAAACCCTAAGCTCAACCCTCACCCTTAAATTAAACTTCACCCTATCCCGAACTCTAACTTTAAACCGAATCCTAATCCTAACTCTAAACCTAACCCTAAACCTGACTCTAACATTAACCCAAACACCTAACCCTAACCCTAACAGTAAGCCTAACCCTAACCCTAACCCTAACCTGACCCTAACCTTAACCCAAACACCTAACCCTAACACTAAACCTAACCCTAACCCTCATCCTTAACCTAAACTGCACCCTAACCCTGACCCTGAAACTAAACATAACACTAAATCTCCCCCTAACCCTGACCGTAACCCAAATCCTAACCATAAACCTAACCCTAACCCGAACCTTAACCCTAACCCTGACCCTAACTCTAACTCTAACCCTAATCCAACCCTAAAACTTACCCTACAAACTCAACTTAAATGGAAACCTAGCACTAACCCTCACCCTAACATCTAAACCTAACCCCAACCCTTAACCTCACCCTATCTCTAACCTTAACCATGCCCTAGCCTAACCATGATTTAACCCTAAACCTAACCCTAAACCTAATCTTAAACCTAAACCTAAAACGAACCTTAACCCTAACCCTAACCCCTAACCCTAAGCTCAACCCTCACTCTTCACTTAAATTTCACCCAAACACTAACCCTAAAACGAACCCAACACTAACCCTAAACGCAAACATAAACCTGACCCTAACGTTAACCCAAACACCTAACCCGAACCCTAACGCTAACCCGAACTCTAAACCGAACCCTAAACTGACCCTAACCTTAACCCAAACACCTAACCCTAACACTAACCCTAAACATAACCCTCATCCTTAACCTAAATTTCACCCTAAACCTAAGCCTAAGCCTAACCCTAAAACTAAACCTAAACCTAACGCTAAACTATCACCTGACTCTAGCCCGAACGCTAAACCTAACAATGACCCTAACCATAACACCCTAAAACATCAGCTTAACTGTAAACCTAACACTTACCCTCAGACGAACCCCTAACCCTTTCACAAACCCTAACCCGATCCCTAATCCTAAACCTAACGCTGACGTAAACCTAACCCTTCCCCTAAACCTAAACTTAAACCTAACCTTAACTCTACCTATACCTAAACCAAACAATAACTCGAATCCTGACCCTAACCCTAACCCTAAACTCAGCACTAAGTATAATTCTAAACCTAACCCTAACCCTAACCCAGCCCAACCCTTTACCGTAAACCTAGTCTTAACCCTAACCTTACCTACCCTAAACCTAACACTAACGCTAACCTTAACCCTAACTCTAACATTAACCCTAACTTTTAGCGTAACCCTCACTATTAACTGAAACTTCACCCGAACCCTAACCCTAACTCTAACCATAACCATAACACTTACCCTGAACACTCACCATAACTGTAAAACTAACCGTAACCCTCACCCTAACCCCTAACCGTATCCCCAACCCTAACCCTAATGCTATCCGTAACCCTAACCCTAACACTAACCTGAACCCCTGAGCCCTAACAATAACCCTAACCCTAACCCAAACCCTAACCCCTAACACCAAAGCCTAACCCAAACGTTAACTCTAACTCGAACACTAACCTGAAACCTAATCATAAAGCTAACCGTAACCCTAAACCAAACCTAACCATGGTCAGAACCACAATGCTTTACCAGAACCCTCACCCACCCCTAACCCTAAACTACACTTCTAACCCCTAACACCTTACCATAACCATAATCCTAAGCATACACAACCCTAACCCTAAACCTAAACCTCACCCCAACCACAATGCCTAACACAAACCGTAACCTTAACTGTTACACTAAACTTAACCCTAACCTAAAATCTAACCCTAACCCTAAAACTAAACACAACCCATAAACTTAACCCTAACCCTAAACGTAACCTTAACACTAACCCGAAAACTAACCCGAACCTTAGCCATAACCCTAACCCTCACCCTATCTTAAACTTCACCCTATCCCTAACCTAAAGCTAACCCTAACTTTAACCCTAACCCTACCCCTAAACCTAACACTAACCTTAACCTTGGCCCACCAGTCACCCTACACCTAACCCTTACGATAACTCTGACCCTAAACCTCCCCCTAAACCTAATCCTAATCCTAACCCTACCCTAACTCCAACCTAACCTTAACCTTAACTTTAACCCTACCATAAAATTAAACCTAACCCTAAACCCTAATCCTAACTCTAACCCTAACCCTAACCGTAACACATACCCAAAACCTTCACCTTAAGTGTAAACGTAACTCTAATTCTTACCCTAACCCTAAATAAAACCCTACCCTAAACCTAACCAAAACACCCCTAACCCTAACTCTAACCCTAATCCTTAGCCCAGACCTAACCATAACCCTAAACCTACCCTAACTTTATTCAAACCCTAACCTTAAACAAAACTAAAACAAACCCTAAACCTATCCCTAACCCTACCCCTGACACTAATCTGAACAATAACCCCTAGCCCTAACCCTAACCCGCACGCTTAACATCAACTTCACCCTAACCCTATCCTAAAACTAAACATAACACTAAATCTCCCCCAACCATGAACCTAACCCAATCCTAACCATAAAACTAACCCTAAACTTAACCCTAACCCTGACCCTGACCCTAACTCTAACCTTAATCCTAACCATAAAAATTACCCTACACACTCAGCTTAAATGGAAACCTACCACTAACCCACACCCTAACATCTAAACCTAAACCCAACCCTTAACCTCACCCTATCTCTAACCTTAACCATGCCCTAGCCTAACCATGATTTAACCCTAAACCTAACCCTAAACCTAATCTTAAACCTAAACCTAAAACGAACCTTAACCCTAACCCTAACCCCTAACCCTAAGCTCAACCCTCACTCTTCACTTAAATTTCACCCAAACACTAACCCTAAAACGAACCCAACACTAACCCTAAAAGCAAACATAAACCTGACCCTAACGTTAACCCAAACACCTAACCCGAACCCTAACGCTAACCCGAACTCTAAACCGAACCCTAAACTGACCCTAACCTTAACCCAAACACCTAACCCTAACACTAACCCTAAACATAACCCTCATCCTTAACCTAAACTTCACCCTAAAACTAAGCCTAAGCCTAACCCTAAAACTAAACCTAAACCTAACCCTAAACTATCACCTGACTCTAGCCCGAACGCTAAACCTAACAATGACCCTAACCATAACACCCTAAAACATCAGCTTAACTGTAAACCTAACACTTACCCTCAGACGAACCCCTAACCCTTTCACAAACCCTAACCCGATCCCTAATCCTAAACCTAACGCTGACGTAAACCTAACCCTTCCCCTAAACCTAAACTTAAACCTAACCTTAACTCTACCTATACCTAAACCAAACAATAACTCGAATCCTGACCCTAACCCTAACCCTAAACTCAGCACTAAGTATAATTCTAAACCTAACCCTAACCCTAACCCAGCCCAACCCTTTACCGTAAACCTAGTCTTAACCCTAACCTTACCTACCCTAAACCTAACACTAACGCTAACCTTAACCCTAACTCTAACATTAACCCTAACTTTTAGCGTAACCCTCACTATTAACTGAAACTTCACCCGAACCCTAACCCTAACTCTAACCATAACCATAACACTTACCCTGAACACTCACCATAACTGTAAAACTAACCGTAACCCTCACCCTAACCCCTAACCGTATCCCCAACCCTAACCCTAATGCTATCCGTAACCCTAACCCTAACACTAACCTGAACCCCTGAGCCCTAACAATAACCCTAACCCTAACCCTAACCCTAACCCCTAACACCAAAGCCTAACCCAAACGTTAACTCTAACTCGAACACTAACCTGAAACCTAATCATAAAGCTAACCGTAACCCTAAACCAAACCTAACCATGGTCAGAACCACAATGCTTTACCAGAACCCTCACCCACCCCTAACCCTAAACTACACTTCTAACCCCTAACACCTTACCATAACCACAATCCTAAGCATACACAACCCTAACCCTAAACCTAAACCTCACCCCAACCACAATGCCTAACACAAACCGTAACCTTAACTGTTACACTAAACTTAACCCTAACCTAAAATCTAACCCTAACCCTAAAACTAAACACAACCCATAAACTTAACCCTAACCCTAAACGTAACCGTAACACTAACCCGAAAACTAACCCGAACCTTAGCCATAACCCTAACCCTCACCCTATCTTAAACTTCACCCTATCCCTAACCTAAAGCTAACCCTAACTTTAACCCTAACCCTACCCCTAAACCTAACACTAACCTTAACCTTGGCCCACCAGTCACCCTACACCTAACCCTTACGATAACTCTGACCCTAAACCTCCCCCTAAACCTAATCCTAATCCTAACCCTACCCTAACTCCAACCTAACCTTAACCTTAACTTTAACCCTACCATAAAATTAAACCTAACCCTAAACCCTAATCCTAACTCTAACCCTAACCCTAACCGTAACACATACCCAAAACCTTCACCTTAAGTGTAAACGTAACTCTAATTCTTACCCTAACCCTAAATAAAACCCTACCCTAAACCTAACCAAAACACCCCTAACCCTAACTCTAACCCTAATCCTTAGCCCAGACCTAACCATAACCCTAAACCTACCCTAACTTTATTCAAACCCTAACCTTAAACAAAACTAAAACAAACCCTAAACCTATCCCTAACCCTATCCCTGACACTAATCTGAACAATAACCCCTAGCCCTAACCCTAACCCGCACGCTTAACATCAACTTCACTCCAACCCTATCCTAAAACTAAACATAACACTAAATCTCCCCCAACCATGAACCTAACCCAATCCTAACCATAAAACTCACCCTAAACTTAACCCTAACCCTGACCCTGACCCTAACTCTAACCTTAATCCTAACCATAAAAATTACCCTACACACTCAGCTTAAATGGAAACCTACCACTAACCCACACCCTAACATCTAAACCTAAACCCAACCCTTAACCTAACCCTATCTCTAACCTTATCCTAGCCCTACACCTAAACATGACTTAATCCTAACACTTACCCTAAACCTGACCCTAAACCTAACCTTTACCTTAAACCTAATCCTAACCTGAACCCTAACCCCTACCCCAAACCCTAAGCTCAACCCTCACCCTTAAATTAAACTTCACCCTATCCCGAACTCTAACTTTAAACCGAATCCTAATCCTAACTCTAAACCTAACCCTAAACCTGACTCTAACATTAACCCAAACACCTAACCCTAACCCTAACAGTAAGCCTAACCCTAACCCTAACCCTAACCTGACCCTAACCTTAACCCAAACACCTAACCCTAACACTAAACCTAACCCTAACCCTCATCCTTAACCTAAACTGCACCCTAACCCTGACCCTGAAACTAAACATAACACTAAATCTCCCCCTAACCCTGACCGTAACCCAAATCCTAACCATAAACCTAACCCTAACCCGAACCTTAACCCTAACCCTGACCCTAACTCTAACTCTAACCCTAATCCAACCCTAAAACTTACCCTACAAACTCAACTTAAATGGAAACCTAGCACTAACCCTCACCCTAACATCTAAACCTAACCCCAACCCTTAACCTCACCCTATCTCTAACCTTAACCATGCCCTAGCCTAACCATGATTTAACCCTAAACCTAACCCTAAACCTAATCTTAAACCTAAACCTAAAACGAACCTTAACCCTAACCCTAACCCCTAACCCTAAGCTCAACCCTCACTCTTCACTTAAATTTCACCCAAACACTAACCCTAAAACGAACCCAACACTAACCCTAAACGCAAACATAAACCTGACCCTAACGTTAACCCAAACACCTAACCCGAACCCTAACGCTAACCCGAACTCTAAACCGAACCCTAAACTGACCCTAACCTTAACCCAAACACCTAACCCTAACACTAACCCTAAACATAACCCTCATCCTTAACCTAAATTTCACCCTAAACCTAAGCCTAAGCCTAACCCTAAAACTAAACCTAAACCTAACGCTAAACTATCACCTGACTCTAGCCCGAACGCTAAACCTAACAATGACCCTAACCATAACACCCTAAAACATCAGCTTAACTGTAAACCTAACACTTACCCTCAGACGAACCCCTAACCCTTTCACAAACCCTAACCCGATCCCTAATCCTAAACCTAACGCTGACGTAAACCTAACCCTTCCCCTAAACCTAAACTTAAACCTAACCTTAACTCTACCTATACCTAAACCAAACAATAACTCGAATCCTGACCCTAACCCTAACCCTAAACTCAGCACTAAGTATAATTCTAAACCTAACCCTAACCCTAACCCAGCCCAACCCTTTACCGTAAACCTAGTCTTAACCCTAACCTTACCTACCCTAAACCTAACACTAACGCTAACCTTAACCCTAACTCTAACATTAACCCTAACTTTTAGCGTAACCCTCACTATTAACTGAAACTTCACCCGAACCCTAACCCTAACTCTAACCATAACCATAACACTTACCCTGAACACTCACCATAACTGTAAAACTAACCGTAACCCTCACCCTAACCCCTAACCGTATCCCCAACCCTAACCCTAATGCTATCCGTAACCCTAACCCTAACACTAACCTGAACCCCTGAGCCCTAACAATAACCCTAACCCTAACCCAAACCCTAACCCCTAACACCAAAGCCTAACCCAAACGTTAACTCTAACTCGAACACTAACCTGAAACCTAATCATAAAGCTAACCGTAACCCTAAACCAAACCTAACCATGGTCAGAACCACAATGCTTTACCAGAACCCTCACCCACCCCTAACCCTAAACTACACTTCTAACCCCTAACACCTTACCATAACCATAATCCTAAGCATACACAACCCTAACCCTAAACCTAAACCTCACCCCAACCACAATGCCTAACACAAACCGTAACCTTAACTGTTACACTAAACTTAACCCTAACCTAAAATCTAACCCTAACCCTAAAACTAAACACAACCCATAAACTTAACCCTAACCCTAAACGTAACCTTAACACTAACCCGAAAACTAACCCGAACCTTAGCCATAACCCTAACCCTCACCCTATCTTAAACTTCACCCTATCCCTAACCTAAAGCTAACCCTAACTTTAACCCTAACCCTACCCCTAAACCTAACACTAACCTTAACCTTGGCCCACCAGTCACCCTACACCTAACCCTTACGATAACTCTGACCCTAAACCTCCCCCTAAACCTAATCCTAATCCTAACCCTACCCTAACTCCAACCTAACCTTAACCTTAACTTTAACCCTACCATAAAATTAAACCTAACCCTAAACCCTAATCCTAACTCTAACCCTAACCCTAACCGTAACACATACCCAAAACCTTCACCTTAAGTGTAAACGTAACTCTAATTCTTACCCTAACCCTAAATAAAACCCTACCCTAAACCTAACCAAAACACCCCTAACCCTAACTCTAACCCTAATCCTTAGCCCAGACCTAACCATAACCCTAAACCTACCCTAACTTTATTCAAACCCTAACCTTAAACAAAACTAAAACAAACCCTAAACCTATCCCTAACCCTACCCCTGACACTAATCTGAACAATAACCCCTAGCCCTAACCCTAACCCGCACGCTTAACATCAACTTCACCCCAACCCTATCCTAAAACTAAACATAACACTAAATCTCCCCCAACCATGAACCTAACCCAATCCTAACCATAAAACTAACCCTAAACTTAACCCTAACCCTGACCCTGACCCTAACTCTAACCTTAATCCTAACCATAAAAATTACCCTACACACTCAGCTTAAATGGAAACCTACCACTAACCCACACCCTAACATCTAAACCTAAACCCAACCCTTAACCTCACCCTATCTCTAACCTTAACCATGCCCTAGCCTAACCATGATTTAACCCTAAACCTAACCCTAAACCTAATCTTAAACCTAAACCTAAAACGAACCTTAACCCTAACCCTAACCCCTAACCCTAAGCTCAACCCTCACTCTTCACTTAAATTTCACCCAAACACTAACCCTAAAACGAACCCAACACTAACCCTAAAAGCAAACATAAACCTGACCCTAACGTTAACCCAAACACCTAACCCGAACCCTAACGCTAA
This sequence comes from Loxodonta africana, assembly GCF_030014295.1. NCBI lineage: Eukaryota > Metazoa > Chordata > Mammalia > Proboscidea > Elephantidae > Loxodonta > Loxodonta africana. The sequence continues at coordinate 866,882 of NW_026974824.1, forward strand.
CCCGAACTCTAAACCGAACCCTAAACTGACCCTAACCTTAACCCAAACACCTAACCCTAACACTAACCCTAAACATAACCCTCATCCTTAACCTAAACTTCACCCTAAAACTAAGCCTAAGCCTAACCCTAAAACTAAACCTAAACCTAACCCTAAACTATCACCTGACTCTAGCCCGAACGCTAAACCTAACAATGACCCTAACCATAACACCCTAAAACATCAGCTTAACTGTAAACCTAACACTTACCCTCAGACGAACCCCTAACCCTTTCACAAACCCTAACCCGATCCCTAATCCTAAACCTAACGCTGACGTAAACCTAACCCTTCCCCTAAACCTAAACTTAAACCTAACCTTAACTCTACCTATACCTAAACCAAACAATAACTCGAATCCTGACCCTAACCCTAACCCTAAACTCAGCACTAAGTATAATTCTAAACCTAACCCTAACCCTAACCCAGCCCAACCCTTTACCGTAAACCTAGTCTTAACCCTAACCTTACCTACCCTAAACCTAACACTAACGCTAACCTTAACCCTAACTCTAACATTAACCCTAACTTTTAGCGTAACCCTCACTATTAACTGAAACTTCACCCGAACCCTAACCCTAACTCTAACCATAACCATAACACTTACCCTGAACACTCACCATAACTGTAAAACTAACCGTAACCCTCACCCTAACCCCTAACCGTATCCCCAACCCTAACCCTAATGCTATCCGTAACCCTAACCCTAACACTAACCTGAACCCCTGAGCCCTAACAATAACCCTAACCCTAACCCAAACCCTAACCCCTAACACCAAAGCCTAACCCAAACGTTAACTCTAACTCGAACACTAACCTGAAACCTAATCATAAAGCTAACCGTAACCCTAAACCAAACCTAACCATGGTCAGAACCACAATGCTTTACCAGAACCCTCACCCACTCCTAACCCTAAACTACACTTCTAACCCCTAACACCTTACCATAACCATAATCCTAAGCATACACAACCCTAACCCTAAACCTAAACCTCACCCCAACCACAATGCCTAACACAAACCGTAACCTTAACTGTTACACTAAACTTAACCCTAACCTAAAATCTAACCCTAACCCTAAAACTAAACACAACCCATAAACTTAACCCTAACCCTAAACGTAACCGTAACACTAACCCGAAAACTAACCCGAACCTTAGCCATAACCCTAACCCTCACCCTATCTTAAACTTCACCCTATCCCTAACCTAAAGCTAACCCTAACTTTAACCCTAACCCTACCCCTAAACCTAACACTAACCTTAACCTTGGCCCACCAGTCACCCTACACCTAACCCTTACGATAACTCTGACCCTAAACCTCCCCCTAAACCTAATCCTAATCCTAACCCTACCCTAACTCCAACCTAACCTTAACCTTAACTTTAACCCTACCATAAAATTAAACCTAACCCTAAACCCTAATCCTAACTCTAACCCTAACCCTAACCGTAACACATACCCAAAACCTTCACCTTAAGTGTAAACGTAACTCTAATTCTTACCCTAACCCTAAATAAAACCCTACCCTAAACCTAACCAAAACACCCCTAACCCTAACTCTAACCCTAATCCTTAGCCCAGACCTAACCATAACCCTAAACCTACCCTAACTTTATTCAAACCCTAACCTTAAACAAAACTAAAACAAACCCTAAACCTATCCCTAACCCTATCCCTGACACTAATCTGAACAATAACCCCTAGCCCTAACCCTAACCCGCACGCTTAACATCAACTTCACTCCAACCCTATCCTAAAACTAAACATAACACTAAATCTCCCCCAACCATGAACCTAACCCAATCCTAACCATAAAACTCACCCTAAACTTAACCCTAACCCTGACCCTGACCCTAACTCTAACCTTAATCCTAACCATAAAAATTACCCTACACACTCAGCTTAAATGGAAACCTACCACTAACCCACACCCTAACATCTAAACCTAAACCCAACCCTTAACCTAACCCTATCTCTAACCTTATCCTAGCCCTACACCTAAACATGACTTAATCCTAACACTTACCCTAAACCTGACCCTAAACCTAACCTTTACCTTAAACCTAATCCTAACCTGAACCCTAACCCCTACCCCAAACCCTAAGCTCAACCCTCACCCTTAAATTAAACTTCACCCTATCCCGAACTCTAACTTTAAACCGAATCCTAATCCTAACTCTAAACCTAACCCTAAACCTGACTCTAACATTAACCCAAACACCTAACCCTAACCCTAACAGTAAGCCTAACCCTAACCCTAACCCTAACCTGACCCTAACCTTAACCCAAACACCTAACCCTAACACTAAACCTAACCCTAACCCTCATCCTTAACCTAAACTGCACCCTAACCCTGACCCTGAAACTAAACATAACACTAAATCTCCCCCTAACCCTGACCGTAACCCAAATCCTAACCATAAACCTAACCCTAACCCGAACCTTAACCCTAACCCTGACCCTAACTCTAACTCTAACCCTAATCCAACCCTAAAACTTACCCTACAAACTCAACTTAAATGGAAACCTAGCACTAACCCTCACCCTAACATCTAAACCTAACCCCAACCCTTAACCTCACCCTATCTCTAACCTTAACCATGCCCTAGCCTAACCATGATTTAACCCTAAACCTAACCCGAAACCTAATCTTAAACCTAAACCTAAAACGAACCTTAACCCTAACCCTAACCCCTAACCCTAAGCTCAACCCTCACTCTTCACTTAAATTTCACCCAAACACTAACCCTAAAACGAACCCAACACTAACCCTAAACGCAAACATAAACCTGACCCTAACGTTAACCCAAACACCTAACCCGAACCCTAACGCTAACCCGAACTCTAAACCGAACCCTAAACTGACCCTAACCTTAACCCAAACACCTAACCCTAACACTAACCCTAAACATAACCCTCATCCTTAACCTAAATTTCACCCTAAACCTAAGCCTAAGCCTAACCCTAAAACTAAACCTAAACCTAACCCTAAACTATCACCTGACTCTAGCCCGAACGCTAAACCTAACAATGACCCTAACCATAACACCCTAAAACATCAGCTTAACTGTAAACCTAACACTTACCCTCAGACGAACCCCTAACCCTTTCACAAACCCTAACCCGATCCCTAATCCTAAACCTAACGCTGACGTAAACCTAACCCTTCCCCTAAACCTAAACTTAAACCTAACCTTAACTCTACCTATACCTAAACCAAACAATAACTCGAATCCTGACCCTAACCCTAACCCTAAACTCAGCACTAAGTATAATTCTAAACCTAACCCTAACCCTAACCCAGCCCAACCCTTTACCGTAAACCTAGTCTTAACCCTAACCTTACCTACCCTAAACCTAACACTAACGCTAACCTTAACCCTAACTCTAACATTAACCCTAACTTTTAGCGTAACCCTCACTATTAACTGAAACTTCACCCGAACCCTAACCCTAACTCTAACCATAACCATAACACTTACCCTGAACACTCACCATAACTGTAAAACTAACCGTAACCCTCACCCTAACCCCTAACCGTATCCCCAACCCTAACCCTAATGCTATCCGTAACCCTAACCCTAACACTAACCTGAACCCCTGAGCCCTAACAATAACCCTAACCCTAACCCAAACCCTAACCCCTAACACCAAAGCCTAACCCAAACGTTAACTCTAACTCGAACACTAACCTGAAACCTAATCATAAAGCTAACCGTAACCCTAAACCAAACCTAACCATGGTCAGAACCACAATGCTTTACCAGAACCCTCACCCACCCCTAACCCTAAACTACACTTCTAACCCCTAACACCTTACCATAACCATAATCCTAAGCATACACAACCCTAACCCTAAACCTAAACCTCACCCCAACCACAATGCCTAACACAAACCGTAACCTTAACTGTTACACTAAACTTAACCCTAACCTAAAATCTAACCCTAACCCTAAAACTAAACACAACCCATAAACTTAACCCTAACCCTAAACGTAACCTTAACACTAACCCGAAAACTAACCCGAACCTTAGCCATAACCCTAACCCTCACCCTATCTTAAACTTCACCCTATCCCTAACCTAAAGCTAACCCTAACTTTAACCCTAACCCTACCCCTAAACCTAACACTAACCTTAACCTTGGCCCACCAGTCACCCTACACCTAACCCTTACGATAACTCTGACCCTAAACCTCCCCCTAAACCTAATCCTAATCCTAACCCTACCCTAACTCCAACCTAACCTTAACCTTAACTTTAACCCTACCATAAAATTAAACCTAACCCTAAACCCTAATCCTAACTCTAACCCTAACCCTAACCGTAACACATACCCAAAACCTTCACCTTAAGTGTAAACGTAACTCTAATTCTTACCCTAACCCTAAATAAAACCCTACCCTAAACCTAACCAAAACACCCCTAACCCTAACTCTAACCCTAATCCTTAGCCCAGACCTAACCATAACCCTAAACCTACCCTAACTTTATTCAAACCCTAACCTTAAACAAAACTAAAACAAACCCTAAACCTATCCCTAACCCTACCCCTGACACTAATCTGAACAATAACCCCTAGCCCTAACCCTAACCCGCACGCTTAACATCAACTTCACCCTAACCCTATCCTAAAACTAAACATAACACTAAATCTCCCCCAACCATGAACCTAACCCAATCCTAACCATAAAACTAACCCTAAACTTAACCCTAACCCTGACCCTGACCCTAACTCTAACCTTAATCCTAACCATAAAAATTACCCTACACACTCAGCTTAAATGGAAACCTACCACTAACCCACACCCTAACATCTAAACCTAAACCCAACCCTTAACCTCACCCTATCTCTAACCTTAACCATGCCCTAGCCTAACCATGATTTAACCCTAAACCTAACCCTAAACCTAATCTTAAACCTAAACCTAAAACGAACCTTAACCCTAACCCTAACCCCTAACCCTAAGCTCAACCCTCACTCTTCACTTAAATTTCACCCAAACACTAACCCTAAAACGAACCCAACACTAACCCTAAAAGCAAACATAAACCTGACCCTAACGTTAACCCAAACACCTAACCCGAACCCTAACGCTAACCCGAACTCTAAACCGAACCCTAAACTGACCCTAACCTTAACCCAAACACCTAACCCTAACACTAACCCTAAACATAACCCTCATCCTTAACCTAAACTTCACCCTAAAACTAAGCCTAAGCCTAACCCTAAAACTAAACCTAAACCTAACGCTAAACTATCACCTGACTCTAGCCCGAACGCTAAACCTAACAATGACCCTAACCATAACACCCTAAAACATCAGCTTAACTGTAAACCTAACACTTACCCTCAGACGAACCCCTAACCCTTTCACAAACCCTAACCCGATCCCTAATCCTAAACCTAACGCTGACGTAAACCTAACCCTTCCCCTAAACCTAAACTTAAACCTAACCTTAACTCTACCTATACCTAAACCAAACAATAACTCGAATCCTGACCCTAACCCTAACCCTAAACTCAGCACTAAGTATAATTCTAAACCTAACCCTAACCCTAACCCAGCCCAACCCTTTACCGTAAACCTAGTCTTAACCCTAACCTTACCTACCCTAAACCTAACACTAACGCTAACCTTAACCCTAACTCTAACATTAACCCTAACTTTTAGCGTAACCCTCACTATTAACTGAAACTTCACCCGAACCCTAACCCTAACTCTAACCATAACCATAACACTTACCCTGAACACTCACCATAACTGTAAAACTAACCGTAACCCTCACCCTAACCCCTAACCGTATCCCCAACCCTAACCCTAATGCTATCCGTAACCCTAACCCTAACACTAACCTGAACCCCTGAGCCCTAACAATAACCCTAACCCTAACCCTAACCCTAACCCCTAACACCAAAGCCTAACCCAAACGTTAACTCTAACTCGAACACTAACCTGAAACCTAATCATAAAGCTAACCGTAACCCTAAACCAAACCTAACCATGGTCAGAACCACAATGCTTTACCAGAACCCTCACCCACCCCTAACCCTAAACTACACTTCTAACCCCTAACACCTTACCATAACCACAATCCTAAGCATACACAACCCTAACCCTAAACCTAAACCTCACCCCAACCACAATGCCTAACACAAACCGTAACCTTAACTGTTACACTAAACTTAACCCTAACCTAAAATCTAACCCTAACCCTAAAACTAAACACAACCCATAAACTTAACCCTAACCCTAAACGTAACCGTAACACTAACCCGAAAACTAACCCGAACCTTAGCCATAACCCTAACCCTCACCCTATCTTAAACTTCACCCTATCCCTAACCTAAAGCTAACCCTAACTTTAACCCTAACCCTACCCCTAAACCTAACACTAACCTTAACCTTGGCCCACCAGTCACCCTACACCTAACCCTTACGATAACTCTGACCCTAAACCTCCCCCTAAACCTAATCCTAATCCTAACCCTACCCTAACTCCAACCTAACCTTAACCTTAACTTTAACCCTACCATAAAATTAAACCTAACCCTAAACCCTAATCCTAACTCTAACCCTAACCCTAACCGTAACACATACCCAAAACCTTCACCTTAAGTGTAAACGTAACTCTAATTCTTACCCTAACCCTAAATAAAACCCTACCCTAAACCTAACCAAAACACCCCTAACCCTAACTCTAACCCTAATCCTTAGCCCAGACCTAACCATAACCCTAAACCTACCCTAACTTTATTCAAACCCTAACCTTAAACAAAACTAAAACAAACCCTAAACCTATCCCTAACCCTATCCCTGACACTAATCTGAACAATAACCCCTAGCCCTAACCCTAACCCGCACGCTTAACATCAACTTCACTCCAACCCTATCCTAAAACTAAACATAACACTAAATCTCCCCCAACCATGAACCTAACCCAATCCTAACCATAAAACTCACCCTAAACTTAACCCTAACCCTGACCCTGACCCTAACTCTAACCTTAATCCTAACCATAAAAATTACCCTACACACTCAGCTTAAATGGAAACCTACCACTAACCCACACCCTAACATCTAAACCTAAACCCAACCCTTAACCTAACCCTATCTCTAACCTTATCCTAGCCCTACACCTAAACATGACTTAATCCTAACACTTACCCTAAACCTGACCCTAAACCTAACCTTTACCTTAAACCTAATCCTAACCTGAACCCTAACCCCTACCCCAAACCCTAAGCTCAACCCTCACCCTTAAATTAAACTTCACCCTATCCCGAACTCTAACTTTAAACCGAATCCTAATCCTAACTCTAAACCTAACCCTAAACCTGACTCTAACATTAACCCAAACACCTAACCCTAACCCTAACAGTAAGCCTAACCCTAACCCTAACCCTAACCTGACCCTAACCTTAACCCAAACACCTAACCCTAACACTAAACCTAACCCTAACCCTCATCCTTAACCTAAACTGCACCCTAACCCTGACCCTGAAACTAAACATAACACTAAATCTCCCCCTAACCCTGACCGTAACCCAAATCCTAACCATAAACCTAACCCTAACCCGAACCTTAACCCTAACCCTGACCCTAACTCTAACTCTAACCCTAATCCAACCCTAAAACTTACCCTACAAACTCAACTTAAATGGAAACCTAGCACTAACCCTCACCCTAACATCTAAACCTAACCCCAACCCTTAACCTCACCCTATCTCTAACCTTAACCATGCCCTAGCCTAACCATGATTTAACCCTAAACCTAACCCTAAACCTAATCTTAAACCTAAACCTAAAACGAACCTTAACCCTAACCCTAACCCCTAACCCTAAGCTCAACCCTCACTCTTCACTTAAATTTCACCCAAACACTAACCCTAAAACGAACCCAACACTAACCCTAAACGCAAACATAAACCTGACCCTAACGTTAACCCAAACACCTAACCCGAACCCTAACGCTAACCCGAACTCTAAACCGAACCCTAAACTGACCCTAACCTTAACCCAAACACCTAACCCTAACACTAACCCTAAACATAACCCTCATCCTTAACCTAAATTTCACCCTAAACCTAAGCCTAAGCCTAACCCTAAAACTAAACCTAAACCTAACGCTAAACTATCACCTGACTCTAGCCCGAACGCTAAACCTAACAATGACCCTAACCATAACACCCTAAAACATCAGCTTAACTGTAAACCTAACACTTACCCTCAGACGAACCCCTAACCCTTTCACAAACCCTAACCCGATCCCTAATCCTAAACCTAACGCTGACGTAAACCTAACCCTTCCCCTAAACCTAAACTTAAACCTAACCTTAACTCTACCTATACCTAAACCAAACAATAACTCGAATCCTGACCCTAACCCTAACCCTAAACTCAGCACTAAGTATAATTCTAAACCTAACCCTAACCCTAACCCAGCCCAACCCTTTACCGTAAACCTAGTCTTAACCCTAACCTTACCTACCCTAAACCTAACACTAACGCTAACCTTAACCCTAACTCTAACATTAACCCTAACTTTTAGCGTAACCCTCACTATTAACTGAAACTTCACCCGAACCCTAACCCTAACTCTAACCATAACCATAACACTTACCCTGAACACTCACCATAACTGTAAAACTAACCGTAACCCTCACCCTAACCCCTAACCGTATCCCCAACCCTAACCCTAATGCTATCCGTAACCCTAACCCTAACACTAACCTGAACCCCTGAGCCCTAACAATAACCCTAACCCTAACCCAAACCCTAACCCCTAACACCAAAGCCTAACCCAAACGTTAACTCTAACTCGAACACTAACCTGAAACCTAATCATAAAGCTAACCGTAACCCTAAACCAAACCTAACCATGGTCAGAACCACAATGCTTTACCAGAACCCTCACCCACCCCTAACCCTAAACTACACTTCTAACCCCTAACACCTTACCATAACCATAATCCTAAGCATACACAACCCTAACCCTAAACCTAAACCTCACCCCAACCACAATGCCTAACACAAACCGTAACCTTAACTGTTACACTAAACTTAACCCTAACCTAAAATCTAACCCTAACCCTAAAACTAAACACAACCCATAAACTTAACCCTAACCCTAAACGTAACCTTAACACTAACCCGAAAACTAACCCGAACCTTAGCCATAACCCTAACCCTCACCCTATCTTAAACTTCACCCTATCCCTAACCTAAAGCTAACCCTAACTTTAACCCTAACCCTACCCCTAAACCTAACACTAACCTTAACCTTGGCCCACCAGTCACCCTACACCTAACCCTTACGATAACTCTGACCCTAAACCTCCCCCTAAACCTAATCCTAATCCTAACCCTACCCTAACTCCAACCTAACCTTAACCTTAACTTTAACCCTACCATAAAATTAAACCTAACCCTAAACCCTAATCCTAACTCTAACCCTAACCCTAACCGTAACACATACCCAAAACCTTCACCTTAAGTGTAAACGTAACTCTAATTCTTACCCTAACCCTAAATAAAACCCTACCCTAAACCTAACCAAAACACCCCTAACCCTAACTCTAACCCTAATCCTTAGCCCAGACCTAACCATAACCCTAAACCTACCCTAACTTTATTCAAACCCTAACCTTAAACAAAACTAAAACAAACCCTAAACCTATCCCTAACCCTACCCCTGACACTAATCTGAACAATAACCCCTAGCCCTAACCCTAACCCGCACGCTTAACATCAACTTCACCCTAACCCTATCCTAAAACTAAACATAACACTAAATCTCCCCCAACCATGAACCTAACCCAATCCTAACCATAAAACTAACCCTAAACTTAACCCTAACCCTGACCCTGACCCTAACTCTAACCTTAATCCTAACCATAAAAATTACCCTACACACTCAGCTTAAATGGAAACCTACCACTAACCCACACCCTAACATCTAAACCTAAACCCAACCCTTAACCTCACCCTATCTCTAACCTTAACCATGCCCTAGCCTAACCATGATTTAACCCTAAACCTAACCCTAAACCTAATCTTAAACCTAAACCTAAAACGAACCTTAACCCTAACCCTAACCCCTAACCCTAAGCTCAACCCTCACTCTTCACTTAAATTTCACCCAAACACTAACCCTAAAACGAACCCAACACTAACCCTAAAAGCAAACATAAACCTGACCCTAACGTTAACCCAAACACCTAACCCGAACCCTAACGCTAACCCGAACTCTAAACCGAACCCTAAACTGACCCTAACCTTAACCCAAACACCTAACCCTAACACTAACCCTAAACATAACCCTCATCCTTAACCTAAACTTCACCCTAAAACTAAGCCTAAGCCTAACCCTAAAACTAAACCTAAACCTAACCCTAAACTATCACCTGACTCTAGCCCGAACGCTAAACCTAACAATGACCCTAACCATAACACCCTAAAACATCAGCTTAACTGTAAACCTAACACTTACCCTCAGACGAACCCCTAACCCTTTCACAAACCCTAACCCGATCCCTAATCCTAAACCTAACGCTGACGTAAACCTAACCCTTCCCCTAAACCTAAACTTAAACCTAACCTTAACTCTACCTATACCTAAACCAAACAATAACTCGAATCCTGACCCTAACCCTAACCCTAAACTCAGCACTAAGTATAATTCTAAACCTAACCCTAACCCTAACCCAGCCCAACCCTTTACCGTAAACCTAGTCTTAACCCTAACCTTACCTACCCTAAACCTAACACTAACGCTAACCTTAACCCTAACTCTAACATTAACCCTAACTTTTAGCGTAACCCTCACTATTAACTGAAACTTCACCCGAACCCTAACCCTAACTCTAACCATAACCATAACACTTACCCTGAACACTCACCATAACTGTAAAACTAACCGTAACCCTCACCCTAACCCCTAACCGTATCCCCAACCCTAACCCTAATGCTATCCGTAACCCTAACCCTAACACTAACCTGAACCCCTGAGCCCTAACAATAACCCTAACCCTAACCCAAACCCTAACCCCTAACACCAAAGCCTAACCCAAACGTTAACTCTAACTCGAACACTAACCTGAAACCTAATCATAAAGCTAACCGTAACCCTAAACCAAACCTAACCATGGTCAGAACCACAATGCTTTACCAGAACCCTCACCCACTCCTAACCCTAAACTACACTTCTAACCCCTAACACCTTACCATAACCATAATCCTAAGCATACACAACCCTAACCCTAAACCTAAACCTCACCCCAACCACAATGCCTAACACAAACCGTAACCTTAACTGTTACACTAAACTTAACCCTAACCTAAAATCTAACCCTAACCCTAAAACTAAACACAACCCATAAACTTAACCCTAACCCTAAACGTAACCGTAACACTAACCCGAAAACTAACCCGAACCTTAGCCATAACCCTAACCCTCACCCTATCTTAAACTTCACCCTATCCCTAACCTAAAGCTAACCCTAACTTTAACCCTAACCCTACCCCTAAACCTAACACTAACCTTAACCTTGGCCCACCAGTCACCCTACACCTAACCCTTACGATAACTCTGACCCTAAACCTCCCCCTAAACCTAATCCTAATCCTAACCCTACCCTAACTCCAACCTAACCTTAACCTTAACTTTAACCCTACCATAAAATTAAACCTAACCCTAAACCCTAATCCTAACTCTAACCCTAACCCTAACCGTAACACATACCCAAAACCTTCACCTTAAGTGTAAACGTAACTCTAATTCTTACCCTAACCCTAAATAAAACCCTACCCTAAACCTAACCAAAACACCCCTAACCCTAACTCTAACCCTAATCCTTAGCCCAGACCTAACCATAACCCTAAACCTACCCTAACTTTATTCAAACCCTAACCTTAAACAAAACTAAAACAAACCCTAAACCTATCCCTAACCCTATCCCTGACACTAATCTGAACAATAACCCCTAGCCCTAACCCTAACCCGCACGCTTAACATCAACTTCACTCCAACCCTATCCTAAAACTAAACATAACACTAAATCTCCCCCAACCATGAACCTAACCCAATCCTAACCATAAAACTCACCCTAAACTTAACCCTAACCCTGACCCTGACCCTAACTCTAACCTTAATCCTAACCATAAAAATTACCCTACACACTCAGCTTAAATGGAAACCTACCACTAACCCACACCCTAACATCTAAACCTAAACCCAACCCTTAACCTAACCCTATCTCTAACCTTATCCTAGCCCTACACCTAAACATGACTTAATCCTAACACTTACCCTAAACCTGACCCTAAACCTAACCTTTACCTTAAACCTAATCCTAACCTGAACCCTAACCCCTACCCCAAACCCTAAGCTCAACCCTCACCCTTAAATTAAACTTCACCCTATCCCGAACTCTAACTTTAAACCGAATCCTAATCCTAACTCTAAACCTAACCCTAAACCTGACTCTAACATTAACCCAAACACCTAACCCTAACCCTAACAGTAAGCCTAACCCTAACCCTAACCCTAACCTGACCCTAACCTTAACCCAAACACCTAACCCTAACACTAAACCTAACCCTAACCCTCATCCTTAACCTAAACTGCACCCTAACCCTGACCCTGAAACTAAACATAACACTAAATCTCCCCCTAACCCTGACCGTAACCCAAATCCTAACCATAAACCTAACCCTAACCCGAACCTTAACCCTAACCCTGACCCTAACTCTAACTCTAACCCTAATCCAACCCTAAAACTTACCCTACAAACTCAACTTAAATGGAAACCTAGCACTAACCCTCACCCTAACATCTAAACCTAACCCCAACCCTTAACCTCACCCTATCTCTAACCTTAACCATGCCCTAGCCTAACCATGATTTAACCCTAAACCTAACCCTAAACCTAATCTTAAACCTAAACCTAAAACGAACCTTAACCCTAACCCTAACCCCTAACCCTAAGCTCAACCCTCACTCTTCACTTAAATTTCACCCAAACACTAACCCTAAAACGAACCCAACACTAACCCTAAACGCAAACATAAACCTGACCCTAACGTTAACCCAAACACCTAACCCGAACCCTAACGCTAACCCGAACTCTAAACCGAACCCTAAACTGACCCTAACCTTAACCCAAACACCTAACCCTAACACTAACCCTAAACATAACCCTCATCCTTAACCTAAATTTCACCCTAAACCTAAGCCTAAGCCTAACCCTAAAACTAAACCTAAACCTAACGCTAAACTATCACCTGACTCTAGCCCGAACGCTAAACCTAACAATGACCCTAACCATAACACCCTAAAACATCAGCTTAACTGTAAACCTAACACTTACCCTCAGACGAACCCCTAACCCTTTCACAAACCCTAACCCGATCCCTAATCCTAAACCTAACGCTGACGTAAACCTAACCCTTCCCCTAAACCTAAACTTAAACCTAACCTTAACTCTACCTATACCTAAACCAAACAATAACTCGAATCCTGACCCTAACCCTAACCCTAAACTCAGCACTAAGTATAATTCTAAACCTAACCCTAACCCTAACCCAGCCCAACCCTTTACCGTAAACCTAGTCTTAACCCTAACCTTACCTACCCTAAACCTAACACTAACGCTAACCTTAACCCTAACTCTAACATTAACCCTAACTTTTAGCGTAACCCTCACTATTAACTGAAACTTCACCCGAACCCTAACCCTAACTCTAACCATAACCATAACACTTACCCTGAACACTCACCATAACTGTAAAACTAACCGTAACCCTCACCCTAACCCCTAACCGTATCCCCAACCCTAACCCTAATGCTATCCGTAACCCTAACCCTAACACTAACCTGAACCCCTGAGCCCTAACAATAACCCTAACCCTAACCCAAACCCTAACCCCTAACACCAAAGCCTAACCCAAACGTTAACTCTAACTCGAACACTAACCTGAAACCTAATCATAAAGCTAACCGTAACCCTAAACCAAACCTAACCATGGTCAGAACCACAATGCTTTACCAGAACCCTCACCCACCCCTAACCCTAAACTACACTTCTAACCCCTAACACCTTACCATAACCATAATCCTAAGCATACACAACCCTAACCCTAAACCTAAACCTCACCCCAACCACAATGCCTAACACAAACCGTAACCTTAACTGTTACACTAAACTTAACCCTAACCTAAAATCTAACCCTAACCCTAAAACTAAACACAACCCATAAACTTAACCCTAACCCTAAACGTAACCGTAACACTAACCCGAAAACTAACCCGAACCTTAGCCATAACCCTAACCCTCACCCTATCTTAAACTTCACCCTATCCCTAACCTAAAGCTAACCCTAACTTTAACCCTAACCCTACCCCTAAACCTAACACTAACCTTAACCTTGGCCCACCAGTCACCCTACACCTAACCCTTACGATAACTCTGACCCTAAACCTCCCCCTAAACCTAATCCTAATCCTAACCCTACCCTAACTCCAACCTAACCTTAACCTTAACTTTAACCCTACCATAAAATTAAACCTAACCCTAAACCCTAATCCTAACTCTAACCCTAACCCTAACCGTAACACATACCCAAAACCTTCACCTTAAGTGTAAACGTAACTCTAATTCTTACCCTAACCCTAAATAAAACCCTACCCTAAACCTAACCAAAACACCCCTAACCCTAACTCTAACCCTAATCCTTAGCCCAGACCTAACCATAACCCTAAACCTACCCTAACTTTATTCAAACCCTAACCTTAAACAAAACTAAAACAAACCCTAAACCTATCCCTAACCCTATCCCTGACACTAATCTGAACAATAACCCCTAGCCCTAACCCTAACCCGCACGCTTAACATCAACTTCACTCCAACCCTATCCTAAAACTAAACATAACACTAAATCTCCCCCAACCATGAACCTAACCCAATCCTAACCATAAAACTCACCCTAAACTTAACCCTAACCCTGACCCTGACCCTAACTCTAACCTTAATCCTAACCATAAAAATTACCCTACACACTCAGCTTAAATGGAAACCTACCACTAACCCACACCCTAACATCTAAACCTAAACCCAACCCTTAACCTAACCCTATCTCTAACCTTATCCTAGCCCTACACCTAAACATGACTTAATCCTAACACTTACCCTAAACCTGACCCTAAACCTAACCTTTACCTTAAACCTAATCCTAACCTGAACCCTAACCCCTACCCCAAACCCTAAGCTCAACCCTCACCCTTAAATTAAACTTCACCCTATCCCGAACTCTAACTTTAAACCGAATCCTAATCCTAACTCTAAACCTAACCCTAAACCTGACTCTAACATTAACCCAAACACCTAACCCTAACCCTAACAGTAAGCCTAACCCTAACCCTAACCCTAACCTGACCCTAACCTTAACCCAAACACCTAACCCTAACACTAAACCTAACCCTAACCCTCATCCTTAACCTAAACTGCACCCTAACCCTGACCCTGAAACTAAACATAACACTAAATCTCCCCCTAACCCTGACCGTAACCCAAATCCTAACCATAAACCTAACCCTAACCCGAACCTTAACCCTAACCCTGACCCTAACTCTAACTCTAACCCTAATCCAACCCTAAAACTTACCCTACAAACTCAACTTAAATGGAAACCTAGCACTAACCCTCACCCTAACATCTAAACCTAACCCCAACCCTTAACCTCACCCTATCTCTAACCTTAACCATGCCCTAGCCTAACCATGATTTAACCCTAAACCTAACCCTAAACCTAATCTTAAACCTAAACCTAAAACGAACCTTAACCCTAACCCTAACCCCTAACCCTAAGCTCAACCCTCACTCTTCACTTAAATTTCACCCAAACACTAACCCTAAAACGAACCCAACACTAACCCTAAACGCAAACATAAACCTGACCCTAACGTTAACCCAAACACCTAACCCGAACCCTAACGCTAACCCGAACTCTAAACCGAACCCTAAACTGACCCTAACCTTAACCCAAACACCTAACCCTAACACTAACCCTAAACATAACCCTCATCCTTAACCTAAATTTCACCCTAAACCTAAGCCTAAGCCTAACCCTAAAACTAAACCTAAACCTAACGCTAAACTATCACCTGACTCTAGCCCGAACGCTAAACCTAACAATGACCCTAACCATAACACCCTAAAACATCAGCTTAACTGTAAACCTAACACTTACCCTCAGACGAACCCCTAACCCTTTCACAAACCCTAACCCGATCCCTAATCCTAAACCTAACGCTGACGTAAACCTAACCCTTCCCCTAAACCTAAACTTAAACCTAACCTTAACTCTACCTATACCTAAACCAAACAATAACTCGAATCCTGACCCTAACCCTAACCCTAAACTCAGCACTAAGTATAATTCTAAACCTAACCCTAACCCTAACCCAGCCCAACCCTTTACCGTAAACCTAGTCTTAACCCTAACCTTACCTACCCTAAACCTAACACTAACGCTAACCTTAACCCTAACTCTAACATTAACCCTAACTTTTAGCGTAACCCTCACTATTAACTGAAACTTCACCCGAACCCTAACCCTAACTCTAACCATAACCATAACACTTACCCTGAACACTCACCATAACTGTAAAACTAACCGTAACCCTCACCCTAACCCCTAACCGTATCCCCAACCCTAACCCTAATGCTATCCGTAACCCTAACCCTAACACTAACCTGAACCCCTGAGCCCTAACAATAACCCTAACCCTAACCCAAACCCTAACCCCTAACACCAAAGCCTAACCCAAACGTTAACTCTAACTCGAACACTAACCTGAAACCTAATCATAAAGCTAACCGTAACCCTAAACCAAACCTAACCATGGTCAGAACCACAATGCTTTACCAGAACCCTCACCCACCCCTAACCCTAAACTACACTTCTAACCCCTAACACCTTACCATAACCATAATCCTAAGCATACACAACCCTAACCCTAAACCTAAACCTCACCCCAACCACAATGCCTAACACAAACCGTAACCTTAACTGTTACACTAAACTTAACCCTAACCTAAAATCTAACCCTAACCCTAAAACTAAACACAACCCATAAACTTAACCCTAACCCTAAACGTAACCGTAACACTAACCCGAAAACTAACCCGAACCTTAGCCATAACCCTAACCCTCACCCTATCTTAAACTTCACCCTATCCCTAACCTAAAGCTAACCCTAACTTTAACCCTAACCCTACCCCTAAACCTAACACTAACCTTAACCTTGGCCCACCAGTCACCCTACACCTAACCCTTACGATAACTCTGACCCTAAACCTCCCCCTAAACCTAATCCTAATCCTAACCCTACCCTAACTCCAACCTAACCTTAACCTTAACTTTAACCCTACCATAAAATTAAACCTAACCCTAAACCCTAATCCTAACTCTAACCCTAACCCTAACCGTAACACATACCCAAAACCTTCACCTTAAGTGTAAACGTAACTCTAATTCTTACCCTAACCCTAAATAAAACCCTACCCTAAACCTAACCAAAACACCCCTAACCCTAACTCTAACCCTAATCCTTAGCCCAGACCTAACCATAACCCTAAACCTACCCTAACTTTATTCAAACCCTAACCTTAAACAAAACTAAAACAAACCCTAAACCTATCCCTAACCCTATCCCTGACACTAATCTGAACAATAACCCCTAGCCCTAACCCTAACCCGCACGCTTAACATCAACTTCACTCCAACCCTATCCTAAAACTAAACATAACACTAAATCTCCCCCAACCATGAACCTAACCCAATCCTAACCATAAAACTCACCCTAAACTTAACCCTAACCCTGACCCTGACCCTAACTCTAACCTTAATCCTAACCATAAAAATTACCCTACACACTCAGCTTAAATGGAAACCTACCACTAACCCACACCCTAACATCTAAACCTAAACCCAACCCTTAACCTAACCCTATCTCTAACCTTATCCTAGCCCTACACCTAAACATGACTTAATCCTAACACTTACCCTAAACCTGACCCTAAACCTAACCTTTACCTTAAACCTAATCCTAACCTGAACCCTAACCCCTACCCCAAACCCTAAGCTCAACCCTCACCCTTAAATTAAACTTCACCCTATCCCGAACTCTAACTTTAAACCGAATCCTAATCCTAACTCTAAACCTAACCCTAAACCTGACTCTAACATTAACCCAAACACCTAACCCTAACCCTAACAGTAAGCCTAACCCTAACCCTAACCCTAACCTGACCCTAACCTTAACCCAAACACCTAACCCTAACACTAAACCTAACCCTAACCCTCATCCTTAACCTAAACTGCACCCTAACCCTGACCCTGAAACTAAACATAACACTAAATCTCCCCCTAACCCTGACCGTAACCCAAATCCTAACCATAAACCTAACCCTAACCCGAACCTTAACCCTAACCCTGACCCTAACTCTAACTCTAACCCTAATCCAACCCTAAAACTTACCCTACAAACTCAACTTAAATGGAAACCTAGCACTAACCCTCACCCTAACATCTAAACCTAACCCCAACCCTTAACCTCACCCTATCTCTAACCTTAACCATGCCCTAGCCTAACCATGATTTAACCCTAAACCTAACCCTAAACCTAATCTTAAACCTAAACCTAAAACGAACCTTAACCCTAACCCTAACCCCTAACCCTAAGCTCAACCCTCACTCTTCACTTAAATTTCACCCAAACACTAACCCTAAAACGAACCCAACACTAACCCTAAACGCAAACATAAACCTGACCCTAACGTTAACCCAAACACCTAACCCGAACCCTAACGCTAACCCGAACTCTAAACCGAACCCTAAACTGACCCTAACCTTAACCCAAACACCTAACCCTAACACTAACCCTAAACATAACCCTCATCCTTAACCTAAATTTCACCCTAAACCTAAGCCTAAGCCTAACCCTAAAACTAAACCTAAACCTAACGCTAAACTATCACCTGACTCTAGCCCGAACGCTAAACCTAACAATGACCCTAACCATAACACCCTAAAACATCAGCTTAACTGTAAACCTAACACTTACCCTCAGACGAACCCCTAACCCTTTCACAAACCCTAACCCGATCCCTAATCCTAAACCTAACGCTGACGTAAACCTAACCCTTCCCCTAAACCTAAACTTAAACCTAACCTTAACTCTACCTATACCTAAACCAAACAATAACTCGAATCCTGACCCTAACCCTAACCCTAAACTCAGCACTAAGTATAATTCTAAACCTAACCCTAACCCTAACCCAGCCCAACCCTTTACCGTAAACCTAGTCTTAACCCTAACCTTACCTACCCTAAACCTAACACTAACGCTAACCTTAACCCTAACTCTAACATTAACCCTAACTTTTAGCGTAACCCTCACTATTAACTGAAACTTCACCCGAACCCTAACCCTAACTCTAAGCATAACCATAACACTTACCCTGAACACTCACCATAACTGTAAAACTAACCGTAACCCTCACCCTAACCCCTAACCGTATCCCCAACCCTAACCCTAATGCTATCCGTAACCCTAACCCTAACACTAACCTGAACCCCTGAGCCCTAACAATAACCCTAACCCTAACCCAAACCCTAACCCCTAACACCAAAGCCTAACCCAAACGTTAACTCTAACTCGAACACTAACCTGAAACCTAATCATAAAGCTAACCGTAACCCTAAACCAAACCTAACCATGGTCAGAACCACAATGCTTTACCAGAACCCTCACCCACCCCTAACCCTAAACTACACTTCTAACCCCTAACACCTTACCATAACCATAATCCTAAGCATACACAACCCTAACCCTAAACCTAAACCTCACCCCAACCACAATGCCTAACACAAACCGTAACCTTAACTGTTACACTAAACTTAACCCTAACCTAAAATCTAACCCTAACCCTAAAACTAAACACAACCCATAAACTTAACCCTAACCCTAAACGTAACCTTAACACTAACCCGAAAACTAACCCGAACCTTAGCCATAACCCTAACCCTCACCCTATCTTAAACTTCAC
The DNA here is from genome assembly GCF_030014295.1 of Loxodonta africana. Taxonomy (NCBI): domain Eukaryota; kingdom Metazoa; phylum Chordata; class Mammalia; order Proboscidea; family Elephantidae; genus Loxodonta; species Loxodonta africana. Next base: position 887,037 of record NW_026974824.1, read on the forward strand.
CCTATCCCTAACCTAAAGCTAACCCTAACTTTAACCCTAACCCTACCCCTAAACCTAACACTAACCTTAACCTTGGCCCACCAGTCACCCTACACCTAACCCTTACGATAACTCTGACCCTAAACCTCCCCCTAAACCTAATCCTAATCCTAACCCTACCCTAACTCCAACCTAACCTTAACCTTAACTTTAACCCTACCATAAAATTAAACCTAACCCTAAACCCTAATCCTAACTCTAACCCTAACCCTAACCGTAACACATACCCAAAACCTTCACCTTAAGTGTAAACGTAACTCTAATTCTTACCCTAACCCTAAATAAAACCCTACCCTAAACCTAACCAAAACACCCCTAACCCTAACTCTAACCCTAATCCTTAGCCCAGACCTAACCATAACCCTAAACCTACCCTAACTTTATTCAAACCCTAACCTTAAACAAAACTAAAACAAACCCTAAACCTATCCCTAACCCTACCCCTGACACTAATCTGAACAATAACCCCTAGCCCTAACCCTAACCCGCACGCTTAACATCAACTTCACCCTAACCCTATCCTAAAACTAAACATAACACTAAATCTCCCCCAACCATGAACCTAACCCAATCCTAACCATAAAACTAACCCTAAACTTAACCCTAACCCTGACCCTGACCCTAACTCTAACCTTAATCCTAACCATAAAAATTACCCTACACACTCAGCTTAAATGGAAACCTACCACTAACCCACACCCTAACATCTAAACCTAAACCCAACCCTTAACCTCACCCTATCTCTAACCTTAACCATGCCCTAGCCTAACCATGATTTAACCCTAAACCTAACCCTAAACCTAATCTTAAACCTAAACCTAAAACGAACCTTAACCCTAACCCTAACCCCTAACCCTAAGCTCAACCCTCACTCTTCACTTAAATTTCACCCAAACACTAACCCTAAAACGAACCCAACACTAACCCTAAAAGCAAACATAAACCTGACCCTAACGTTAACCCAAACACCTAACCCGAACCCTAACGCTAACCCGAACTCTAAACCGAACCCTAAACTGACCCTAACCTTAACCCAAACACCTAACCCTAACACTAACCCTAAACATAACCCTCATCCTTAACCTAAACTTCACCCTAAAACTAAGCCTAAGCCTAACCCTAAAACTAAACCTAAACCTAACCCTAAACTATCACCTGACTCTAGCCCGAACGCTAAACCTAACAATGACCCTAACCATAACACCCTAAAACATCAGCTTAACTGTAAACCTAACACTTACCCTCAGACGAACCCCTAACCCTTTCACAAACCCTAACCCGATCCCTAATCCTAAACCTAACGCTGACGTAAACCTAACCCTTCCCCTAAACCTAAACTTAAACCTAACCTTAACTCTACCTATACCTAAACCAAACAATAACTCGAATCCTGACCCTAACCCTAACCCTAAACTCAGCACTAAGTATAATTCTAAACCTAACCCTAACCCTAACCCAGCCCAACCCTTTACCGTAAACCTAGTCTTAACCCTAACCTTACCTACCCTAAACCTAACACTAACGCTAACCTTAACCCTAACTCTAACATTAACCCTAACTTTTAGCGTAACCCTCACTATTAACTGAAACTTCACCCGAACCCTAACCCTAACTCTAACCATAACCATAACACTTACCCTGAACACTCACCATAACTGTAAAACTAACCGTAACCCTCACCCTAACCCCTAACCGTATCCCCAACCCTAACCCTAATGCTATCCGTAACCCTAACCCTAACACTAACCTGAACCCCTGAGCCCTAACAATAACCCTAACCCTAACCCAAACCCTAACCCCTAACACCAAAGCCTAACCCAAACGTTAACTCTAACTCGAACACTAACCTGAAACCTAATCATAAAGCTAACCGTAACCCTAAACCAAACCTAACCATGGTCAGAACCACAATGCTTTACCAGAACCCTCACCCACCCCTAACCCTAAACTACACTTCTAACCCCTAACACCTTACCATAACCATAATCCTAAGCATACACAACCCTAACCCTAAACCTAAACCTCACCCCAACCACAATGCCTAACACAAACCGTAACCTTAACTGTTACACTAAACTTAACCCTAACCTAAAATCTAACCCTAACCCTAAAACTAAACACAACCCATAAACTTAACCCTAACCCTAAACGTAACCGTAACACTAACCCGAAAACTAACCCGAACCTTAGCCATAACCCTAACCCTCACCCTATCTTAAACTTCACCCTATCCCTAACCTAAAGCTAACCCTAACTTTAACCCTAACCCTACCCCTAAACCTAACACTAACCTTAACCTTGGCCCACCAGTCACCCTACACCTAACCCTTACGATAACTCTGACCCTAAACCTCCCCCTAAACCTAATCCTAATCCTAACCCTACCCTAACTCCAACCTAACCTTAACCTTAACTTTAACCCTACCATAAAATTAAACCTAACCCTAAACCCTAATCCTAACTCTAACCCTAACCCTAACCGTAACACATACCCAAAACCTTCACCTTAAGTGTAAACGTAACTCTAATTCTTACCCTAACCCTAAATAAAACCCTACCCTAAACCTAACCAAAACACCCCTAACCCTAACTCTAACCCTAATCCTTAGCCCAGACCTAACCATAACCCTAAACCTACCCTAACTTTATTCAAACCCTAACCTTAAACAAAACTAAAACAAACCCTAAACCTATCCCTAACCCTATCCCTGACACTAATCTGAACAATAACCCCTAGCCCTAACCCTAACCCGCACGCTTAACATCAACTTCACTCCAACCCTATCCTAAAACTAAACATAACACTAAATCTCCCCCAACCATGAACCTAACCCAATCCTAACCATAAAACTCACCCTAAACTTAACCCTAACCCTGACCCTGACCCTAACTCTAACCTTAATCCTAACCATAAAAATTACCCTACACACTCAGCTTAAATGGAAACCTACCACTAACCCACACCCTAACATCTAAACCTAAACCCAACCCTTAACCTAACCCTATCTCTAACCTTATCCTAGCCCTACACCTAAACATGACTTAATCCTAACACTTACCCTAAACCTGACCCTAAACCTAACCTTTACCTTAAACCTAATCCTAACCTGAACCCTAACCCCTACCCCAAACCCTAAGCTCAACCCTCACCCTTAAATTAAACTTCACCCTATCCCGAACTCTAACTTTAAACCGAATCCTAATCCTAACTCTAAACCTAACCCTAAACCTGACTCTAACATTAACCCAAACACCTAACCCTAACCCTAACAGTAAGCCTAACCCTAACCCTAACCCTAACCTGACCCTAACCTTAACCCAAACACCTAACCCTAACACTAAACCTAACCCTAACCCTCATCCTTAACCTAAACTGCACCCTAACCCTGACCCTGAAACTAAACATAACACTAAATCTCCCCCTAACCCTGACCGTAACCCAAATCCTAACCATAAACCTAACCCTAACCCGAACCTTAACCCTAACCCTGACCCTAACTCTAACTCTAACCCTAATCCAACCCTAAAACTTACCCTACAAACTCAACTTAAATGGAAACCTAGCACTAACCCTCACCCTAACATCTAAACCTAACCCCAACCCTTAACCTCACCCTATCTCTAACCTTAACCATGCCCTAGCCTAACCATGATTTAACCCTAAACCTAACCCTAAACCTAATCTTAAACCTAAACCTAAAACGAACCTTAACCCTAACCCTAACCCCTAACCCTAAGCTCAACCCTCACTCTTCACTTAAATTTCACCCAAACACTAACCCTAAAACGAACCCAACACTAACCCTAAACGCAAACATAAACCTGACCCTAACGTTAACCCAAACACCTAACCCGAACCCTAACGCTAACCCGAACTCTAAACCGAACCCTAAACTGACCCTAACCTTAACCCAAACACCTAACCCTAACACTAACCCTAAACATAACCCTCATCCTTAACCTAAATTTCACCCTAAACCTAAGCCTAAGCCTAACCCTAAAACTAAACCTAAACCTAACGCTAAACTATCACCTGACTCTAGCCCGAACGCTAAACCTAACAATGACCCTAACCATAACACCCTAAAACATCAGCTTAACTGTAAACCTAACACTTACCCTCAGACGAACCCCTAACCCTTTCACAAACCCTAACCCGATCCCTAATCCTAAACCTAACGCTGACGTAAACCTAACCCTTCCCCTAAACCTAAACTTAAACCTAACCTTAACTCTACCTATACCTAAACCAAACAATAACTCGAATCCTGACCCTAACCCTAACCCTAAACTCAGCACTAAGTATAATTCTAAACCTAACCCTAACCCTAACCCAGCCCAACCCTTTACCGTAAACCTAGTCTTAACCCTAACCTTACCTACCCTAAACCTAACACTAACGCTAACCTTAACCCTAACTCTAACATTAACCCTAACTTTTAGCGTAACCCTCACTATTAACTGAAACTTCACCCGAACCCTAACCCTAACTCTAACCATAACCATAACACTTACCCTGAACACTCACCATAACTGTAAAACTAACCGTAACCCTCACCCTAACCCCTATCCGTATCCCCAACCCTAACCCTAATGCTATCCGTAACCCTAACCCTAACACTAACCTGAACCCCTGAGCCCTAACAATAACCCTAACCCTAACCCAAACCCTAACCCCTAACACCAAAGCCTAACCCAAACGTTAACTCTAACTCAAACACTAACCTGAAACCTAATCATAAAGCTAACCGTAACCCTAAACCAAACCTAACCATGGTCAGAACCACAATGCTTTACCAGAACCCTCACCCACCCCTAACCCTAAACTACACTTCTAACCCCTAACACCTTACCATAACCATAATCCTAAGCATACACAACCCTAACCCTAAACCTAAACCTCACCCCAACCACAATGCCTAACACAAACCGTAACCTTAACTGTTACACTAAACTTAACCCTAACCTAAAATCTAACCCTAACCCTAAAACTAAACACAACCCATAAACTTAACCCTAACCCTAAACGTAACCTTAACACTAACCCGAAAACTAACCCGAACCTTAGCCATAACCCTAACCCTCACCCTATCTTAAACTTCACCCTATCCCTAACCTAAAGCTAACCCTAACTTTAACCCTAACCCTACCCCTAAACCTAACACTAACCTTAACCTTGGCCCACCAGTCACCCTACACCTAACCCTTACGATAACTCTGACCCTAAACCTCCCCCTAAACCTAATCCTAATCCTAACCCTACCCTAACTCCAACCTAACCTTAACCTTAACTTTAACCCTACCATAAAATTAAACCTAACCCTAAACCCTAATCCTAACTCTAACCCTAACCCTAACCGTAACACATACCCAAAACCTTCACCTTAAGTGTAAACGTAACTCTAATTCTTACCCTAACCCTAAATAAAACCCTACCCTAAACCTAACCAAAACACCCCTAACCCTAACTCTAACCCTAATCCTTAGCCCAGACCTAACCATAACCCTAAACCTACCCTAACTTTATTCAAACCCTAACCTTAAACAAAACTAAAACAAACCCTAAACCTATCCCTAACCCTACCCCTGACACTAATCTGAACAATAACCCCTAGCCCTAACCCTAACCCGCACGCTTAACATCAACTTCACCCTAACCCTATCCTAAAACTAAACATAACTCTAAATCTCCCCCAACCATGAACCTAACCCAATCCTAACCATAAAACTAACCCTAAACTTAACCCTAACCCTGACCCTGACCCTAACTCTAACCTTAATCCTAACCATAAAAATTACCCTACACACTCAGCTTAAATGGAAACCTACCACTAACCCACACCCTAACATCTAAACCTAAACCCGACCCTTAACCTAACCCTATCTCTAACCTTATCCTAGCCCTACACCTAAACATGACTTAATCCTAACACTTACCCTAAACCTGACCCTAAACCTAACCTTTACCTTAAACCTAATCCTAACCTGAACCCTAACCCCTACCCCAAACCCTAAGCTCAACCCTCACCCTTAAATTAAACTTCACCCTATCCCGAACTCTAACTTTAAACCGAATCCTAATCCTAACTCTAAACCTAACCCTAAACCTGACTCTAACATTAACCCAAACACCTAACCCTAACCCTAACAAACAGTAAGCCTAACCCTAACCCTAACCCTAACCTGACCCTAACCTTAACCCAAACACCTAACCCTAACACTAAACCTAACCCTAACCCTCATCCTTAACCTAAACTGCACCCTAACCCTGACCCTGAAACTAAACATAACACTAAATCTCCCCCTAACCCTGACCGTAACCCAAATCCTAACCATAAACCTAACCCTAACCCGAACCTTAACCCTAACCCTGACCCTAACTCTAACTCTAACCCTAATCCAACCCTAAAACTTACCCTACAAACTCAACTTAAATGGAAACCTAGCACTAACCCTCACCCTAACATCTAAACCTAACCCCAACCCTTAACCTCACCCTATCTCTAACCTTAACCATGCCCTAGCCTAACCATGATTTAACCCTAACACTTACCCTAAACCTAATCTTAAACCTAAACCTAAAACGAACCTTAACCCTAACCCTAACCCCTAACCCTAAGCTCAACCCTCACTCTTCACTTAAATTTCACCCAAACACTAACCCTAAAACGAACCCAACACTAACCCTAAACGCAAACATAAACCTGACCCTAACGTTAACCCAAACACCTAACCCGAACCCTAACGCTAACCCGAACTCTAAACCGAACCCTAAACTGACCCTAACCTTAACCCAAACACCTAACCCTAACACTAACCCTAAACATAACCCTCATCCTTAACCTAAACTTCACCCTAAAACTAAGCCTAAGCCTAACCCTAAAACTAAACCTAAACCTAACCCTAAACTATCACCTGACTCTAGCCCGAACGCTAAACCTAACAATGACCCTAACCATAACACCCTAAAACATCAGCTTAACTGTAAACCTAACACTTACCCTCAGACGAACCCCTAACCCTTTCACAAACCCTAACCCGATCCCTAATCCTAAACCTAACGCTGACGTAAACCTAACCCTTCCCCTAAACCTAAACTTAAACCTAACCTTAACTCTACCTATACCTAAACCAAACAATAACTCGAATCCTGACCCTAACCCTAACCCTAAACTCAGCACTAAGTATAATTCTAAACCTAACCCTAACTCTAACCCAGCCCAACCCTTTACCGTAAACCTAGTCTTAACCCTAACCTTACCTACCCTAAACCTAACACTAACGCTAACCTTAACCCTAACTCTAACATTAACCCTAACTTTTAGCGTAACCCTCACTATTAACTGAAACTTCACCCGAACCCTAACCCTAACTCTAACCATAACCATAACACTTACCCTGAACACTCACCATAACTGTAAAACTAACCGTAACCCTCACCCTAACCCCTATCCGTATCCCCAACCCTAACCCTAATGCTATCCGTAACCCTAACCCTAACACTAACCTGAACCCCTGAGCCCTAACAATAACCCTAACCCTAACCCAAACCCTAACCCCTAACACCAAAGCCTAACCCAAACGTTAACTCTAACTCGAACACTAACCTGAAACCTAATCATAAAGCTAACCGTAACCCTAAACCAAACCTAACCATGGTCAGAACCACAATGCTTTACCAGAACCCTCACCCACCCCTAACCCTAAACTACACTTCTAACCCCTAACACCTTACCATAACCATAATCCTAAGCATACACAACCCTAACCCTAAACCTAAACCTCACCCCAACCACAATGCCTAACACAAACCGTAACCTTAACTGTTACACTAAACTTAACCCTAACCTAAAATCTAACCCTAACCCTAAAACTAAACACAACCCATAAACTTAACCCTAACCCTAAACGTAACCTTAACACTAACCCGAAAACTAACCCGAACCTTAGCCATAACCCTAACCCTCACCCTATCTTAAACTTCACCCTATCCCTAACCTAAAGCTAACCCTAACTTTAACCCTAACCCTACCCCTAAACCTAACACTAACCTTAACCTTGGCCCACCAGTCACCCTACACCTAACCCTTACGATAACTCTGACCCTAAACCTCCCCCTAAACCTAATCCTAATCCTAACCCTACCCTAACTCCAACCTAACCTTAACCTTAACTTTAACCCTACCATAAAATTAAACCTAACCCTAAACCCTAATCCTAACTCTAACCCTAACCCTAACCGTAACACATACCCAAAACCTTCACCTTAAGTGTAAACGTAACTCTAATTCTTACCCTAACCCTAAATAAAACCCTACCCTAAACCTAACCAAAACACCCCTAACCCTAACTCTAACCCTAATCCTTAGCCCAGACCTAACCATAACCCTAAACCTACCCTAACTTTATTCAAACCCTAACCTTAAACAAAACTAAAACAAACCCTAAACCTATCCCTAACCCTACCCCTGACACTAATCTGAACAATAACCCCTAGCCCTAACCCTAACCCGCACGCTTAACATCAACTTCACCCTAACCCTATCCTAAAACTAAACATAACTCTAAATCTCCCCCAACCATGAACCTAACCCAATCCTAACCATAAAACTAACCCTAAACTTAACCCTAACCCTGACCCTGACCCTAACTCTAACCTTAATCCTAACCATAAAAATTACCCTACACACTCAGCTTAAATGGAAACCTACCACTAACCCACACCCTAACATCTAAACCTAAACCCGACCCTTAACCTAACCCTATCTCTAACCTTATCCTAGCCCTACACCTAAACATGACTTAATCCTAACACTTACCCTAAACCTGACCCTAAACCTAACCTTTACCTTAAACCTAATCCTAACCTGAACCCTAACCCCTACCCCAAACCCTAAGCTCAACCCTCACCCTTAAATTAAACTTCACCCTATCCCGAACTCTAACTTTAAACCGAATCCTAATCCTAACTCTAAACCTAACCCTAAACCTGACTCTAACATTAACCCAAACACCTAACCCTAACCCTAACAAACAGTAAGCCTAACCCTAACCCTAACCCTAACCTGACCCTAACCTTAACCCAAACACCTAACCCTAACACTAAACCTAACCCTAACCCTCATCCTTAACCTAAACTGCACCCTAACCCTGACCCTGAAACTAAACATAACACTAAATCTCCCCCTAACCCTGACCGTAACCCAAATCCTAACCATAAACCTAACCCTAACCCGAACCTTAACCCTAACCCTGACCCTAACTCTAACTCTAACCCTAATCCAACCCTAAAACTTACCCTACAAACTCAACTTAAATGGAAACCTAGCACTAACCCTCACCCTAACATCTAAACCTAACCCCAACCCTTAACCTCACCCTATCTCTAACCTTAACCATGCCCTAGCCTAACCATGATTTAACCCTAACACTTACCCTAAACCTAATCTTAAACCTAAACCTAAAACGAACCTTAACCCTAACCCTAACCCCTAACCCTAAGCTCAACCCTCACTCTTCACTTAAATTTCACCCAAACACTAACCCTAAAACGAACCCAACACTAACCCTAAACGCAAACATAAACCTGACCCTAACGTTAACCCAAACACCTAACCCGAACCCTAACGCTAACCCGAACTCTAAACCGAACCCTAAACTGACCCTAACCTTAACCCAAACACCTAACCCTAACACTAACCCTAAACATAACCCTCATCCTTAACCTAAACTTCACCCTAAAACTAAGCCTAAGCCTAACCCTAAAACTAAACCTAAACCTAACCCTAAACTATCACCTGACTCTAGCCCGAACGCTAAACCTAACAATGACCCTAACCATAACACCCTAAAACATCAGCTTAACTGTAAACCTAACACTTACCCTCAGACGAACCCCTAACCCTTTCACAAACCCTAACCCGATCCCTAATCCTAAACCTAACGCTGACGTAAACCTAACCCTTCCCCTAAACCTAAACTTAAACCTAACCTTAACTCTACCTATACCTAAACCAAACAATAACTCGAATCCTGACCCTAACCCTAACCCTAAACTCAGCACTAAGTATAATTCTAAACCTAACCCTAACCCTAACCCAGCCCAACCCTTTACCGTAAACCTAGTCTTAACCCTAACCTTACCTACCCTAAACCTAACACTAACGCTAACCTTAACCCTAACTCTAACATTAACCCTAACTTTTAGCGTAACCCTCACTATTAACTGAAACTTCACCCGAACCCTAACCCTAACTCTAACCATAACCATAACACTTACCCTGAACACTCACCATAACTGTAAAACTAACCGTAACCCTCACCCTAACCCCTATCCGTATCCCCAACCCTAACCCTAATGCTATCCGTAACCCTAACCCTAACACTAACCTGAACCCCTGAGCCCTAACAATAACCCTAACCCTAACCCAAACCCTAACCCCTAACACCAAAGCCTAACCCAAACGTTAACTCTAACTCGAACACTAACCTGAAACCTAATCATAAAGCTAACCGTAACCCTAAACCAAACCTAACCATGGTCAGAACCACAATGCTTTACCAGAACCCTCACCCACCCCTAACCCTAAACTACACTTCTAACCCCTAACACCTTACCATAACCATAATCCTAAGCATACACAACCCTAACCCTAAACCTAAACCTCACCCCAACCACAATGCCTAACACAAACCGTAACCTTAACTGTTACACTAAACTTAACCCTAACCTAAAATCTAACCCTAACCCTAAAACTAAACACAACCCATAAACTTAACCCTAACCCTAAACGTAACCTTAACACTAACCCGAAAACTAACCCGAACCTTAGCCATAACCCTAACCCTCACCCTATCTTAAACTTCACCCTGTCCCTAACCTAAAGCTAACCCTAACTTTAACCCTAACCCTACCCCTAAACCTAACACTAACCTTAACCTTGGCCCACCAGTCACCCTACACCTAACCCTTACGATAACTCTGACCCTAAACCTCCCCCTAAACCTAATCCTAATCCTAACCCTACCCTAACTCCAACCTAACCTTAACCTTAACTTTAACCCTACCATAAAATTAAACCTAACCCTAAACCCTAATCCTAACTCTAACCCTAACCCTAACCGTAACACATACCCAAAACCTTCACCTTAAGTGTAAACGTAACTCTAATTCTTACCCTAACCCTAAATAAAACCCTACCCTAAACCTAACCAAAACACCCCTAACCCTAACTCTAACCCTAATCCTTAGCCCAGACCTAACCATAACCCTAAACCTACCCTAACTTTATTCAAACCCTAACCTTAAACAAAACTAAAACAAACCCTAAACCTATCCCTAACCCTACCCCTGACACTAATCTGAACAATAACCCCTAGCCCTAACCCTAACCCGCACGCTTAACATCAACTTCACCCTAACCCTATCCTAAAACTAAACATAACACTAAATCTCCCCCAACCATGAACCTAACCCAATCCTAACCATAAAACTCACCCTAAACTTAACCCTAACCCTGACCCTGACCCTAACTCTAACCTTAATCCTAACCATAAAAATTACCCTACACACTCAGCTTAAATGGAAACCTACCACTAACCCACACCCTAACATCTAAACCTAAACCCAACCCTTAACCTAACCCTATCTCTAACCTTATCCTAGCCCTACACCTAAACATGACTTAATCCTAACACTTACCCTAAACCTGACCCTAAACCTAACCTTTACCTTAAACCTAATCCTAACCTGAACCCTAACCCCTACCCCAAACCCTAAGCTCAACCCTCACCCTTAAATTAAACTTCACCCTATCCCGAACTCTAACTTTAAACCGAATCCTAATCCTAACTCTAAACCTAACCCTAAACCTGACTCTAACATTAACCCAAACACCTAACCCTAACCCTAACAAACAGTAAGCCTAACCCTAACCCTAACCCTAACCTGACCCTAACCTTAACCCAAACACCTAACCCTAACACTAAACCTAACCCTAACCCTCATCCTTAACCTAAACTGCACCCTAACCCTGACCCTGAAACTAAACATAACACTAAATCTCCCCCTAACCCTGACCGTAACCCAAATCCTAACCATAAACCTAACCCTAACCCGAACCTTAACCCTAACCCTGACCCTAACTCTAACTCTAACCCTAATCCAACCCTAAAACTTACCCTACAAACTCAACTTAAATGGAAACCTAGCACTAACCCTCACCCTAACATCTAAACCTAACCCCAACCCTTAACCTCACCCTATCTCTAACCTTAACCATGCCCTAGCCTAACCATGATTTAACCCTAACACTTACCCTAAACCTAATCTTAAACCTAAACCTAAAACGAACCTTAACCCTAACCCTAACCCCTAACCCTAAGCTCAACCCTCACTCTTCACTTAAATTTCACCCAAACACTAACCCTAAAACGAACCCAACACTAACCCTAAACGCAAACATAAACCTGACCCTAACGTTAACCCAAACACCTAACCCGAACCCTAACGCTAACCCGAACTCTAAACCGAACCCTAAACTGACCCTAACCTTAACCCAAACACCTAACCCTAACACTAACCCTAAACATAACCCTCATCCTTAACCTAAACTTCACCCTAAAACTAAGCCTAAGCCTAACCCTAAAACTAAACCTAAACCTAACCCTAAACTATCACCTGACTCTAGCCCGAACGCTAAACCTAACAATGACCCTAACCATAACACCCTAAAACATCAGCTTAACTGTAAACCTAACACTTACCCTCAGACGAACCCCTAACCCTTTCACAAACCCTAACCCGATCCCTAATCCTAAACCTAACGCTGACGTAAACCTAACCCTTCCCCTAAACCTAAACTTAAACCTAACCTTAACTCTACCTATACCTAAACCAAACAATAACTCGAATCCTGACCCTAAC